>NW_022589709.1:48514638-48913909 GCF_004348235.1 Phoca vitulina
GAGAGACGATGGACTCTGAAAAACAAACTGAGGGTTCTAGAGGGGAGGGGGTTGGGAGGATGGGTTAGCCTGGTGATGGATATTGAGGAGGGCACGTTCTGCATGGAGCACTGGGTGTTATGCACAAACAATGAATCATGGAACACTATATCTAAAACTAATGATGTAATGTATGGGGATTAACATAACAATAAAAAAATTAAAAAAAATAAAAAAAATAAAAGAAAAGGCATTTCCTGACTTTCCTTGAATTACTATGAAGAGAGAATCCAAAGAACTAATTAAAACAAAACAAGTTTTTTCCTTTAATCGTTTTTTTTTTGTTTTTTTTTAAGTAGGCTCCACACCCAGCATGGAGCCCAAAGTGGGGCTCACACTCACAACGCTAAGATCAAGAGCTGAGATCAAGAGTCAGATGCTTAACCAACTGAGCCACCCAAGGCACGCCTCTTCAACAATTTTTATATGAAATTTCTTGAATGACTTAACATAAGAAGAACACTTGCAATAAATATTTCATTACTTACTGGTTCTTCTTTAACAACTAGGCATAAATCACCATCACTGCTCCGGGTACCAAATCCATTTAAAGAGGACCCAACCAAAAAAAGTCTGCTTTCTAGAGAAATAGAATGGAATTATAAGGTATTATTTAATATTTGAAGTAGGAATGCATATACAAAGGACATGCAAAATAGGGAAACATACGTGGAAATAACAGCTGAATTTCTCTCTGCAGCTGTGTTCGACACAGTTCTTTCTTCTTTAAATCACTTACTTGCTGCTGACATGCTTCAAATAACTCCAGTATCTGCTGACTCAACTTGAATCCACCGCAAAAAAAGTAAAAATTTTGTTCAGAAATGTAAAAGTAATTACCATACTAAGAAGTGTTGTTTTACACAGTATTTTAAATACAACAGTATTTTAAAAATGAATATTTATCTCCTTAACATTTTCCAAAACTACTGTTACTCAATAGTTACTTAATAACTAAAATAGTTACTAACTTTTCCAAAGTAAAGTATCATTGATAAGTCACAGAAAAGTACAGTTGGAAACAGAAAATTCTTAATGAGTATAAGCCTTGGGACAGCAAACTACAATTTTCACTTGCTGCCTGTTTCTGGAAGGCACATGAGCTAAGAATGGTTTTTACATTTTTAAAGGGTTATAAAAACAAACAAGTAAAGATATGCAACAGAAACATATGAATGGCAAAGTCTAAAATATTTACTATCTGTCCCTTTAAAAAAGAAGTTTGCCCAACCCAATATTCATACCACCAATAACAAATATTAACAAACTTTAAAAGAAAAACCCCTGGTGGTCCTTGCCCACGCAAACCGCCCTCCTTCCCCATTTTTACAATACTGGCTTGAACCCTGTCTTCTTATTGCCCTCTATAGATAGATCTCCTTGTTCATCTACCTGTCTGGTTTACACTTTCCCCTCCAACCCAACTCTTACCATCATCACAGGTAATTTCCTCATCTACAACAGGCTATATACATATCACAACATACTCCCACCATTTCTGAACTTCTCTTACTTCAATATTTTTCATCAGCATTACACTCCCACAGCCATAACATGGTCTTTACAATAAAAGAGAACAGACCTCTGAAATTTTAAATTCCAATATACTATCTTGGCTTCAATCTCCTGTCCAATTCCTACTTACTCCCCTCATACCTGTTCCAGAACCACGAAGACCTGAATTTTACTGAATCCTCCCTTTTTTCCCAGCTCATTAGCACCTGAGTGGTATAATTTCTTTCCCTATCCAGTCTATACCACAAAGTGCATCCCTTGAACCACTCTCTTTTGTCATGCCTTAACATTATCCCCTTGTCATGCTCAATCTAACATATGTCCTGAAAAATCTTAATCTTAGGTCTATACAACCACCTTCCAAGTTCTTACATCAGAACATGAAACTGAAAAAAATTTTTAAATCACAAAACTGACCTCTTTCAACTTTATAAAGTCTAGCCTAAGGTTGGTCCTTAGCATCATTCAGGCTTCCATGCCTCTGGTTAGATTTTGCTCTCACTTTTCACCATCATCGTTCTAAAATCTTTACTACTTTCCTCAAGTCCCCTATACTTACCTCATTCTCTGTAGCAAATAACTTTACATAAAGTTTACTAAGAAAATTGAAAATAGCAGATGTAACATTCCTCAGCTTCCTAACTGCAAAGTTCTGCAAACTAACATACCTGAATGAATCTCATCTCTTTATCTCTTCTGTCAGACAAACTGTTCTCTTCCCCTGTTCAAAGTTAATCCCTCTACCAATACTTTTGTTCCAGGGCACACATACTTCCATGAGTTTTTCCATATCTCTCTTGGATTTTCAGCCTCTCCCTCTCTAGGCCTTCCCCAGAGCCCATGTGCCATGAAGCACTAGTCTCACCCATCATTTAAATGTTTTCTTAAAACAGGCAAATAAACAAAACAAAAACAGAAACAAACTCATACATACAGAAAACAAACTGGTGGCTGTCAAAAGGAGGGCATGGAGGAATAGGCAAAATAGGTGAAGGGGATTAAGAGATACAAACTTTGTTACAAAATAACTATGTTACAGGGTTGAAAGACAGGGCATAGGGAACGTAGTGAATAATATTGTAATAACTTTATACTGCTGTGACAGAATGATTACATTTAATGTGGTGAGCATTTCCTAACACATATAATTATCAAATCACTGTTGTACACCTAAAACTAACATATTATTATATGTCAACTGTACTTCATTAAAAATTTTTTAATTAAAAAAAGAAAAAGAATTTTTAAATAGATGGACAAAAAAATAAAACATTTTCTTTTGTCATGTTTAGAATACACATTTTAAGAAGGCAGAGGCAGTCTGGGCAATTAGACAATGAAAGAGACATCATTTTTTAATATCCCTTTGATAACAATATTAATATACTTAACATTAATATTTTAATAGTTTTTAATAACCCTCCCTCCAAAAAAACATAGAGCAACCAGAATAAAACAAACATATAAAACCAAACCAAAATAAAATAAAAGAGGGCCAACAAATACAAAACAAATGACTACGTATCACTCATGAACCCCAAAATATGAGCAATTGGAACTAAATACCAATAGCAGCAAGACCCGCATGGTACCAGAAACATTAAGAAGAAAAAAAGGAAAAAGATTTTGGACAGTCCTGAAGCCAGACCATCCAGAAATCAAATTGCCTATAGGTAGTACTTCCTGCCCCCTTCCTCAAATTGAGGAATCCAATTCAGGGTGGAACAGCAACCAAAACTGGGGGAGTTTCACAGGCTACATGCGAGAGTTTACAGGTAAATGCAAGAGGATCACAGAAAGATCAGAAATCTCAAAACAAAGTGAAAGCTCCCTTCTAAGACAAAGCAACACACAAGCAGAAACTGCCAGGAGAAATCTAAACTAAACAGTAGAGAGCCATAAGGGGCAAAGAAAACACGGTCTAGAACTAAAATGATTCTGACTCTCAGGGGACATATGACAATGTCTGGCAACATTTTTAGTTATCATAACTGGGGGCAAGAGGGGTGCCATAGGGTGGTCACTGGCATCCAGTAGTTAGAGGTCAGGATGCCACTAAATATCCTACAATGAATTGGGACAATTGCTCACAGCAAAGACTATCTGACCCAAAATGCTGAAAAATCCTAGTCTAGCTATAAGTAAAGAAAAAGGAGAGAAAAAGTGTCAGACAGTATATTTCTGAATACTACATAACTATAGAAGAGGATTCCTAAAGCCATAAATCTAGGAAAGCTAGTCTGCCCAACCATTCTAATTTAAAAGTAGTACAGGAAAAGGCATCTCATTTGTATTTGTATTTGTTAAATGCAAATTTTGGAATCTCAGAGAGGTGAGAATAAGAGGACAGAAGAAATATTTGAAGAAATAATGCCTAAAAAGGACTCTGGTCAATTTTCATACAACGTTTTTTGGTTTTTTGTCTTGTTTTGTTTTTTAAAGATTTTATTTATTCATTTGAGACAGGTATGAGAGAGAGAGAGAGAGAATGAGCAGGGGGAGAGGCAGAGGAAGGAGAAGCAGACTCCCTGCTGAGCTGGGAGCCCAATGTGAGGCTTGATCCCAGGACCCTCAGATCATGACCTGAGCCCAAGGCAGATGCCCAACCATCTGAGCCCCTCAGGTGCCCTTCATACAAAGTTTTTATAAGAAAACTGAGAATAGACTAACACTCCTACAGATAAGAAAGCACACCAGAAAGACATGTCCACAAAACTATTGGAAATTTTAACATAATACATCAAGCCAAGGCTTTTTCTCCTATGTTTTATTTTCCAAAAAGATAAGTGACTATAAAGTATCTATACTAGTACTAACAAAAAAGAATTGGAAATCTACATTTTAAAAACTTATCAAAGGCAGCAAAAAACAGTAAGTATTTTAGAAATATGTTTACCAGAAGATACATAAAACTTGTACACTTAAAATTACTAAGCACTGATGTGAGAAATTAAAAACCTAAATAAATGGAGAGCTATACCATGTTCATGGATCAGGTAACTATTGTTAAGATGTTAATGCTCCTGAAATTAATCTACACAGTCAATGCAATCAAAACAAAATAAAATACCCAGCATGTTTGTTTCTAGAAGTTGAGAAAGTAACTTTAAATTTTATTTGAAAGGCAAAAGACCAAGAATAGCCAAAAAGAAAAAAAAAAGGAAGAAAAAAGTTGGAGGATTTGCCTTATCAGACTTCAAGACTTACTATAACAGCTACAGTAAACAAGAAAGTATGGCATAGGCAAAAGGATAGATTAAAAAGATAACAAAAAATACTGAAATATTTGTGAATATAATGATATGATACCTTTCATGTACTTCAAACAAATGAGGAAGAGAGGTACAGATAAAATGAAATTGGTAGTTATGTTGGTGGTTTTTAAAGCTTAGTAATATGAGGATTTATGATACTATATTCTATTTTTGTATATATTTGATATTTTCCATAAAAACCTTTTCAAAAGCATCCAAGTTTAGGGGCGCCTGGGTAGCTCAGTCGTTAAGCGTTTCCCTTCAGCTCAGGTTATTATCCCAGGGTCCTGGGATCGAGCCCCGCATCGGGCTCCCCGCTCCGCGGGAAGCCTGCTTCCCCCTCTCTCACTCCCCCTGCTTGTGTTCCCTCTCTCGTTATGTCTCTCTCTGTCAAATATATAAATAAAATCTTTTAAAATAAAATAAAGTAAAAGCATCCAAGTTTATAAAAGATTTGAAAGAAGTGGCCAGTAAAGTGGTTAATATAAAATTTTAAATAACACTTGAACAATTAAATTTTATTGATTTGCAGGACTGGCAAACTATAGCCTGTAAGCCAAATACTGTCCCTGAACTGTTTTGCAGAGGCAGTAAGATAAAATAATTTTTACATGTTTTAAGCATTGTTTCAAAAAGAGAGAAAAGAAAAAAGAATATTTAACAGAGACCCCACACAGCCCACATGTCTAAAATATTTACTATTTGGCCCTTATAGAAAAAGTTTTGCCGACCCCATGATCTAGAGAATCAGTTAGGCAGATCAACACAATCCTAGAACTAATAGTAGGTATTATCCTACATATAACTACATTTCTTGGGTAGCAAAAAGAAATTTCTTTGTAACAATGCTCAAATAAAATTTTATCATATTTATGAAGTTCTTTCATCCAAATGATATTCATATAGAAACATTCCTATACAAAAAAATTCATGATTATGTGAAAAATATAAAATTCTATATACTTGCTCCTTTCCCTTTTTTACATTCATGGAAACGTTTCTTCTCTTTCAAGTACTGCTATAATGGAGCACTAACAGGTTTCTATACAAAAGAATTCTCATTATCTAGCTATTTACTTAGGGATTCACATTATCAAATTATGTTCCTGCATCCTAGAACAGACACCATATATAGAGTACAAATGAGACAAAACTCAAAATAAATGTACATACATGCTGAAATAAGACTTCTACTACTTAAATTTAGAGAAATATTTCAGAAGATGGCTCAATGTTCTTATAATTCGGGGGGCGGAATGTATGATATGAATTTTCCTTGGCTGATGAGTATCAGGCATCAAATATTCAAATCATGTATGTAATACCAAGGTGACTATGAATAATGGCACTTCAGGAACTTGCTTTTGTTTCACTCAGAAGCCTATTTTTCCTCATCACTGGTTTAAAAAAATTATTCCAACAAAGTATCCATATAATAGATTACTCTTAAAGTTGTTTCAATCTCTACAATACTACCTGTTTAGGCTGCCTTCCAGGATCTATTACTTTAATTTAAAGTAATTGTAGAAGATATCTCTTTCTCACTATAAATAAAAGTTGTATCTGTTCAAAACTGTACAAAATATTTACCTATAGTATAAAATACTAAAATTAATGTTTCTTCCAAATATAAATGTTCATTTTCCCTAAAAAATATTATAACCTGTCTTCAAAGTCAGGCTCAAAGAAATTACCAATGAAGTTACTGTCTTAGGTCAACACAAGTCATCAAGGACAAGTATAGACTGAGATTCAGAAAAGCTTTTAAATGTGTCAATAAATAAAGCTTAAGGTATAACTTTCACATGTCATTCTCAGCAGCTTCTACATTTGTCCGTGTTAGCTGGGTCCCCATGTAAAAGAAAGTGAAAAAAACCTTTCAGCTGGGATTACCAAAACCTGATCATATACTATATGAAAACGGTAACAGGTTTTTGACTAAATATAAGTGCTATCTGAAACAACAAACACAACTCAGAAACAAGCTTTCAAAGACAAGAGCAATAAAATTAAATATGGTACAGAAAACATTAGTTATTAATTCATAAACATTTCAACAAAAACTATCAATTCCTCAGGCTCTCTCCTGCTCTCTCCCCTCAGGCAACAAAGATTGCCATAATATTTGTTACATACGTTAACTCTGGAAAAATAAAGCTAGATATATAATAAAAGTTTAAATTCGTTACTGATGTTAAATTCCCTTTCTCTTAAAATTGACTAAAATAAAATAGAATCAGGAAAATGTCATGCCAAAAACACACTCCTTGTTTTTGTGTTAAATTACTGTTTTTGTGTGGAGTAGAGTCTTCTTAATTTATAAACTGGCACATTAATTAGGCACTTTGAATTACTGATTTCCTTCCCTTAAGTCTGATTGCTTTTAGGCATATATTATTATTGAACTTGACCAAGAAATAAAAGGAGAATGGAAAAACAAAACAAAACAAGCTTTCACTTGAGGACCTATTGTGTACAGTCCTGGCCTAGATTTTCTACAGAAAAATACATCTCAGTAGCTTTCAAAACTTTTCTGACACATACGTTATAAAGATAGAGCCCTAGGAATAAATTTAACCAAGGAGGGGAAAGAGTTCTACGATGAAAACTATAAAATATTGACAAAAGAAATTAAAGACAACAAATAAATGGAAAGATATCCTGCATTCATGGATTGGAAGAACTAAAATTGTTAAAAAGTCCAAATCAATCTATAGATTTAATGCAAACCCTATCAAAACTCCAATGGCATTTTTCACAGAAATAGAAAAAGCATTGGTAAAAGTCCCATGGAACCACAAATAACCCAGAAAAGCTATAGCAATCTTGAGCAAGAACAACAATGGAAACATCACACTCCTGATTTCAAATTATACTACAAAGGTATGGTATTCAAAACAGTATGGTACTGGCATGAAAACAGACACCAGACCACTACAGAGCCCAGAAATAAACTCATATGTACACAGTTAACTTATCTTTGACAAAGGTGCCAAGACTATGCAATGGGACAGATTATACGAAAAGGATATTCCTCAACAATGTTGGGCAAACTGGAAATCTACATGTGAAAGAATGAAACTGGACCCTTATCTTACACCAAACACAAAAACCAACTCAAAGTGGATTAAAGATTTAAAAGTAAATAAATAAAATCTTAAAAAAAAAAAAAAAAAAAGATTTAAAAGTAAGACCTGAAACTGTAAAACTCTAAAAGCTCCTTGACAGTGGTCTTGCAATGATTTTTTTGGACCTGACACTAAAAGCACAGGCAACAAAAGCTAAAAATTAACAAGTGGGACTACATCAAACTAAAAAATTTCTGCACAGCTAAAGAAACAGTCAACAAATTGAAAAAGGAACCTACAGAATGGGAGAATATATTTGCAAATGATAGATCCAATAAGGAGTTAATATCCAAAATATGTAAGAAACTCATATGACTCAATAGCAATCAATCAATAACCCAATTTAAAAATGGGCAAAGGACCTGAACAAACATTTGGAATCCAAAGAAGATACACAAATGCCAACAGGTACCTGAAAAGATGTTCAACATTACTAATCATCAGGGAAATGCAAATCAAATCTACAATGAGATATCATCTCACACTTGTTAAAAGGCTATTATGAAAAAGTTAAAGGTAACAAGTGTTGGCCAGGATGTAGAGGAAAAGGAAACCCTTCCACACTGTTGGTGAAAATGTAAATTGTTACAACCATACTGGAAAACAGTATGGAGGCTCCTCAAAAAATTAAAAATAGAACTACCATATGATCCAGCACTTCTGGGTATATATTCAAAAGAAATAAAGTCACTATCTCAAAGAGGTATCTGCACTCCATGTTCACTACAGCATTAAACACAATAGCCAAGATACGGAAACATCCTAAATGTCTGTCAATGGATGAATGGATAAAGAAAATGTGGCATATATATATATATATATATATATATATATACACACACACACACCCCCATACACATTCATATACACATATATACACATATACATATACATACATACCCACACATATACACACACACAATGGAATATTATTTGGCCCTACAAAAGAAGGAAATTCTGCCATTTGCAACATGGACAAACCTGGAAGACATTATGCTAAATGAAATAAGCTACACATAAAAATAAAATACTGCATGATCTCACTTATCTTAAATCTTAAATCTTAAAAAGTCAAATAAATAAGCAGAAAGTAGAACAGTGATTATCAGGAGCTGGGAGGTATGGGGGAAATGGGGTGATGTTGGTCAAAGCATACAAACTTGCAGTTATAAGACAGTTCCAGAAATATAATGTACAATATGGTGACTTTAATAATAATGCATTATATACTTGAAATTTGCTAAGAGTGTAGATCTTAGTTGTTCTCACCACAAAAAACTATGGTAACTGTGTGAGGTGAAGGACATTAGCTTGATTGTGGTAGTCATTTCACAATTTATAGACATTATAGTGTACAACTTAAATACATACAATTTTTGTCATCATACCTCAATAAAGCTGGAAAAAAGGAGGTAGGTAGGAGATGTGGGCATACACATTTTAACTACAGTTGACCTTTGAACAACACAGGTTTGAATTGCACAGGTCCACTTAGACTTTTTCCAATGAATGCAGTATAGTACTGTATTTTTTTTTGTATGATTTTAACATTTGTTGTCCAGCTTACTTTAAGAATACAGTATATAATACATGTAACATACAGTAGGCTATTAGCAGAATTTTTTTGGGTGTCAAAAGTTATACAAGGATTTTCAACTGCGTAGGAGGTTGGCGCCCCTAATCACTGTGATGTTCAAGGGCCAACTGTATTTGAAATTCAGTGAGCTAACGCTTTACAAACATTCCCTTTTTAAATTTGTTTCTAAGAGCAATAATGAAATTTAAAAGAAAATTTTTTAAAGATAGAGCCTCTAAGAGATCTCTAACTGTCCGTAAACTGTTCCTCCAAGGGTGCCAAGAGGATCCATAAAATTTTCTCCTCTCCAAAATTAAACATTATACAAGATATCTTGAGTAATTCATTCATAATCATCTTTTTATTTTATAATCAATACCAAGAAAACCTCAGCCTAACCTCATCTCAACTAAAAATTCAAAATCAATTACTTCAATTCAATTAATATCTTCAAACTAACCAGAATTTCCAAAGAACAGTTATAATAGATAGAATTCAGGAGCTTGGTTAACTCTTGATTCCTCTACAGCCTCTTTTTTGTCCAGGCAACCATATATTCACCTAAAAGCTAGAGTGAAATAAAAGTTAATTCAGAAAGGTAATTCAGATATTTTACTTAAAGAGTTGTTTGTTAATACAGCAACTTGAAAAACAGACAAAAGATTTTAAAATGGAGGGAAAAAAGTAAATTCAGAGCGTATTCATTCTCAAAAACTTAAATCTTCAGGTTTCAAAACGAAGAATATGAATTTTCAAAGTAATTAAAACTTTTACTAACAAAGTCTTTCCTTGGAGCTGGCTGAACCAGCTGACTGATATATTATTAATTACAATAAATTCATTATTACCAATCTTAGGTCGGTCTTCTACACTACACAGCAAGTACTGTTTCAAGTCTTCTCCATTCTATTCCTCTATTTCTATTTCTCTATTTCACAGCTTGATTTCCTGCAGTCAGTCAATGCTATTTCAAACCTTCTCCACTATTCTCAAACCTTGGACATCCCACTTCATTCTCCCCACTCGTAATAGATGACCTTGCACAATAACCCAGAATGAAAACAGGAAGAAGCCACTCAACTATGGGAATGCCACATTAACTTCTCCATATCATATCTACAAACTTCCTGGTTATCTACACCAATCCTCCCCTCCTATCCTCCAATTCCAAAAAGCTTTTCTCTTCCCTAAAGCCAATCACTGCACCTATAAGCAGGATCCATGCCCTTTCTAACTTCTGAGGAAACTTATTACGATTGTTTTTTTCTTTGCAGAGTAATCAATCTCCTCTCTTTCCACTAAATCTTTCCCATAAACGTTTATATGTGATTGAAGTTTCTCCAACCTTAAAAATTAAAAAAAAAAAAAACACCTTTGTTCCAACTTCAAATCTTTAGCTCCCCCCCTTTACAGCCAAACTTCCCCAAAACAGTTGTATATACTTTTAGTTTCCATTTCTGTTTTCCCATTCTTTCCACAAACTATTTCAGTCTTGAATCCAGGCTCTCTTCTCTCCCTGAACAATTATATCCACCCTCTTGGCTTCAATTACCATCTATATGCCAATGATTACCAAATGTACATTTCTGGTCAGTATCTTTCCTGTGAGTTTCAGATCTATAATATTAAACTCTCATCTCTAATATCTAATTTGATGTTTCAAAATGCACGATAAAGACAACATGTCCACAGACTTCATGAGGCCCCTGCTTATCCTCCAATTCCTATTAAACACACACAGACATAAATACTGTTCCTCTTCCATTTTGTTCCATCTCAGTGAATGAACCTACCATGAATCCATGTAGAATCCTGAAACTTAGAAGTAATCCTCAGTACCTTCTTCTCTATCTAATCTAGTGGTTCTCAACCAAAGGCAATTCTGCACCCACCCACCCCCACCCCACCCCCACCAGCTACCCCCAGCCCCCACCCCCGCCTAGGGGACATTTGGCAATGTCTGTAGACTTTCATTTCTCTTAACAGGATTGGTGGCATCTAGTGAGTTAAAGCCAGAAATGCAGCTAGACATTCTAAGATGCACAAGACAGCCTCTCCACTTTAAAGAAAGTTGGTCCAAAATGTCAAGCGTCAAGAGGCTTAGGTGACATAATCTAATCAAATCACCAAATCCTATCAATTTCAATTCCCAAATACAGCTTAAATCCAACAATTTCTCTTCATCTGAACTACCAACACTGCATAATTCAAGGCACCACTACCTTTTACCTAGAATAGAATACTACAATAACTTCCTACATCTATCCTTGTTCAAATTCCACAGTGAAGTAAAAATAATTTTAACTTACCTCTCTTCCCTGCCTAAAAAACGCCCTGCATGGTATTCCACTGCTCTTAGGTTGAACACCAAAATAATATACTAGTGTTTGGCCCTCTCCCCACTTCTCCTACCACACTTCAGCCACTCTCCCCTAATCAACCAAACTCTAGCCACCTTGGCCTCCTTTCAGTTCCTTGCATACTCCATGTTCCTTTCTACAGTGGGACCTTCGAAGATACTGTTCCTTCTCTCTGAAGCATTCTCTCCAACCCCACCACTCTTTCACTAGTTAACCCGTACTCATCCTTCAGATCTCAGCTAAAACATTACCTCCTCTAGACCATCCCTGACCTCAAAAACACTCTCTCAGAACTGCAATTTTCCTTCACTGAACTTACAAATATATAAATAAAACTGTGATTTGAATGGCCATTCTTTAATGGTTCTCCCTCTCACTATACTGTATGTATATGGTAAAGAGACTGTGACCACGTATATTTAGCACAACACTGTGGTACAACATTGTAGCACATAGATAACAGCACTCACAAGTATTTGTTGAATAATAAATAAAAACAGAATCTAGTCTACTCCCAAGAGTTTCATTACAGGAGACTTCAAGATTCATATCTCTGGCCCTGCTTTACTTCTGAAATATATACTGCCAATTCAACTACAACGTATTTTTCTACAATACCAATTAGCTTATAGACAATTGATAAGTAGGTGAATGGTATCAATTCAACATGTTAGTTAATTTGAACATGGAGCTGAAATTCTACATCATAACCTTCATGAGAAAGAAAAAGAATTCCTCCGTTTGGCTGCTGCACAGTAGGAGTCCTTATAGATCTAACACAACTAAAAATAAGTTCCCACCTATTTGGGTTCCCACTATATTGACGGTTCCCACTCAATAAAGCATCCCGTCAGCCTCAGACAGCTCTCTGCTGATGTATTTCCTTCTGTGTCTACTAACAGCAGCCTCACAGACTCAGAGCTACACTTTTAACTGCCTTGTCTCAATGTCCACCACAAGGCAGTATCCCAACTCTATTTTGTATATATTTTTTTTTTTTAATTTTATTTTATTTGAGAGAGACAGAGAGTGAAAGAGCACAAGAAGGGGTAGAATCAGAGGGAGAAGCAGACTCCCCACCGAGCAGGGAGCCTGATGCGGGACTCGATCCCGGGAGTCCAGGATCATGACCCGAGCCGAAGGCAGCCGCCCAACAAACTGAGCCACCCAGGCGCCCCTTATTTTGTATATTTTTAATATCCCCTGCAGCAGCATCCAGCCATACTAAGCCGCCTACCTGGTCTAACCAAGTTATTTCCCAAGGCATCAGTTATTACTCTTGATAGTGTTCAGGTTACAAAATTGTTTAGATTTTGAGTAGCCTACTCCAGCTCTATTTTCCCATAGCCCTATATTCTTAGTGAGCAATATTCAGAATACAAGCTTTCTCAAGTGCACAAAAATTACAAATCTTACCATGGTTCCAAATAGTTCTTGACTAGTTCCTCAATTAATTTATATACCCCAAATCTATATTCCTTATTTCTGTTAGTAGTCCAAAATCAAATCATTGGAGCCACAAATGCCTCTCTCTCTCTCTCTTCCTTATATTCAATGATTCCACACATTCTACCAATTTTCCTTATGCATGGTCTCTCACATCTTTCTCACTACCATATGCCATAACTGAAAGCTTCAGCACGTTTCATCTGAATGAATTTAATAGCCTTCAAGGTAATAATCATCCATCTTCCAGGCCCTCCTTATTCCAAGCTCAACTCCACTATACCACAAGAACTATCTTCTCCAAAATGCCAATCTGATTGTGCTATTCCTCTACTCAAAAACCTTCAGTGGCGTTCTACTGTGCATTCAAGGCCTGAAACCACTACCCCATTTTTATTTCACACTGAAGCTCCCATTCACTTCATACTGTAGCAGAGGTAAACAATACAAATCATTGAACACACTGCTGGCAAAGAAAGATACTTATTAGTATTAGCTGCTACTGTCACAGATTACCTGGTGTTACAGTCAGTTCTAAGAAAGTCATCTCCCTACCCTTGATTTTAAGCATCTTAAGTTCCTCCTCTTTGTATTATCAGAGACAAGGGTCAAATCTCAGTTGTGTCACTTACTAGCTGTGACCTTGAGCAAGTTATTTAGCTTTCTGAGCCTCAGTAAAATTAGGGTAATATCCATGTCATGGGGTTGTTGAAAAGACTAAATGACATAACATATGTAGAATGCCTAGAAGAGAAAAGACACCAATAAATGTTAGTTTTCTTTAAAAGTGTTCGCTTAAAGAATGAACACAGAACTAACTGCTTGCCTTCTTTCCCCTACAACTAGGCAAGTAGAGAGTAGCTCTCAAAGAAATTGGCTTAACAACAAAATATATCCTTATCTTTCTGAAATAAATGCTTACTCCAAAAACGTAAGATTTAAGAGAATCTTTTCCTATGCTATTAAGCAAAGAAAAAGTTATTGATATGGAACCACACTTTACTAGATGATATATACTGATATAAATTATGTTATTAAATTTACTGAGACTCAACATATATTTAGTCTATGTGCAGAACTAGTAGTTATTTAGTTAGTTCTAATAGTTAACTATTAAACATATAAATACATGCAAAAATATAGAAAGCTTCAATACTTATAAATTCCATAAAAAATGAGCCTGCATACATACATTAAAAACCTACATATAGTAAAAGATTCTTAATATTCACTCCAAGAATTGGTCAGATTTGATTTACACCACAGGCTTTCACATTATAGTATTACAACAGTTTCTTTAAAATGAGAAAGCAAAGAAAGGAGAAAGATTGGGGGGGCCTGGGGGGAACAGTACCAAAACTTCTCAAGTTAGTCTTTTCCCATTTTACTTTGCCTCTTCCTCCCTCCTGCTGTTTTCGCCTAACTGCTTTCCTACTTCATAATAACAAAAAAATGACAGAATCTTTTTTAATAAATAGTGCTGGGACAACTGGACTAACAGCAAAAGAATGAAGTTGGACCTCTACTTCATATCATATAAAAATTAACTCAAAATGGACCAAAGACCTAAATCTAAGAGCTAAAACTATAAAAACTCTCAGAATAACACACAGACATTAATCTTTGTGACACTGGATCAGGCAATGGTTTCTCATATATGACACCAAAAGCTCCAGCAACCAAAGAAAAACAGATAAATTGGACTTCATTAAAATGAAAAGCTTTTGTGTTTCAAAGAAACACACCATCAAGAAAGGAAAAAGACAAACCATAGAATGGGAGAATATATTTGCAAATCACAAATCTGATAAAGGTCTAATACTGAGAATTATAAAGAACTCTTACAACTCAGCAATAAAAAATAAATAACCCAATTAAAAATGGGCAAAAGATCTGAATAGACAGTTATCCAAAGAAGATACACAAATGGCCAACATGCAAATGAAAAGATGACCAACATCATTAATCATTAGCGAAATGGAAATCAAAATCACAATGAGATACCATTTCATACCCACCAGGATGGCTATAATCAAAAAGACAGACAATAATGAATGCTGGCAAGGATGGAGAGAAATTGGAACATTCATACACTGTTGGTGAGAATGTAAAATGGTGTAGCCACTTTAGAAAACACTTTGGCAGTTCCTCAGAAAATTATACATAGAGTTACCACATAACCCAGCAATTTCACTTCTAGATATATACCCAAGAAAAATGAAAATATGTCCATACAAAAACTTGTACACAGATTTTCATAGTAGCATTATTCAGAATAGTCAAAGAGCAGACACAGCCCCAAAGTTGTCAACTGATGAATACATTAACAAAATAGGATATATCAATACAATGGAATATTATTTAACTGTAAAAGGAGACAAAGAACTGACACATGCCACATACATGGATGAACCTTGAAAATACGCTAAGTGAAAAAAGCAATACAACATAATGTATGATTCCATTTATATGAAATGTCCAGAATAAGCAAATCCATAGAGATAAAAAATCAACTGGTGGTTGCCAAGGGCAGGGGGGCAGCGTGGGAAGGTTAGGGATGGGGAAGGGACTGCTACTGGGTACAAGATTTCTCCTGGGGATGATGAAAACATACTAGAATTAGATAGTGGTGACGGGTGCAGAACTTTGCAAATATACTAAAAACCACTGAATCATACACTTAAAAAGAATGAACTTTATGATAGTTCTAGCTCAAAGAAAGAAAGAATGATAAAGGAATAAAAAGCAGCACAACTAAAGAATGAAGCAAGCGTTCTTTTTTTGACCCAACATTTTCTGCACACTCACTATATTCCAGACCTATGCTGTTGCCAGGAACTCAAAGATGAGTAAAACAAAGTCACTACACTCTTCAGGATCATTCTCCTCAGCCTACAAATGTCATATTTCTTAAAAATGGAGCAGCTTTGAAAATGCAAAAACAGCAAATATAAGCCATAGACAAGCCAAGAGAATGCAGATATTTGCGTTATAAACTCTTCTAAATTACCTAGAATTTTTTTGGTGGTGGGGCGGTGGATATGCTTCTAATGTTAGTGGTTAAATAACTCATTGTTCCCCAATGATGACAATGTCATTTCTCAAAAATTATTTAACAGCTTCATTTCATTTATTTGAAATGCTTTTCACAAATAATATTGCTAGATAAATCTTTCTTCATCGTTATCACTCTGAATGTATTAGTTTCTCAGTGACTCCTGGATTCTCTATTTTTGACATTCAAAAACCTCATGACAAACACAAATATCCCAAGAGAAAATGCTTTTTGACACTTTATTACAATAACCACATGAAAATGTGTTTCTCTGTAATAAAAATAAGTAACAACAGAGTTCTCTAAACTAAGAAATCAAATGTTCTGAGCCCTAATCCAGATTTTTATGAATCAGAGAAAATCTGATTTCCTGATATGAAAGCTGCACTTAAATAAAAGAACAGCTAACAAAAAATTTAAAAAGTCAAATTTAGACAGAAAACTGTTAAATAGTTTAAACAGAGCAAAAAAGGCATATTCTACTTAATCCAAAACATTAGGTATTTCTGATGTTTTTAATACATTATATTAACTTCCCAAAAGGTAAAACTAAAATCTACATTATTATTACCTTATCTTTGGCCTCAGGCAGTGTGATTTCTCTAGGTTCTAAAAATGGTATTTCTCGAAAAGGTGGAACACATCTGACTATATCTGGTACATAGTGTGTATGAAACAATGGCGGCATTGAGTATCTTCTTTCACCTGATAAAGGCACTATGTGGTTAACTATAGTTGGCTCTTGGTGGGGTGAATGGAAACGTTGCCGTTTACCGTCAAGAGGAAGGTTTTTTTCATCGCTTAATCTCCTGAAAACAAGCAATATACCTTAGTGATTAAAGATATAACTTTCTAATAACAAACAGAAAACAACTAAAAATATATAAATAACAAATACCAATAATGACTAATAATACAGCAAGGCCACATTATTAGCTCTATATGAATCTTAAAATATTCATTGTGAGCACAAAAGATGCCTTAGAAAAACACCTTAGGAAAAACAAATCGTAATAATGCATATTAAAAAAAAAACTACATATGTACATCAGGGTTAGTCTCCTACATTTGAACTACCCCCAATGTTTTATCTCACCAGTGAAAACTTTGTAGGAAAACTTCTATTCATAGAAACACTAACAATAAAAACCCAAATTCTAACACAGGGAGAATAAGATTAAGTGAACTGAGTTATATATTTTAAAAGGCTCTTTAAGGGGCGCCTGGCTGTCAGTCAGTAGAGCATATGACTCTTGATCTCTAGGTTGTGAGTTCGAGCCCCACGTTGGGTGTAGAGATTACTTAAAAATAAAATCTTAAAAAATAATAATAAATAAATTTCTATATATATATATAAAAAGGCTCTTTAAATCCACCTATGTTCTGGCTCATCAGTTGGAAAGATCATATTAAAAAGCTATAAAGACAATGAGCAACTAAAGAAATATGAAAACTAACTGCATTTCAGATAACAGTAATATATTAATGTTAAATTTCTTGGGCATGACAAATGCATTTTGGTTATACAGGAGAAGATCCTTGGTTATGAGGAGGAACACACTGATGTGCTTTGGGGTAGAATGAAGTGATGTCTACAACTTTTTCATAGAAAAAGTTTAGAAAAAAAGTAGGGCTAAAGAGAAAAAGAGGCCAAAAAAACAATAAATATAGCACAACTTTAATGAATCTAGGTAAAGAGCATACCGGGTTTTACTGTACTATTCTTTAAATTTTTCTGGAGGCATAAAATTTTCAAAATAATAAAGCAAAAGGAAATTATTAAAAAATAATTATTTGTTTAAAAAAATACTTCATTGATATATTAAGTTGTTCATACAGATAATACTTTAGGCCATGGGAAATGGTCTGATTGCTTTTAAGCTCTAAAATTCTATGGGTCATAGCCACCTGAAGGTTTTCATTACAACACTCCTTTAGGATCACCCCAATTCCTCACTCCTTGATCCACAAAATAAGTGGGTATACAATGCTAACAACATAAGAGTATATTTAATATCTTTTAACATAAAGGTGATTTAGCTTTATATGCTAAATAGCTTCTACTGAGAATGCCAATTTTAATTTTTAAAATATGTATCACTATGAGCCAGTGGAGTTTGTTTTCATTTGTGATTCACAAGTTAGCTATCCAGACAACTTCAAAAAAATTAAAATCTGAATAAAGTCAATACTTTTAGCATCATTATATAGCTTTCCACAACTTTGAAGAACAACTCACAGTGCTTCTAAGCAGAGGATCTAGAGCCAGACCACCTGGGTTCAAATCCCAATTGTGCTTCCACCCGAATAACTAGTTGCTTAACCTCTGTGTGCTTCATCTTTCTCAACAGAAGAGGAATAACATACCTCATAGAGTGTTGTGAAACTTAATCAAATTATTTGTAAAGTCCTAAGAACAATGCCAATTACAGGAGTCATCAATAATTAAAAAAAAAAAAGGGGGGATGCCTGGGTGGCTCAGTCGGTTAAAAGTCTGCCTTCGGCTCAGGTCATGATCCCAGGGTCCTGGGATCGAGCCCCATATCACGCTCCTTGCTCAGCGGGGAGCCTGCTTCTCCCTCTGCCTACCACTCCCCCTGCTTGCGTGCTCTCTCTCACTCACCGACAAACAAACAAACAAATAAATAAATAATTCTTAGCTAGTGTTATTTTTAATTGGACATAAAGTTATGGAATATTTACATAGGCTTTAAATAGTAATATCTTACAAGTACTGCCAAATTTTATTTTAATAATCATCTCTAAAGTTCTATTGTAATTACTTTGTAATACATTCATTACTTTTAATTGGTTAAAATTAATTGACTCTGATTTCTCTATAGAAAGCTTTAAGTCATGCAGAATTTTTTACTAATACTTATTACGGAACCTTACCTGTATAAGATTTAGATAAATCAAATAGTAAACTTTACTAGAAAAAAAGGTATTTATGGGCTGAACTGTGTACCCTCGAAGTTCTTACAGTTAAGCCCTAATTCCCAGTACCTCAAAATGTGGTTCTGGACATTTGGCCTTTAAAAAAGTTATAATGGTGTCATTAAAATGAGCCCTAATCCAATATGCCTAGTGTCCTTAGAAGAAGAGGAGATTAGGACACAGAAAACACAGACAGAGGAATGACCATGTAGGACACAGAGAAGGCAGCCATCTACAAGCCAAGGAGGGGGGCCTCAGAAGACACCAAACCTGCCAACACCTTGATCTTCTGGACCTCTGGCATCCAGAATTGTGAGAAAATAAATTTCTGTTGCTGTTGTACTTTGTTATGGTAGCTCTAGCAAACTAATACAGAAAACCATCTAATTTAGTTAATATCTCAATTCAAAGTAGTATCCTGAAGAAATATAGCTTCATTCCATCTAAAATTTGCTGTGTCAGGAATAAATCAACAAAAATATCTCTAATATTTTTTAAATATATAGAAGTTTTAAAATTCTCCGATAGGACTGATTGCACAGGTTCCAGAAAATAAAATTTAGGGCATAGTACCCATCCAATCTTAATACAGGAAACACTGATCTACAGTTCTGAGACATGCCAACTCTTCTTTTAAAATAATTAAGAAGTACTTACTTCCTTCCCCGAAATAACGGAGATGTTGAGGTCTGTATTGGACTGACATTTCCATATGTCAACTGCTGTAAAGACACAGCTCTTGACAAGCTACCAAAAACACATAAAGAACAGTAGTAATAAACATTTTTACCTTAAAAACAAAAAACCAATTTCATAAAAACTAAGTATATTTCACTGATCAAAAGAACACAAGACAACGACATTTTAACTTCAAATGTTTCATATAAAAAGGGTTTGTGTCGGGCGCCTGGGTGGCTCAGTCGGTTAAGCGACTGCCTTCGGCTCAGGTCATGATCCTGGAGTCCCGGGATCGAGTCCTGCATCAGGCTCCCTGCTCAGCAGGGAGTCTGCTTCTCCCTCTCACCCTCCTCCCTCTCATGCTCTCTGTCTCTCATCCTCTCTCTCGCAAATAAATAAAATCTTTAAAAAAAAAAAAAAAAGGGTTTGTGTGAAGTAGAAAACAAAATTTATAAATGATATGGACCAAAATATCACCATACTTACTCTGTATTCTGAAAGTTGAACTGTGCATCTATAAGCTGCTGGTGTGAATAAAGAGTTGGTGACAGGGCGAAGAAGTTATTATGTTGTTGATGGTTTGGGGTGAAAGGCGGGCGACCCAAAATTGAGTTTGGGAACATGCTCTTGTTCACTAAAAGTGAACATGTATTCTTCTACCTAGAATAGTTTTAAAAAAACAAATTATTGTATCTTAAAAATATTGAACCCTAACTAGTATCTACTATTTACAGCAATTAGTTACCAAGTTATGAATTTCATTTGCAAAGTTATTTCAAAAGTTTAAACAGATCTCTAAGTCCCACTACAGGTAACAAAAAACTTGCTAATAATGAATTTTTTTTAACTTTATTTACTTTTTTAATTTTTTTATCTTTTTTATTTTTTGCTAATAATGAATTTTAAATCTAGATTAAGAATATTATTCAAATGATAGTAAAATATATGCAAGTTTCTAATTTCTGATGAATTTACCCTAATATCAACAGATCTTTCAGAAATCAAGTTATCACCATATACTCTGATAAAACAGAAACCACCCAATACATTTAACAAAGCCATATAGCTTCTTATGTTTATACCCAATCTAATTTATTCAAAGGTATAAGCCATAATATGACAACCCGATTCCTAGGATATAGATTTCACAGATCTTCTTAGAGATCTGCTCAAACAAGGGAAGGAATCCGTACTGCCTAATAACTCTAAAATTCTGAGATTCACTTCAAGTCTAAATAACTTATATAAAGGACATCCAGTAAAAGAGAGCTTGTTCCACAGCAATGCGGAAAATTTATACACAGTAGTCCCCCCCCTTATCCACGATTTCATTTTCTGTGGTTTCAGTTATCTGTGGTCAACTGCAGCCCAGAAGCAGATGATCCTCCTTCTGACATATCATCAGGTCAATAGTAGCCTAACAGTATGTCACAATACACACATCATTCACCTCACTTCATCTCATCACATAGGCATTTTATCACCTATATCATCATCACAAGAAGGGTGAATACAGTATAAGATATTCTGAGAGACAACATTCATAAAACCTTTATTACAGTAGATTATTATAATTGTTCTATTTTCTTATAGTTGTGCTTAATTTATAAATTAAACTTTATCATAGATATGTGTATATAGGAAAAAACATAGTGTGTGTGTATATATATATATAGGGTTCGGTAGTACCCAGTTTTAGGCATCCCCTGGGGGTCTTGGACTATCTCCCCTGAGGATAAGGGGGGGGGGCGGCTACTGTACAAAGCAATCAGAACCATTCACTGACCCAGGCAAGACACGAGATACTTGTACTTTGCAATGACTGATCCCAAAAGGCTGTAAACTTACAAAGAATAGGTTAAGGTAACAAACTGAGAACAAGTATTAAGTAAAATCAACAAAGTGAAAACAGGATCCCCAGCCCACCTCCCAACAGAGTCAATAAGAAAACTCATCTACAGAATAACTGAGAAAGAAACTATATAATATGGTAACCAAAGAACCTATAACATAGTAACAGTTTTCCACCAAGGAGAAGTTAAGCCTGCTAGCAAACTACAGTGAAACCTACTACTGAGTTGCCCACCCATACACACAGAGCTTGCTTTTTGCGATTAGATTTCTAGTACTCCTATTGTAAAATAAACATCCGCAGATCACTGTCAGAAAAAAAGATTGAGGAATAAACAAAAACAATGCCAGGAACTAATTAAAACTGAGAAAAAAATTAATTAATTTAAAAAACATGCATACATAAAACAAGAATATGCTGTTTTCAGGGCACCTGGGTGGCTCAGTCGGTTGAGTGTCCAACTCTTGATTTCAGCTCAGGTTGTGATCACAGGGTCCTGAGATCAAGCCCCGCATCAGCCTCCCCCGTCAGCACAGAGTCTGCTTCTCTCCCCCTCTGCCCCTCCCCCTGCTCACACATTTCTCTCTCTCTCTCCAAAAAGTAAATAAATCTAAAAAAAAAAAAACAAAAAGAATATACTGTTTAAAAAGCAAAAAAGGCTCTTGGAAATTACAAAATTGAAAGCAGAAATACTGAGGAAAAAGTTAAAAGGTAACATTGAGGAAATCTCTTAGAACAAAAAGGAAAAACGGGTGAGGGTAGAAAGGAGGCAGGACAATAAGAGAAAAAATATAAAAGAATCAAATTATATGGTCCAACATCCAACATAACAGAAGTTCCTATAGAAGAGAGAAAACACAGAGAAGGAAATTATCAAATAAATAAAACAAGAAAATGTCCAGGACTGAAGAAAACCAATCCTGAGAATTAAAGGACCTAATGAGTACAAAGTACATTAAAAAAATATATATGCATCAAGGTATGGTCAATTTCAGAATATCAGGAAAAAGAGGCTTATGAAATATTACAGAAGAGGAAAATGTTATAAAAGGGCTGACAATCAAAATGTCTTTAAACTCCCTAATAGCAACAGAGGAAACCATAAGACAATGAAGTCAGCGCCTTCAAGTCTCTGAAGGAAATGCTCTCAAGCAGTAATTCCATACCCAGGTATAATATCAAGGCAAGGGAGAATAAAAACATGTTCAGACATGTAAGGTATCAAAAAACAAAACAAAACCTGGGATCTAGGAAAAGGGAGATCTGCTGTAGGGCAGAGACAAAGTAAATTCCCTAGGATGATGGTGAAGGGAAGCTACCAGCTTAAATTAGAGCCAAGAAGATAAAGGGTTTCAAGAAGATAGCCAAGGAGAAAAAAACTTAAAACTTTACTGACAGATTTCCTGATGTATCTGACCACAGAGTGGAGTTCTGTTAACAGAGCAGAAATAATCATAGCAACAGAAAAGTAGCAGGTTAAAAAGAAATTACTAACCAAACAAACAAAACTCAAAAAGTCATATAAAAAAGGAAATATAATCATTACTTATTTGGTTCTCACAATAACACAAACATTAAAAATACTAGTTTAAGCAAAAATTATAATAAATTTATTGTATATCATTTATTACATATTATATTTAAGGATTACATACACATTATATACAGTTACATGTTCATATACATCACAATTTAATGATGAGAGAGTACATAAAGGTGCTAAGTCCTCATTTTCAGTAGATGTCAATTTTAAAAACTAGCTATAGAAATTTTTTAAGCTTTTTTTTTTTTTTTTTTTAGAACAAGAGAGGAAAATAACACTTAAGCAGCTAAAAAAAATGTAGCTGCCTCCGGGTATTGAGACCAGATGGTTAGAAAAATTGGAGCAGGAGAAAATAGGAGAGAAAAAGACAAAGATCTGGGAAGAAACTAATAAATCACTCATACAAATTTTGTTCTTTTTTTTTTTTTCAATTTTGTAAAATTTAAATTCCCAAGGCTGGCCACAGATAATGAGATTCACCAGTCCAGGCTTCATAATGGATTGTAAACAAGAGTCTTGGGCCACCATCAGATCTCATCCCAAGTGCCCAACTCCCTAATTTGAATGAAAGACAAGGTGTTACCTCCAGAAAACAAGAATTTACCCACTCTCTTCAACAGGTCTGTACCTCTTATTATAGATTAAAAAAAAAAATCAATCCTATCATAATTGCTAAGCTGTACTCACTGATTTTCACTGCTCAGAGGAAATGGAAATTATCTTGAACCAAGCAGGATTCCAGACAATCCTTTATTAAAAGTACACTCAATCACAGAAAGCAAGATTAAAGATAAGCAACTAAAGACTTGCTCTACCTTTTGCCCAGGTTCATGCTCTTTTCTTTCTTGGCCTTCTTTATTCTGCTTCCCTGTCCCAAACTCCCATAAACATAATTCCTATCATAAGATTCATGAGAAAATGACATTAAATATAATTCATTATAATGTATTTTTCTTGGTATTTCATTTTGTTGGAATACAGATACTATAGATCTGATCAAACAAAGGAAGGAATTTATATTCAGAAAAGCTAAAACTGGGGCGCCTGGGTGGCTCAGTTGGTTAAGCAACTGCCTTCGGCTCAGGTCATGATCCTGGAGTGCCAGAATCGAGTCCCGCATCGGGCTCCCTGCTCAGCAGGGAGTCTGCTTCTCCCTCTGACCCTCCCCCCTCTCATGCTCTCTCTCTATCTCATTCTCTCTCTCAAATAAATAAACAAGATCTTTAAAAAAAAAAAAAAAAAGAAAAGCTAAAATTAAAATGTCCTATTTTCAGATTTATTTAAATCAGTTCATAGTTAAAATTCGAGACACTTTGTTTACATCTATAAATTATATGCTTATGTTTTTCCTCTGGACCCAAATAAGGTCCCATACACATGCATTCAGACTTGAAGACCCCAAATGATACGACAGCCCAGACTTCACCTTATTTCTATCCCATAACATGTTAAGATCCAAACTAGGAATAAGTCAAAAGGCGTTTTGTGGCCCAGTAGTACTCAACAAAGCTAATGACCAAATTATCCAAGGTTTAAGAGCTTACAATGATTACTTAGCCAAAAGTTTACCTTAGGGCAGATATCTAGTTCAGCCTATCCCAAGTTCCCAGATAAGCATCGAAGCTTTTGCAGTCCCTCCACAATAAAATATCTGTCAGGTTCTCCTCATTATGAATCTTGGCCCTCAAGTCTAGCTCTTAACTAGGCCAGCCCTCACAGTACGATCATTCCTATGGGAATGGCATTCAGTGCCCCACAACATAGGCATCCTGCATTGACGATGAGGAAGTAAAACAAAAATCTATGAATTTCAGTTTCTCTTTCTAATATTTTTTCTAACACCTTTCCACAGTGATATTGATGAAGATAAGAATAATCTAAAATAATCCCAAAAAAAGTAAAATAATCCAAAAATAATAATCTATCATAAACAATACAAGGGATCATCTTTTAAACAGAATATAGAGTTCTATTTATTTTTTTTAAGATTTTATTTATTTATTTGTCTGAGAAAGAGAGAGCACAAGCAGGGGGAGCAGCAGAGGGAGAAGCAGGCAAGCAAGGAGCCCGATGCGGGACTCGATCCCAGGACCCAGGGATCATGACCCCAGGCAAAGGCAGACGCTTAACTGACTGAGCCACCCAGGCATCCCCAGAATATAGAGTTTTAGAGTATAAAATCCAGCAAACCTATTACCACTGCAGCATTAAGGAGACATCTATCAAATTTTAAATATTTTTCTTTATATTCCGAATAAAAGGCTTCTTCACTAAGTCTACTTGATGATCTACATAAAACACTATTCCACATTAACTGTGGTAGCAGGTATAAGAAATTCCATGATAAATAAATACAATCCAGATATTGGTGGTATCCCGTTTTTCTTAGCTTGAAAAGTTACCGGTTTCTCAATATGCACATGACTATAAAATAGGATAATCTAGGAACTTCTGGTGTGTTTTAAAACTGTTGCATTGGTTCTTGTCTTAAGGAAAAAATCTTAAAAGTTGCTTCTTGACTAAGGTTGACACGATGGGATATTATACAGGTTTATTTGTAAATAATCATACATGAGAGACAAGGCTGTATAAGCGTAGTTTACAAAGTAATTCCTACTGATACAGTATTTGCTCCTGTAACTCACAACCTGGAATTTCTGTCCTAAACTTGATCTCTCCTCCAACCAATTAGAGAACTTTCAAGATTACATAATTCCTTCAACAAGATTTCCTGGAAAGCAGAATCTCCCTAGGATAAAAGCCAAAAGACAGAACTGTGGCAACTAAATCAAGTTATCTGTCCACTTTGTCCAAAAGCCTTTGATATCCTAAACTCACTTCTTTTCTCCACCATGCAAAAAGCCCAATTCCTAAATCCTGCTCACCCACTGTCAAAACTACCTGAAGGTTTTGAAAAGGACATTCCTTTTTATTAAGAATTAGATTCCATCCAAGAGTTAAAAAATAATGTTGTCATGTGGTTTGAAACGGACATTTCTTAAATGACTGATAAATGGCCTGTTTCACATAAAGCCTATATTATGGAGCATTTCCAAATTAGACATCATTGGGGCTAACACACCAACAAAATAATATTACCACTATTAGCTAGCTACTATGAGCCTTTTGGCTGTACATATTAAAAACCTGTAGTAAAATACCATACAAGACAGAATTTACAAAAATAGTATGTTACCGGTAATACAAACACAGATTTAGTGTTCAGTTATAATCTTTCCTCACAAAATCACATACCACATATCTGTTAACAAATTCCGATTTAGCTTTTTACAGTTTCTCTTTGTTTCCTACTGGTATCCGCAATCTAAATAAAGAACTACTATTTTAAACAAAGAGCTAAAAGAGAGAAAACAAGACGGGGTATTTGGATATTCCAGATATTATGAGACACATAAACCCCATCGTGTTCTGGCCTAGAGAGATGAGGAGTCTAAGTACAAAGGCTTAACGGGAAGAAAAGGGAACAACAATCTGACAGAGTCCTGAACTGTGCACTTTACTGTAAAATGAGGAACTGAAGCCCATTTAATTAAAAGTCTTAAATTTTAAATTATTAATCCAGATATTTACCTTAGTTTTTCACCACCGTTTGAAACACCATGCAGGGGTCCCAAGACAGTCTTCCTCTTATGGTCCTAGACTGAGAACGGGGCGCGAGGAAGGGAAACGAGTGGAAAAAATAAGCGGTCCTAAGATTCTTCAAAAAGTGCTGCAGCCTGGGGGCCGCCCATAAGTCTGGGACATCTAAGAAATATTGCCGGAACTTCCCACGCAAACATAACAGAGCGGTTTCAGGAAAAGTTCCCCGAGCCCCGCCCCCGACCTGGGCCTACACGGTTGCGTCCTTTTCCGAAACCCCCTAACTCACAGGTGTCCTTGGGGAAGGGCTAAGCAGGGCCTACCGGCACTGCCCGCCCAGGAGCTCCAAGGCCCGAGCAGCGAGGGTCCGGCGCGCACGGTTGTAGCTCTCGCCCCAGCCAAAGCAGGTAGTGGCCTGCGGAAGGGCTAGGCCTGGCTCCGGATCCCGATTGCAATCTAAACCCCGGGCTCGGCGGCCGGGGAGGAGCCACACAAGAAAAGACAGGGCTAGCAAGCGTGCGGGAGGCTCGGGGCGGTAGCAAGAAGCGGAAGACCAAAAAGTCGCCAAAAAAACGGCGTAGAAAACCCTGTCAGGAACACCCGGAAGACCGCCACGACCCCGGATGGGAAGAGCGAGCAGGGAGCGAGAGGTCACACTTCCGGCAGTCGCCTCGCCCGCTCCAGCGAGAACTTTGCTTGAGTGCGCAGGCGCACACTGCTGCAGTCCCGGTTTGGCCGGAGGTGGAAGCCTAACGCCGGTGAGCGCGAGTGGGGAAAGAGATGGGACTGCTCTGAGACAAGGAGGACTAGGCGTTCGGCAGAGGCCCGGTCGCGGAGGGCTTCTTTGGGCCACCAACCTGATACGACGCACAGCGGCTCTTTTTCTGATACGCGTATTTTACGGCTTCTTCTTGTCTCAGCTGAATGACTCCTCCCCAGAGAAGCTTTCCCTGACCCAGTTTTCCCTCACTCCTCAGCACCGGATCTGTATTAAGCTTTGTTTTTTTTTTTTTACTCCTCCAGTAAAATGAAAGCCGCTTGGGGTAGAAAATGCCTTATTTGTCTCTGAAGCCTGGACTCAGCACCCTGCTTTTAATAGTATCTACCATTGCCGAATTCAAATATTTAATATTTGTTCTGGAGTGAGCTTTAATGGTTATGAAAATATCTAAGTTGTTGGGATTTGTTAATGTCAGGCTTTTAACAGTATTATTTTCCTTTTAAAACCTACAGAAGAATTTCTCATTTCTGAAATTGGTAATTTGTGTCTTTATTTTTTCCTAATCGTTCTGGCAAGAGGCTTATCAACTTTACTGATCTCAAATCCCTCAAAGCTCTCTTTTGCTTTCATAGGTTTTCTTTATTGTTTTTGTTTCCTATTTCATTGATTTCTGCTCTTAGGTTTATTTCCTTTCTTCTACTTTTTTTTCTTAATTTTTAAAGTGTTTTTTCATTATTTGCTAGTTTTTTAACTTAGAAACCGAGATCACTGATTATAGATGTTTCTTTTGTAATATAGGCTTTGGGTGGGATGTGTCCCTCGGAGTATTTCTTTACATCTCACACTTTTTTTTTTTTTAAGATTTTTTATTTATTTATTTGAGAGAGAGAGCGCATGAGAGGGGCGAGGGTCAGAGGGAGAAGCAGACTCCCTGCCGAGCAGGGAGCCCGATGTGGGACTCGATCCAGGGACTCCAGGATCATGACCTGAGCGGAAGGCAGTCGCTTAACCAACTGAGCCACCCAGGCGCCCCATCTCATACATTCTAATATGTTTTCATTTTCCTTCATTTCAAAATACTTTCTAATTTCGCCAGAGATTTTTTTTTTTTTTTTTGAGCCATGGGTTATTAGTGTATGTAGTCTACAAAAATTGAATTTTCCAGACATCTTCCTGTCGCTGATTTCTAATTTCATTCCATTATAATCAGATAATCAGATAACAAACTTTGCATAATTTGAATCATTTTCAATTTATTGAGACTTATTCTGTGACCCAGAATATGGTCTGTCTTGATAAATATTCAGTATGCGTTTAAGATGAATGTGTATTCAACAGTTGTTGGGTGAAATGTTTTACAAACGTCAATCACATCAAGTTTGTTGATATTGTTCAAATCTAAATCCTGGGGGACTTAAAATATACTGATTTTCTGTCTACTTATCCTATTAAGTATTGAGAGGAGTATTGAACTAACTGTAATTGGTTCTTCTAATTCTGCTTGTTCTATCAGTTTTGCTTCATGTATTTTGAACTCAGCTGTTAGTTGCATAAACTTTTTTGCATTTATAATTTTTGTTACTTAGATGAATTTATCCATAATGAAACTGACTATGAAAAGTATTTTATCATTATGAAATGATCCATTTTATAAATGATCCACTTTATAAAACCTCTTTTCTCTTGGTAATACTTTTTGCTCTAAAGTGTACTTTGAAAAAAATAAAGTGTACTTTGTCTGATGGCAATATAGCCACTCAGCTTTCTTGTTTGTAGTGTTGACGAGATATATATATATATATATTTTAAAGATTATTTGAGAGAGCTTCCACACGCATGCATGGGAGCAGAGGGAGGGGCAGAGGAAGAGGGAGAGAATCACAAGCCGACTTCATGCTGAGCATGGAACCACCCTGGGGCTGGATCTCGTGACCCTGAGATCATGACAGCCAAACCAAGAATCGCACGCTTAACTAACTGAGCCATCCTGGTGCCCCACGTGTTTGTGTCTTCTTAAATTTATCTCAGCATATTTAATATTTTCAGTGTACAACTTGAATATCTTTTATCAAACTTATCCTGTTCTATTTCATATTTTTGATGCTATTTTAAATGGTATTTTAAATTTCAATTTCAGACTGTGCATTGTTAGTAGAAGACAAATACAACTGACTTCTGTATATTGATTTTTATATCCTGTAGTCTTGATGATGGTCTTGAGTAGGCTCCGAGGGGAGTTTGCTTGAGGATTCTCTCCCTCTGCCCCTCCCCCGACTCGTAAATGTGCAAGCACTCTCTAAAATAAATAAATCTTTTAAAAAAAGAAGACACAAACAGAAAATATACCATGTTCATGGTTCAGAAGACTCAAAACTGTAAAAATGTCAATTCTCCCACAAATTAATCTGTACATTCAAAACAATCCCAATCAAAAATCCCAGCAGGCTTTTTTTTTTTTAGTAATTGACAAAAGGATTCTAAAATTTATATGGAGATGCAAAGGACCTAGAACAACCAAAATAACTTTGAGACTGAAGAACAAATTTGAAGAAATTACACTACACTACCTGATTTCAATATTTGCTATAAAGCCACATTAAGCCAGGTAGTATAGTATTGGTGTAAAGAGAGAAAAAAAGATTGACAAAACTGAATAGAGAGTTTTTTAAAAGTGCCAAGGTTGTTCATTTCAACAAAGGACAAAGACAATTCAGTGGAGAAAAGAAAGATTTTTCACTAATAATGCTGAAACATTTGGGTATTCATAGGCATGAATGAATGAATGAAAACGCAAAACGGATCATAGATCTAAACATAAAACTTAAAACTTCTAGAAGAAAATGAAAAAATACCTGTGACCTTAGGCTAGACCAAAATTCCTTGGGTCTGATACCTAAAGCATTATCCTTAAAAGACAAAAGTAATAAATTGAACTTAATCAAAATTAAGTATTTCTTTTCAGGTAACTAAGGAAATGAAAAGAATAGCCAAAAACTGAAGAAAGTATTCGCAAATCACATATCTAATAAAGAACTTATGTCCAGAAAATATACTTTTTAAATCTCTCATACCTCAATAAACACACAAACACACACACACACACACACACACACACACACAAAACCAAAACCCAAAAACTCTCATGCCTCAACAGGAAGAAATTAAACAACCCAGCAGACAAATGGGCATAAAGTTTGAATAGACACTTCACCAAAGAAGTCATATGAATGGAAAATAAGCACATGAAAAGATAGTCAACATTGAGTCATTAGAGAAAATACAAATTAAAACCACAATGAAATATCACTACCTACCTACTTAATGGTAAAATTAAAAAGACTAGCCATACCAACTATTGTTAAGAATGTGGAGTGATTGGAATTCTCATAACCATGGGATGCCTGGGTAGCTCAGTCCGTTCGTTAAGCATCTGCCTTCAGCTCAGGTCATGATCACAGAGTCTTGGGGTTGAGTTCCACATCGGAGCCTGCTTCTCCCTCTGCCTGTCGTTCCCCCTGCTTGTGCACACACGCTCGCTCACTCTCTCTCTCTCTGGCAAATAAATAAAATCTTAAAAAAAAAAATAATTAAAAAAAAAAAGGAACTCTCATAACCACTGATGGGAATGTGAAATGGTACAACCTCTTTGGAAAATGCTTTGGCAATTTCTCAAAAAGTTAAACATAGGGGCGCCTGGGTGGCTCAGTTGGTTAAGCGACTGCCTTCGGCTCAGGTCATGATCTCAGGGTCCTGGGATGGAGCCCCGCATCGGGCTCCCTGCTTGGCGGGAAGCCTGCTTCTCCCTCTCCCACTCCCCCTGCTTGTGTTCCCTCTCTCGCTGTCTCTCTCTATGTCAAATAAATAAATAAAATTAAAAAAAAAAAAGTTAAACATATATTTACATGTGACCCAGACATTACACTCCTAGGTATTTATCCAAAAGAAATGAAAGCATAGGGGTACCTGGGTGGCTCAGTTGGTGAAGCCTTCAGCTCAGGTCATGATCCCAGGGTCCTGCAATAGAGCCCCACATCTGGGCTCCCTGCTCAGCGGGGAGTCTGCGTCTCCCTCTCCTTCTGTCTGCTGCTCCCCTTGCCTGTGCTCTCTCTCTCTCTCTGTCAAATGAATAAATAAAAATCGTTTAAAAAAAATGAAAGCATATGTTTACCCAAAGACTTGTACACAAATGTTCATAGCAATTGTGTTCATAATAGGCAAAAACTGGAAACAACACAGATGTCTGTCAACAGGTAAATGAATAAATAATTCATGATATATCCATACAATAGAATATTACTCAGAATAAAAAGAAATTAACTATTGATATAATGCAACATGGATTAATCTCAAAATAACTATGATCAGTGACAGAAATTGGGCAAAAAATAGTACATACTATATGATCCCATTTATATGAAATTCTAGGACATGAAAACTAATCTTTAGGGAGGAAAAAGAAGTCAGTGGTAGTCTGGAAAACGAAAATTGAGGCGGAGGGCTGAGAGGGGCAGAAGGGAGAAATTGCAAAGGAGTACAAGAAAACTGCAGGGAGCTATGCTCATGTTAATTATCTTGATTGTTGTAACAGTTTCGTGTGTGTATTCATGCGTAAAAATGCGTAGCTTTTTTATACCTCAGACAAGCTATTAAAATTTTTTTAAAGCAGAAAAATCTATTGGTCCATGTTGCACTTTGAGTGAATCTTTTAAAGTACGCACGATTTTAACAACCCACAGTGGTCAACTGGAAATATTGGTTCACTGAGTTATGCCGATCTTCCAAATGTTGACGTATTTCATCCTATGCTATCAAAATATCACATTTGTTAATATCACTTCCAATCTCATCAGAAGAATCTAAGTAGGGGCACCTCGGTGGCTCAGTCATTAAGCGTCTGCCTTCGGCTCAGGTCATGATCCCAGGGTCCTGGGATTGAGCCCCGCATCAGGCTCCTTGCTCCGCGGGAAGCCTGCTTTTCCCTCTCCCACTCCCCCTGCTTGTGCGCTCTCTCTCTCTCTCTCTCTCTCTGTCAAATAAATAAATAAAATCTTAAAAAAAAAAAACAAAAAGAAGAATCCAAGTATTTGGAAGCTGTCAAGATGACAGTGATGATAAATCTTTATCCAACTATTACAATTTATTTTCTTGAAAGCTCAATTATATCAATGACAACAAATATTATCATTTGTTTTCCCTGAACTGATGGTTCCACTGCATTTATTTTTGAGAAAATATTTGTCAAATACGCAAGTCTAAATAACCAGTTTGTCTGTCAATAGATATTTTAATAAAAATGGTGTTCCGTAATATTAAAAGAAGTTAGTTCAGCTTGCAACTCAATCCCACAAAGTGCTTCTCCTCGAGACAATTATAGTTCTTTAGTATGTAGCAAAAGTAACTTATGAATACTTCTTATTTTTTTAAACAGAATATTTTTTAAAAAGTGAATTCAAGGGTCAGTCGTTATTAGAATTAATAATTTTTACTGGGGCGCCTGGGTAGCTCAGTCATTAAGCGTCTGCCTTTGGCTCAGGTCATGATCCAGGGTCCTGGGATCAAGCCGCGCATCGGGCTCCCTGCTCAGTGGGGAGCCTGCTTCTCCCTCTCCCGCTCCCCCTGCTTGTGTTCCCTCTCTAGCTGTTTCTTTGTCTGTGTCAAATAAATAAATAAAATCTTTAAAAAAAAAGAATTAATAATTTGTACTCCTTCCTTAAGAACATTCTTAAGTAAAATTGTAAGTTTTTTTAAATAGCAAGAGAATAACAGTGAAGAATATAAGGACTATTGATCTGTGCCAATGGTGTTCAACTAAAGTTGATTTTGCCCCCAGAGGATATTTAGCAATGTCCGGAGACATTTTGGGTTATCACAACTTGGGACTGGAGGTGGTTGCTACTGGTATCTAAGGACTAGAAGCCAGGGATGCTGCTAACCATTCTGATAATCGGTGCACAAGACAACCCCTTCAAAGTATCATCCAGCCCAATATTCCATTGTGTGGATATACTACATTGTGTTTATCCATTCATCAGATGATGGACATTTGAGTTTTGGCAATCATGAATAATGTTGCTATAAACATTCATGTATGAGTTTCTGTTTAAACATATGTCTTCAATTATCTTAGGTGTATACTTAGGAGTGAAATTGCTAGGTCATATGGTAACCCTGTGTTTAATTTTTTGAGGAACTGCCAACTCTTTTCCAAAGTGGCTTCACCATTTACGTCCCCATCAGCAGTGTATGAGGATTCCAATTTTTCCACATACTTGCCAACATTTGTTATTGCCTGTCTTTTTTATTATAGCCATCTTAGTGGGTGTGAAGTAGTATTTTGTGGTCTACAGTGATTTGCGTTTGAACTATCACAGCAAAGTTTAAAACAATGAAAAGGGTAAATAAATTCTTATCATGAAAATAATTTTGACCTCATGTTTCCTTAAACTGTCTATGGATCACATTTTGAAAAAGGCTGGAGCAGGGTATGGCAGAAATCCTAATAAGAACTGATGGTAGAGAGATTTATTGGGAGCTTGCTATATGCCAGGCACCTTGCTAAGCACTTTACAAAAATTATCTCTTATAATCTGATTAACAGTCCTCTAAGATTACTACTTCCATTATCTTCACTGTACAGGTGAAAAAACTAAGTCTCAGTGAAATTAAGCAACTTCTCAATGTCCCACAAATAATGCCAAAGATAAGCTTTGAATCTAGATAGCCGGACTCCAGTATCCTATGCCCGCTCCTCTTGCCTGGCCCCTCCCCCCACTCAACCCCCTGCTTTGGGAAGGAGTCAGGGAAGAAGGGCAGGACTAAGGGACTCTGGAGCTTTTGGTGATGTGGTTTTGTAATTGTCAATTTTATATTTGCATGTGATGGACATCTCGAACTCGTCCGTGAGGTAGAGTCAACTGCAACGTCTAGGTTCCTTCATCTTTGTATTATTCACTTACATCCCCTTTCTTACCTCCCTAACACTTTCTGCTATATCTGATGAAAATTTTGCTTTCTGGAAAGGAGATGGGGGTGAGGAAATAGGTCATTTAGAGAAAAGCTGACAATCACCAGTCTGTACAGATAGCTCTCTAAGCCCAGAAGAGAGATTCTGTAGATGCTACCCCCAAAGAAAAGGAAAGAATTTACAACTAGATGCTGGAAGCTCTATTTTTCTTATGCATGAGTATACTTTAGTACATTCAAAAATCCATCTTCAAAGCTTCACCCCTTTTGATTATGCTTTGACATATGTTAAAAGTAAAGGTGCAACCTCTCTCTGAGACAAAATGAGATAAAATGCTCCAGAGAAAATAACATTAAGCTGAAATCTGCAATTTTTATACTGCAGTGTGAGACTGTGGTGCTTTGATTTGGACGTGGTAATGTGCAGAGCAGAATAGAGTGGATAAAAATAATGACTACTGTTGTACTTTGTACCTATTATCTGCCATTTCACCAGGTGCATCTTGGGCATCTTGGGGAAGCAATGGTAAACAAGATCGACTCAGTCCCTACCCTCATGTAGCTGACAGTCCAGAGAGAATAACCTTTACAAATTCAGAAAACAAAAATTTGACTTTTATGGTGGAAACAGAGAAAAGGAAAATACATGTTCCTGTAACAGCAAATAAATAGCCAGGGGATCCAACCCATTACGGATGTGTGAGGGCTATGGAGGGGCACTACTGAGATCTGCTGTGCGAGGAGCATAGTTGGCTGACAACCCCAGCTACTGCCTCTCGGGATCCACCAGCTTTGAAGCTGAGGCTCTCGCTCTCCTGAGCCTCAACCAGCCAATGACTGAGCACAGCAGAGGTACTAGTGCCAGCCCACTCCTGCAGGACACAGGACTCCTCTCATGGGCAATTCCGGCTTAGGAACTCCCCATTGGCCTAGCCAAAACTTTCTCAGACAGTACTGCAGTCTTTTTCTACCCAATTCTCCTTCTCTTTTCCTCTCCTTCAACAGATGTCAGACTTGCATTGGAGTCTGGGTCTCTCCCTGCTTACTCTTGCTTCCTCCCCTTTATCTTCCACAGGAATCTCCTCTAATAAATCTCTTGCCTGTCTAATCCTGTCTTGGCATTAGCTTCTTGCAGGACCTGAACTAGCACAGAAGTTTTCTGTGAGAAAGTGCCATTTAAGCTGAGACCTAATGGAAGGGAAGTTAGATAAAAATGTGAGGGAAGAAAAAGAACAGTGCTGAGTTAGACAAGAGCTTGGCGCAGTGCCTGGCACATTTTTAGTGCTCAATAAGTGTTGCTTGACTAAATGGAATGCAGAGTGCTCTGTGTATGGCATGTAATTATTCCTCATAAACAATTTTACAAAAGGAGTTCTATTATTATCTTTATTTTGCAAATGAGAAAACTGAGGATCGAGTTGTAAAGTTACTTGTCCAAGGTCAGGCAGAAGTCGAAAGTACAGCTGGGATACAAACAGGTTTGTTTGTTTCCAAGCCTGTTATTTTTAACTGCTTAACTACCAAGTTACACCAGCTACCTTCAGAAGAATTGAAAATGGACTTTGAAAAGAAAATGCCTGTTACATAATTTTTTTTAAATTTGTAATCCACTCAAAGACCACTACCTCTTCTAAAAACAGAGCAGAGACATCCTGAATTACCCTGGTGATACATATGAAAATCATGAGGTAACTGGATAGAATTTCATTAATGGAGACTATGTTATAAACAAGGTTCTATAAGTTAGAGAAATAAAAGATTGAACAAAATTCCAGAAAGTTCCTCTTCATTAGGTAATGTCACATGGAGATACACAGATGTCTTTCTATTTAGGAAGGAGTGACTGAAACCAGAGTATAGGATAGAGTTACATGATTATTATAGTATTAAAACTCTTCAAACTTACCAACTTCTCCCCATCCTGTGTGATTCCGTATAGGTCATGGGTATACTTTCAAAGTGAATTCTTCTGTATACAATTTGAGAACATACACTGGCTACTGAGATGAACAGTGTTCTTGAGAATTCAAGATACAATATTCCATAATTCTATCTCTAATGAATTTATTGTAGAGCAATCTTAGTGAACGGTTAGAGAATATCAGAACTAAAACAAAGCTTAGCAATTATTCCTGTTCCCTGTTTTACATGTAAGAAAACAATGGATGTAATAAAGATAGAAAAGGAAATAAATTCACATGTTCTAAATCATTTTAAGTATATCGGCATACAATTTCAACTTGGATATTGCCTGAGAATAGACAGTATGATCCAAGAAGGCAATTGCAAAATCTACATGAATACACCGCGAATGTAGTTTGCTATTCAGTCTCTTAGAGAGAGCCCTTAGAAATTTCAAGTTGAAATTACTGCCATAGGTTCTCATGCTTTCAGAAATCACTATAATAAAATATAAAATTCAGCAACAATTTGCTCAGAGTGATAAGTGACTGATTTGGAGGGGAGGGGTGTTAATGGAATCTATTGCTTTCTATGATTATAAAAGTAATGAAGGTTTATTGAAGAAATTTGGGGAAATACAGAAATGTATTAAGAAGGAAATAAAAAGTTTTATTTTTATTTTTACTTTTTTAAAATTTTATTTATTTATTTGACAGAGATGAGACAGGTAGAGAGGGAACACAAGCAGGGGGAGTGGGAGAGGGAGAAGCAGGCTTCCCGCAGAGCAGAGAGCCTGATGCGGGGCTGGGTCCCAGCACCCTGGGATCATGACCTGAGCCGAAGGCAGACACTTAACGACTGAGCCACCCAGGCGCCCCGGAAATAAAAAATTTTAATTCACAGGATTCAATATAACTAAAATCTATGAGGCTGAAAGTTGCCTTTTAAAAGTTTAATTTTATGAAGACAAAAATAAGAATTACAATAAATGCCAGTCAATATCTCAATTTTTGTCATCATGAATGTTTTTTTAAACAGGTATGATTCAGTATAAGATAATATTCTAAGAGATTCAAAGTAAAAGATAAATTCTGTGAATGAGAGAGTAATTTACTAGGCAATGAAGATCTAAAACACGTTAGTGGAAGGTTCCAAATAACTGGATAGAATAACTGCAATTAAATGAATCAATTAGACAAAAACAAAACAAAACAAAACCCTAATCTTTTAAGTTGATCCAAAGTCATTTTTAGAATAACATTTGATTTTTCTAAGCTGAGTCCTGAAATTATATGGATAGGTAGACTTCTCAAGGTTAACAAGTACTAGGGAAATGTAAAAGAAGAGTCAATATCACCAACACTTCTTTACAAAGTTCATCAGTAATGATTTGTTTTGAGTTTACTCTCTTTGATCTTGTTTCTTTCTTTCCTGGGAAAGTCTTCACTCGCTAATTCATTTGTTCATTCATTTAAGCGGTCATTCAGTTAATCCACAAATATTTACTGGGCACCTAATATTTGCCAGATTCTCTTCTAGTTAAAGAGTAACAATAAGAATGTCAGTATTGGGGAAGTGGAGGACGGTGGTAATAAAAACCTATAGAAGAGAGAGCTGACAGAAAAGGAGCCCAAAGTTCAAAATCAAACAAGCAATATGTGAACAAGATTAAACCTCAACAAGAACTAGAAAAGTGTTATCAAGAAAGAGTTTCATTCAAAAAAATCTTTCCTCAAAAGGAAAAGTGAAGAAAAGGGCTGGAATAAAAGTGAATTTATGGTAGGGAAAGATAATTCTCAGAAGTATCAGAATGCAATGCTTCAGTTTCTAAATATTTCTATTTGTATTCTGCCTAGCTTTCTACCACACTCTTCTCTTATAATTTCTTCTTAGGAAGCTCCACTCAGAGAAGAATTTTTCAGGGTAATGTTAACCAGATGGCTTTTTCTAATCTTCCCCAGAAAAAAAATGCAAAGTAGGGTTTGAAAGTAACACTGCCACCTACAAGTAAGTACTTTGGAAAAAAGTGACTGAAATTCCAGTCATCTGGCTAGATGTCCAAGCTGCCAGAAATCTAAGAATAAGACTTTGGAGTATGGCTTTTGGTTTACAGAAAATAGAAATGTGATTAAAATAAAATAAGAAAAGAAAAATAACTTCAAAGTCTTGGCATCCTTCAAAAAAAAAAAGTCAATTTGTCTATGTATTTCATCTCTATGTTATTAGCTACATCTTTCCAGTCATATGGGATCCTTGGCCAAGTTACTTTAACATCTCTGCATCTCAGTTTCCTTACCTGCATAAGGATATTATAATAGCAGCTACTTCTTTGTTGTGAGGATTAAATTCTGAGTATTTATTAAGAATGGCTAAACTTCAGTTTAGATACCTGTCCATTTCATCCTGTCCTGAGAATTCTCATGGGTAGCCTTCAGCATTACTAATACCTTGGACTCCTTTCCTCCCTCCACCACCTTCTCCCAAAGTCACCAGAACCTTTGTTTTTAGGTGAAACTGAGAATATGCATAGGATAACTGAGTAAGAAGTATTTTCTGATTCACCTGCAACGTGCACCTGATCATCTTAGTTGCCACCATAAGGAAAAAACTCTAAGCTGAACTTCAGCATTAATCATAATAAAGTAGGTCCATAAGAAATACTGCATTGAATTTTTCTTTTATTTTTTTAAGATTTTATTTATTTATTTGACAGAAAGAGAGAGCACAAGCAGGGGGAGGGGCAGAGGGAGAAGCAGGCTCCCCGCTGAGCAGGGACACAATTCCAGGACTCTGGCATAGGATCCCTACGACCTGAGCCAAAGGCAGATGCTTAACCACTGAGCCACCCAGGCCACCCAGGCGCCCCTGCATTGACTTTTTAGATTTTAGTTTTAGCGGTCATAGAATTCAGCAGGTGGCTCCAAATTCTAAGCAGATAACAGAGGTATACATCTAGGCGTTAAAAATTACACTTGTGAACTCTAGAAGCCAGCTTCTTTTGGGTATTGCACCATGGCAGTCACATGAGCTCAATTCCCCAGACAGCAACGTGAGGTTTTGGGGAGGTGAGTGGACAGAACTGAGGAAAAGGAGCTAGAAGACATTCTGGATGTATCAGATTGTGCCAGTGTGCTACCCAGACGGAGCCACTCTGATAAATAATCAATACTAGTCCTCAAATCAATCTCAATGTCATCTAGCTCTTTTCTCAGCATCTGAAAAGTAGATTTATTTAAAATGATCACCAAGAAATATGTGATACAGGGAGATGATGAAAGATACCTTCAAATAGAGGTTAAAGTTGAATTCAAAAATAAAACTATAAAGATAAAAATACAAAGACATGTTTAGCCATCTATAGTTGATATCACCGGCAAAAATTTTAAAATATGCCAATAGCAACTATTATTGATAAGGATAGCAAACAATAAGAAATCTTGAATACTTCTGGTATTTAAAACCACTTTTTTGGGGCACCTGGGTGGCTCAGTCAGTTAAGTGTCTGCCTTCAGCTCAGGCCATGATCCCAGGGTCCTGGGATAGAGTCCTGCACGGGGCTCCCTGCTCAGTGGGGGTCTGCTTCTCCCTCTCCCTCTGCCCCACCCCCCTGGTTGTGCTCTCCCTCTCCCTCACACTCTCGCTCTCTCTGGCAAATAAATAAAATCTTGAAAAAAAAATAAAGCCACTTTGTTTAAAATAATATTATATGTCAACTGTACTCCAATAATAAAAAACTACTTTGTTTAAAACCACTTTGGAAAACATTATGGCATTTCAAATAAAGTAGAATATTCATCTATTTTGCAATCCAGCAATTCTGCTCCTAAATATATACCCCAAAGAAATTCTTACCCAAGAGAGATGTATAATTATGTTAACACTGGCATTGTTTCAAACAGCAGAAAGCCAGTGACTCGAGTGGCAAGAAACGGAATGAATAAATTGTAGTTTATTCATAAAATGTAATACAATATAGCAGCAAAAATAAATTACAGCTACATATGTCAACAGAGATGAACTTCATGCACCTGTATGTTAAGGAAAAATAAAAAGAACATGTTTCAGAAGAAAAGAGCTATGTGCTTCCATTCATATGAAGTTCAAAAACATGCAAAACTAAACAATCTGTTATTTAAGCATACATTCCTACATGGTAAAACTGTAAAGAAAAGCAAAGAAATTATAAATACAAAAGTCAGAGTAGAAGATAGCCATGGGAAAGGGGAGGAAAGGAGAAGGATGAGATAGTGGAGGGACAGAGAGTAGGCTATAGAGTGGTAATATTCTGTTTCTTAAATTGGGTAGAAGGAATCTGGGTGTTCACTTATTATTATTGTGGTTGTTATTTATACTCTATGTCTATGTTATGCATAATAGTAAAATAAAATTTTTAAAAATAAAAAATTATACATTATAAGACATTTTTAATTAATGTGAGATTTAAAAGTTTTACAAACGTCAGAAATTTAGTCAAAGTAATCTGAACTTCACCTCAGGGAGGGCCTGTTGAATCGAAATGTTATGAATATAATCAATGTTCAGTAGACCCTTGGTCTTGGAATGATTTGTCATTCTTTTGTGGTAAGAATTTGAATTTTACATACATAAATTCTAGTTTTGCAGAATTTCTGGCTACTGAATGAGACTACCTGATTGCTTGGAATACACCTAAAATTTTGACTTTATTGTTCACTTTTTATCTTTATATATATGGGGACACTTGTGAATTCATTTTTTTTTAAAGATTTTATTTATTTAGAGAGAGAGCACACACACATGTGAGCAGAGGGAGGGGTGGCGGGAGAGGGAGAGAGAATCTCCAGCCGACTCCACACTGAGCACGGAGCTGAGGTGAGGCTTCATCTCACAACCCTGAGATCATGACCTGAGCCGAAATCAAGAAGCAATCACTTAACCAACTGAGCCACCCAGGTGCCCCAAATTCATTTTTTAAAATTATTATTTCTTTGCGGAATGGTCTCCACAAGAAAGCCAACTTTTGGTGCTGATATTGGAACTGCAGAAAAAGAGAAACAGCCTAATTTAAAGGTGATTCCTAACTAGAAGTTTTATCAAAAAAAAAAAAAATGCTATCATGAAATTTGTAATTTGAAGATTTCGGAAGGTGCCAAGATACATACTCCGAGAATGAAGGATGCATGAATTAAGAAGCAGTAATTCTGGGGGGAAGTCTGAGAGAAGGCAAATTATGTAAATATTATAAAAGTTTGGTTGGGAAAGATTGAAAAGCTGGCCCATGTGACCTGCTACATATCACTACTTCTTGGTTTCTTGTACTTAAATTCTTTAAATTAAGCAAGTAACTCATGAACATATTCTTAATGTAAAAATTTTCAACAACACAAACTGAAAAGTGCCCCTGATTTATCATCCTTAGTAATTCCTGAACATTCCTCTCAGTTAAGTATTGAAATGTTTACATGTACAAATAACAAAAAAACCTGACCATCAATGACCAAACTAAATGGAGTTTACTTCAGAGGCAGTTGCTAGCACTGGTTCAGTGATTCAGTGATACAAAGACTTTCCCTCATGATGTCAAGATGGCTGTGTAGTTTTGGGTATGGTATCTTTGAATACATATTAGTGTGTAGCTGTAGATAATTAAGTTTTATGACTGTGCAGAATTCCATTGGATGAACATACTGCAACGTATCCATTCTCCTGTCAGTGGCCATTTGGGTTCTTTGCAGGTTCCAGTTTCACATCTCCATCTACTTTTATTTTACTGTGCTCTTTATGTAAATGGTATCATATAGTAGCACTTCTTCTGTATCTTACTTTAATGCATTATATAACCTCAAAGATTTTGTCTGTTTTTCTCACTGCTCTATCCCCAGCACTATTTATTCCTGTAACATATATTTATTAAATACCAGCTATGTACCAGGCTCAAGTTGGAAATAATTGAGTTTCCCTTTGAAGTCCCTTCCCTCCGTATCTTTTAGCATGGCCCTCAGTTCTGATTCTACAGTTTGGTAGATTACAAGCCGATATTATCCCAAGAATAGGGCTATTGCTAGTCTATGAGCTGCTTTTAGGCTACTTGGAAAAAGGTGCGCTCCTCCCACAGAACCTGATCACAGGCCAGGGCCACACAGCCAGCACGGCACCATGTTGTGTGAGCAGAGCTCAGCTTGAATTTCAGCCCTTCACTCCCTCAGTGAACATTCCTACGCGGGTACAACCCGTTCAACTCTCCAGAGCAGCCCAGCCCAAGAAAACTAGCAAATAAACGCTAACTTCTTTTTAATTTTTTTTGAACTTGGCTACACTCAAAAATGTTTTTCCTTTGGGCGCCTGGGTGGCTCAGTTGGTTAAGCGACTGCCTTCGGCTCAGGTCATGATCCCAGAGTCCCGGGATGGAGTCCCACATCGGGCTCCCTGCTCGGCGGGGAGTCTGCTTCTCCCTCTAACCCTACCCCCTCTTACACTCTCTCTCTCACTCTCTCTCTCTCTCTCGCATATAAATAAATTTAAAAAATCTTTAAAAAAAAAAATGTTTTTCCTTTACCTCTGTTATTCTCACTTTTTTTTTTTAGATTTTATTTATTTATTTTTTTGTGAGAGAGAGAGAGAGAGAGAGAACAAGCGGGGGGTGGGGGGCAGAAGAGAGAGAAGCAGACTTCCTGCTGAGCATGGAGCCCAATGCAGGGTTCAATCCCAGGACTCTGGGACGCTTAACTGGCAGACGCTTAACTGACTGAGCCACCCAGGTACCCCTTGCTATGCTCATTTTTACCTTTTAAACTAAACAGCTGTCGGAAGCATCCATAATGTTTGCCATGCAGAAAATATTGGCTGTGAAGACAAGTGGCACCCATCAGTTCTTTTATTTATTTATTTTTAAAGATTTTATTTATTTATTTGACAGAGAGAGAAAGAGAACAAGTAGGCAGAGAGGCAGGCAGAGGGAGAGGGAGAAGCAGGCTCCCCACTGAGCAAGGAGCCCGATGTGGGGCTCGATCCCAGGACCCTGGGATCATGACCTGAGCCAAAGGCAGCGGCTCAACCGACTGAGCCACCCAGGTGCCCCTCCATCAGTTCTTTTAAATATAAGTTCAGCGGCTCAAAGAGAATGCTTTGTCAGTAAAATGAACCCAGATACCCCAGCCGTAAGAGTTTGGCTTGGCATGGACTGAGGACCACTGCCCAAGCCAGAAGTTACCTTCTCTGGGTCACACATGAGGGACCCCAGGTGCCAGAGGTGGCATCATCAAGTTTCTGTCCAGGAGCCCAATTTCTGTTGATGCCAGGTAACACCAGGCAAGCCAATCAAATTCTCTCTTTGAGAACTGTAAGTGATAGATCAATAAAGAAAGGACACATTACTCCAGCTTAACTCGCCGGAGTGATACTGAGCAGCTCAGGATTTTTAGTGATACCTGAAGTTGCAAAGGTCTCACTGCGGGGAAATTTGGGACAGGAGGCCACTTCCCTTGTACAAAACCTCCAACAGAAAATGAAATCTGTGTGACTCTTCCTGAAAGGTTTCTGACTGGCACACTTAATTGGTCATTCCCCCCACAGTTAAGTATAAAAACTCTCCTGGATCATTTTCCAAGTTCTGCTTTTCTCTCCAACCAGATGCAGACTTCCTCAAGAGAGCTTCCTTGTGAGGTCTTTAACCCCTGGCAGGGTGCCAAACACACACATAACAAAAATTCAATAAATAGTTGCGAGGATGAATAACTTTTTTAAAAACTGTGAATAACTCAACTTAAAACATTTAAGTATAAGGTAACATCTAACCATTATAAAAATGTAAACAATGTAACTGAGCTACCCAGGATGCCCCCCCAACTTGCTTTTCTTTAATGAAACAATCTTTGTGTCTATTCCTCATGTCACTGTGTGTGTGTGTATGTGTGTGTGTGTGTGTGTGTACACCTCATTGGTTTAGATGGCTGCTAAGTGTCCCTCCCATAGTATGGATATGTCATAATTTTTTAAAATAACCTTCTATGGCTGAATATTTAGGTTTCCTTCAGGTTTTCATTATTATGAATAATGCTGCAAGGAACCCTTGTACATATATTCTTACACACTTTGAGAATACTTCTGGACACTAAAGACCCAGATGTAGATTTACTGGGTAAAGTTACAGAGGTGGTTTGAAAAGGACACTCAGAACTCTGCCACTTCTAATGTGTTACTCTGAGTATTCACTTCAACTCCCTGAGATTGTTTCATCTGTTAGACAAGGAAACATCTCAGTCTGTTTCATAGGATTGTTGTGAAAATCAAATAACAAAACTAAAGCCTCATGGTTGATTAATATTAGGTTTCAGTTTAGTTTTCGTAGGATAGGAGTATTTCCTGAGCCTCTTCATAATCTGCTAAATCTCATTAGATGCCCTGCCAATTTTTAGCAGTCGGCTGAAACGTTCCTCTCTTGAATATAGAATAGGGAACCAAGTAGAAGAATATTATGGAAATGAAAGAGACCAATCGATGCATTCTGTAGAAATAGGTCTTGCTCTATGGAAAGAGGAATTCAAAATTCCAGATTAGACCATCCCTTGAAATACATGAAAGTGACCCATAATAACCTCCAAAAAGAGTACAAAGAAAGCATCTGTTCTAGAGTCCTAGGAGGTCATTCATAGGCAGAGAAGTCTACAAGACCTTTATAAGCAAAACAGTCTATTATGAAATACCTTAAACTGGTTAAGAAAGTACTTGTGCCACTAATCTTATTATCAGCAGACCTGAGTTTGAATTCTGACTTTACCACTGACTGTCCTGTGAGCAAGTGATAAGCTCTCAGAGTTTGGGTGTTTTTGCAAAATGCAGGTAACAAAAATACTTACATGAGTTTAAGGATTAGATGAGGTACTGTATGTGAAGAAGCCCAACAAAGAGCTTTCAAATTGGGACACTCAGTAGGTATAATTGACATAAAGGGAGGAAAAAGAAAATTCTCATGGAAATGACATTTCAAGGAAGAAATAGCTCTAAGCCCGGAGCCAAGAACCTCCATTTTCCCTGCTTGCAAAATTAAGGTCCCTTTCCTCTAAGCAATAATAAAAATTATAAGTTACATGTATAAAGTGCGTAGTATTTTTCAGGCACTGTTCTAATTGCCTCATATCTGTTGATTCACTTAATCTTTCTTCTTGAAGTATCATTGACATACAATGTTATATTAGTTTCAGGTGCACAACAGAGTGATTCAACAATTCTGTACACAATTGGCATAGAATTGTGCAATGCTCACCATGACGAGTGCAGTCACCATCTGTCACAACACTAGATAATGCTAAATGAAATAAGTCAGAGAAAGACAAATAACATATTATTTCTTTTATATGTGGAATCCAAAAAACATAAAAAACAAAAACCAGAAACAAACTCATAAATACAGAAAACAGATTCACTTAATCTTCACAGCAAACCTGTGAGGCAGAAACTACTATTATTCCCATTTTACAGATAAGGAAACTGAAGGTCAGAGAGGTTAGGTAACTTGCCCAAGGTCACAAAGCTAGTGAGGGACAGAGGCAGGGCTTTAAGCCTAGGCTGTCTGGTTCCAGAGTTCATGCTCTTAAGCTTCATTCTGTGACTCTGATATCCTCCAACCCTTGACTTCTCTGCTTTGCGTTGATATTCGAAGGAAATCCCTAATGGTTTCTTTCTGTTCTCTTTTGTTTTAAAGCTTTATTTACTTATAAATGTACTTAGGGGAGCTTTTTCCTTTTTTGAGAAAAAATATAAATACAGAAAACTTACATTAGTTATCTACTGCAATGTAACAAATAACCCTACAACTTCTCGGCTTTAAGAAATAAACATTTATCATCTCACACAATTTCTGAGGGTCAGAAATCTGAGAATGGCTTAGGTGTGTGCTTCTTGGTCAGGGTCTCTTACATGCTTGTAATTGTGGTGTTGGCCAGGACCGCAGTTATCTGAAGGGTCTGAGAATCTGCTTCTGAGCTCACTCATACGACTGCTGGTAGCAGATTCAGTTCCTCCCCATGCAGGCCTCTCCATGAGGCTGTTCATACAACTTAGCAGCTGGTTCCCCAGAGTAAGAAATCCGAGAGGGGGCTGGGAGGAATGAAGAGAGGGAGAGAGAGAACCCAGGATACAAGCCGAGTCTTCTGTCCTAGCTATTGGCCTTGTCTTAAAGATGGCATTCTATCCCTTCTGCCATTTTCTATTTGCTAGAAGCAAGTCACCAAGTCCAGCCCAAACTCAAGGAGAGGGAAATTAAGCTTCCTCTCTTGAGGGGAGGAATATCAAAGAATGTATAAACATATCTTTAAAACTACAGTGAGTACAAAGAAAAATATAACAAACGGTGGTGTACTCATTGCCCCCAACTGGTGATTATTACCTTATCAATATTTTTCTCAAAAACATTTTCAATAAAAAAAAATTTGAAATACAATCTTCTTTGTCCCCATGCCCAATTGTATGGTGTTTCTTTCCAGTCTTTTTTATTCTTTTATGTAAATGTAAATATAGTAAAAACAATGTATAGAGCTGTCTTGTGGGTTTTTAAATTGTTTCATAACCAGTATCATCCTTTCATATTCTTCAGCTTGCTTTTTTTCACTTTTTAGATTTATGTATGCTGATAGAGTTGGGCCTAGTTCGATATTGCATTGTATAAACAGACCACTTTCAATTCACCTACTGATGGAGATTATGTCCTACATTATAAATCACTATTATAATCAATGCTGCGGGAAATAGCTATAATCATGTTTCCTGTGTATGTGCATGTGTCTCTCTAGAACAGTGTGTCTACATATTTTGACACCATCCCACGATGGGAAATGTCTTGTGACCAGACCATGTCTCCTTATAACCGGTTGCATATATGTAGTGGAAATCCAAGTTTCATGAGAAATAGTACTTATCCTTTCTATGACTAATGACCTCTCATATTACTTATCTTTAGTCTACGTTCTTTTAACTTGCTAGCTGAGAGCCACTTGATTTCTGGACCCACTATAGGATCTCCATCTGCAGTTTGAAAAACAATCTTCTAAGTCTGTATCTAGCTGTTATAACATACACAGTGTATGGCAGTTTCAATTTTACAAGACAGCACAACCTTGCTCTTCTTGGTTGTTGTACCAATTTACACCACCACCACCCCCAGCAGTGTGTAAGAATTCCTTTTTGCCCATATTGACATCCACACTCAGTATTAACAGATTTCTAATTTTTGCCAGTATCATTATTGGGTCTCCTTGAAGAGTTGGATGAAAGCAGGCCTGCATAAATATATCTTTTTGTTGCTGTTGTTTAGGACATACAGGTGTAATGGGAGAATTCCCCTAGGCTTGTCCTCATGGCAGCTGTATATCATTACTGAGTTCCTTGGAAAATATAATAACTAAAGGGAGAAAAGGAGACTATGGGGGCATCCCACAGAGGAATGACAGGAGCCTCTGGGACAGAGTTAGACCCACCTGCCATGACTCTCTCTGGTTTTCCAAGGAAGCCATTCCAATCCACTTTCACCAAGCCCTCTACTCTATAAGCTCACCCTGATCTTTAGCAACCGCTTTTCCTACTGCACAAAGAACGTCCCACCATCCCAGGAAAACTGCCATTACCTATCCTCCATCTATAAACTTATCAATACATGTTTCCCTCCCCTCTCCCTCTATCCCATCCCAGAGCAAATGGTAACCTTCTTCCTGGCCACGGCTAATTCTTCTACCCCAGCACTGAGCACATCCTCTGAAGACTCTTGCTCTTTTGCCTCTCTCTTTACCTTCCCCCCCACAACCTCATCCTACCTTTCAGCGCATAAGTACATTCAAGTTTCCTCTTCCTGAGTAAGGTCCTCTCTTGTTCCTCCTCTCTGTCTGACTTACTTTTATTTATCCTCAAGGCCAAGCATCACATCAGAGAAGCATTTCCTTTCATCCATAGTGCCTACCCTTTCTTTCCCTTCATCACCTTTACCCAAGTATGTATTTATATACTTACGTGAGGGTCTGCCCTTCCTCCGAGGCGGTCGGGCACCTCGGCTGCCTAGCACCTAACATAAAGTAGGCACTGAGGGCGTATTTGTGCAGTAAACGAATGATTTCTAGCTTACCACCTCACCCTTCCCGTCTCCGGTCCTACACCAGATGGATATTTCAAAATGAAAAACAGGTTGCATCCCTCCCCAGCTTGAAAAGTGCTGCGGGCTCTTCCGCCTGCAGAGGATAATCCACTCTCCTTAGCACAGCGTCCCCTGCCTCTGTAAAAACAACTCCCTCCTCCCCCCAAAGCGAAACAAATACCGTCTCTTCTAATGGAGGAAGCAGAACAGGAAAAACTCAAATCAGCTAATATTATTATTAGCTGACAGCCACGATAAAAAAAAGTCGTGGAGGAAGAAGAGTTTAGAATCCAGAGATAAAGGCAGTTATGTCATTATTTGTAGATTTCATCCTGTTGTTTTTGTTTTTGTTTTCCTCAGGCTCTTTTCCTCTGATGATGAAACTTTTACCTATTGTTTCAAAGAGAAGGGAATCTCACATTTCACTGGGCACTTACCATACACCAGGCATTAGGCTAAATGCTTTGTTTACTTTATCTGATTTAACTCTTCAAAATCTCTCTTCAAAATCCAAAGTATGTATCACTTCCCCTTTCAAAAATTAAATGACCGAGGCCACAAGTATCAAATACGCCAAGGAAAATGAAATGTTCTGGTGATTTCCATGTTACAAGAAAGTACAAAAGGCCTGTACAATATATATGCTTTTTATTAGTTAATATTAGATCACGGGTCATCTCTGGCTTGTGTGACACTCCCGTCTCTGTCTTCCTTCTCTCGTTCTTCTCTTCCTCTCGGCTTCCTTCTCTTTCCCTTGCTCTCACTTAATTTTTTCCGTCTTTCTCTCTGCCTACCGCTTATGCCCATCAACAGCTGCACTGTTGCCTTTTAAGCCAAAATGGTTATTGACCCCTTGTCTCAGCTGAGGTGAAAACAAACAGAAAGAAAGGCTCTTTAAAATTACTGGCTCAGTCGTTAAGCGTCTGCCTTGGTTCAGGTCATGATCTCAGGGTCCTGGGATCGAGCCCCACATCGGGCTCCCTGCTCTGCAGGAAGCCTGCTTCTCCCTCTCCCGCTCCCCCTGCTTGTGTTCCCTCTCTCTGTGAAATAAATAAATACAACCTTTAAAAAAAAAATTCCTGGGCTAGAATGGCAACAAGAAATAATGATGTTGCAGGACAATATATGACCCAAAGAGATAAAGTCATACGCTCTAGCCAGGCTTTCTGCTTCTAATACACGGGGGAAAGGTGCCCACTGAGCTTTTTGTGAGGTTCTCAATCATCACGGATAATAGTGAGGTTCTCATCTTTCCATTTTGAAAAAAAAAGAATCTGCAACCATAAGATGTTAGCATTTTTCAGCACATGAGAAGTGACCTGAGACCTGGAAAGTAGGAATGGAAGTAAGAACTAACCGGAGGTTGCCGGAGGAGGGGGGAGTTGGGGGGATGGGTGAAATAGGTAAAGGGAATTAAGAGGTGTAAGCTTCCAGTTATAAAATAAATAAGATGTGGAGGGGTGCCTGGCTGGCTCAGTCAGTAGAGCATGTGACCCTCAATCTCGGGGGGTATGACTTTGAGCCCCACATTGGGTGTAGAGATTGCTTAAAAATAAAATCATTTTTAAAAATTAAATAAATAAGTTGTGGAGAAGAAAAGTACAGCATAGGAGATACAGTCAATAATACTGTAATAACATTGTCTGATGACAGATGGTGACTGCGCGTATAGGAGTGAGCATTGCACAATGTGTAGAATTGTTGAATCACTATGTTGTACACCCGAAAATAATATAACACTGTATGTCAGCTGTACCTCAGAGACGCCTGGGTGGCTCAGTAGGTTGGGCGTCTGGCTGCAGCTCAGGTCAGGATCGCAGGATCCTGGCTTCAAGTCCCACATCGGGCTCTCTGCTCAGCGGGGTATCTGCTTCTCCCTGTGCCTGCCGACCCCCCTGCTTGTGCTCTCTCTGTCTCAAATAAATAAATAAAATCTTAAAAAAAAAAACTATACTTAAAAAAAATCCTTGGGGCACCTGGGGGGCTCAGTCAGTTAGGCATCCGACTCTTGATTTCGGCTCAGGTCATGGTCTCGGGGCCATGAGGTCGACCCCAAATCAGGCTTCATGCTCAGCCGGGAGTCTGTTTGAGATTCTCTCTCTCCCTCTGCCCCTCCCCCCTCTCCAAAATAAACAAATAAATCTTAAAAAAAAAAAAATTCTTAATGTCACACTGTCCAGGGGCAGCAGAAGTCACGGAACCGTTGGCGGTGTCTCGTGTCCAGGGACAGCAGTGTCAGCTGTACAAAGCCACAGGGCTCGTCACTCAGCAGGGGCAGTAGTACCCTTGCCGTATGACACGAGCGCGGCTTTGAATGCGGTTCTATTCAACTGGCCTTTCCTATTCCTCCTTGTTTGCATACTCTGGTTCTCTGGTTTCTTGGAGATTCTGTGAGATATTACTATTCCTTCAGATGTATTACTTCACATACTTCAGACCAAAAAAAAAAAAAAAAAAACAGAAACAGAAGGAAGAAATCTTCCTTTAAAGGACAGAAACATAGGGGTGTCTGGGTGGCTCAGTCGGTTGAACATCTGCCTTTGTTCGGCTCAGGTCATGATCCCAGGTCCTGCGATCCAGTTCTGCATCGGGCTCCCTGCTCAGCGGGAAGCCTGCTTCTCCCTCACCCTCTGCCTACCACTCCCCCTGCTTGTGCTCTTTCTCTCTGTCAAATAAATAAAATCTTTTAAAAAAAATAAAAATTTAAAGGACAGAGACTTAGGATGTGGACATCTGAAAGTAGCATCATGTAGAAAATCCTGAGAATGCAAAGTCTGCTTTAGAAAACCAAAACTATGACTATTAATCCGGGAGATTTTATGCTCTGTTTGAGTGTTGAAGTGAAGGCTGGTAAAACAGGTACCTTCCATTCTGAGGCTTTCTGATGCCCCACTCACAGGCAGAAACCAAGGGGATTAATCATTCCTTCGGTTCAATTTCAAGAAAAGATATTCATTTATTTGCAAAATTTCAAGTGCCTTCTGAATACCAGACTCCATATTTAAACAAATCAAATCTTGGAGATCAAGCAGATGCTATAAATCATCAAAATAGCTCCCTGTTCCCCCACCTCCCGGACAAACAAACAGGCATTAAAAGAAAATTAGTGTTGAAGAACAGAGCTAGTGGGTAGGTGGTTTATAGCTTGTGGGTTGATGATCTGACAACATTTTAGCAGAGAACTTTGCTGCCTGGCAAAAAGCAGCGAGTTGCTAAACACTGAGAGATTGTTATGAATACTTAAGGCAAATGTATTGTTTCCTGGAAATAGGGGCAGTGTTTGAAAGCTATAGCCCTGCAACTATCATGATCTGCATCTCGTGAGGATGTATCTTTCCTTGACAAAAAGCATTTAGATTCCTGGCAGGAACCACACCCTCCTCTTCAACAGACTCCTACCTTCCTGAATTAATCACAGACCTTGTTGGCTCATTAAGTCTTGGTGTCATTTTGATGCTTATATTATTATAATATACATACAAAGCTACAACATTCAATTTCTGCTTAAAGGATTTTAAGGCTATACTTTGGAGATGAGAGATTTTGAATCATCCAATTGATTCAGGAAATGAGTTTGCTGGCCTTTGGCAGAGTCATAGGAGGAAAAAAAGAAAGCATATATCCTGGGGCTTAAAGCAAGGGCACTCCTAGGTTTCCATTAGACTTTTTGGAATAAAATAGTAATGGTAGTCATGGGAAGTTTTACAAATTGGCACACCAAAACAATTTTTTTTGGGTAACTGCATAAAACTGGTTAATCGAATAAGCTGGACTCAGTCAAAAGCAAAAGAAACAGCTTTACTCTTTCTCCACCGCTCTTTCAAATTCCCTCTGTCAAATTATTCTCCTCCATCCTTGGATGAAGTCTTAGGCAAGGATCCTAGCTTTTCTGGTCATATTCAGGTATTAAAAAGCTCAGGACTATCTAATATTAAAATGTTATACTCTCATTTGATTCGGTTTCCCTTCCTGACCACCCCCCCCCACACACACACACACACACACTCTCTTCATCCTCTGGCCTGAATCACGCTTCCAAGCCCCACATGGGAAAGGCCAGGGTGGATTTGTGTGGCATGGGGGTGGGGGGGGGGGAGGGTGATGGAGGGGTGTTCTTTCTTTCTAGATCTACCTCCTTCTCCACTTTCTAACTGGTCTTTGTGGCTATTCTATGGTCCTATCAGTGGAGGAGGCAGATTAGAGGACAAGAGTAGTGTTCTCTCACTGGTGCAGTGGACTCTGAGTTCTCGCTACTGGGGACCTCCAAACTCCAGTTTCCTTTCATAAAATAGGATTTCAGGCTGACTATTGCTTTCTCCACCACTTCCCACTCCAGGTACTGCATCTCAGCCTGAAGCTTTAAATGGTCCACCACCACCCTTTGGAAAGACTGTTTTGGTGAAGTCTCTTTTAAGATGACCAAAATCCAGATCTTTTTTCTGCAATCCACATGCAGACCATAGGAAACCTGTGTCTGCCCCCTCGGACCCTTATTTCCAGCTGTATTAATCAGGGGTCTCTAGAGGAACAGAACTTAGAGGATACAGAGATAGCAAGACAGACAGATATAGATATATAAACAAATCCATTATGAGGAATTGGCTCACGTGATTACAGAGGCTGACAAATCCCAAGATTTGCAGTCATCAAGCCTGAGACCCAGGAGAGCTGATGGCATAGTTCTATTCTGAAGGTCAGCATGCTGGAGACCCAGGAAGAATCAATGTTTCAATTCAGTGTGTCAATTCAGGTCTGAAGGCAGTAAAAAACAAACTTCCCAGCTCAAAGGCAGTCAGGCAGGAGAAACTCCCCCCTTCACTGTGGGAGACTCAGGCCTTTTTGCTCTTTTCAGGCCCTCAGCTGACTGATTGGGGCCCACCCACTTTAGAGAACGCAACCTGCTTTACTCAGTCTCCAATTAGAAATGTTGATCTCAGGGATGCCCATCTGGCTCAGTTGGTGGAGCCCATGCCTCTTGATCTTGGGGTTGTGAGTTTAGGCCCCATGTTGGCTGTAGAGATTATTTTTAAAAAACAAACAAAAAAAGAAATGTTAATCTCACCCAGAAATACCCTCATAGACACACCCAGAATAATATGTGACCAGATGTCTGGGTATCCTGTGGCCCAGTCAAGTTGACACAAAAGATCAACCATCATACCAACTCTAGTCACCCTGTCACCACAGTTCCCTTCACCATGCCTCTTCCTACTTAGATGTCTTCAGGTGAGGGACAGGTACTAATTCTTCCGTGCCAGCCTCTCCCCTACACAAAACACCTCCCTACTACCCCACATTACAGGGGACAGGTATAAGACGACTCCACGGAGAACGTAGTTTAGCCTCGTACCAATGTGAAACCCCAAATCTCTGGTGGGGTAGCCAGAATGCCTAAGAAGCATTGGGTCAACCCAATCTCTTCGATGTTTATATATACAAGTATGAACCCAGGTTTCCCCAGAGCCTCTCGTGCTCCCCTCCCTCCCTCCAGTCCTGCCATCAGAAACAGACCCTCTTAAGTTCAAATCTGAACCTATTGATCTGCTAAATGAAAACAGCTGCAGAATCTTACTGCTCTGCATAAAGCCTAACTCTCCATACATGGATTTTTTAGTCATTAGTACTATGGGAAGGAAATGGATTTCTATTCTTTATGAATCTCATGTTCATTCATTCATTGAACAAATATCTACTAAGAACTTTGTGTGTTCAATGTCAGGGTAATACAGGTTAAGAAACTATGTTGTCTGCCTGTAAGGAGTCATGTTCTAGTGAGTTACACATGCAAGTGTTCATAGGGTAGGAACAAATGGCCAGGATTCCTCTGCAAAAACCCTTGGATGAGTAACAACTGGATGAGTTAGGATGGTCCTAGCTGACAGACTACTTATTCCTATGAGACTGGGACAGTCAGGGATTAATCAGTTTTTGTGAGGCCATAAGCTTGCACAATTTGGAGAGCCTACTTCTAGAAAATGAATACAAAATTTATGCCTTCACACTTTACAAAATCAGGAGATCATATAAGGCACATTGCCAGGGCCTTTTTCACGGGAGTTGGAAGGGACCCATGCAAATGAAGGGGCCTGAAGCTACAGTTTCTGGGCACCTGGGTGTCTCAGTGGGTTAAGTGTCAGACTTACAAGATGTCACAACCCTGAGATCATGACCTGCATTGGGCTCTCTGCTGGGCGTGGAGCCTGCTTAAGGTTCTGTCTCTCCCTCTGCTCCCCGCCCCTCTCTCTCTAAAAAAAAGCTAAAGTTTCATTAGCCTCATGTAAAATCAGTCTCAGTCCATTTTTCTTCTTTATTTTTTTAAGTAGGCTCCACGCCCATGTGGGGCTTAAACTCACGACTGAAATCGAGAGTCCTGTGCTCTACTGACTGAGCCAGCCCCGTGCCCCAGCCTTAGTCCATTTATTTTTTAAAGTATAAGATCTTTAAGGACTACTCTAGATTGTATAATGGTAAATTTGGGCCCTACAACCATACAGACAGACCTATGTTTGATTTAGCCTCTACCAGATACTTCCTGTATATTTTGGGAAAAGTTACTTAAATTTCCTAAGCCTCAATTTCCTCTCTTAGTAGACCTACTTCATATGCTAGTTGCAAAGATTAAAATACATAGGCTTGTAAAACATATTAGCAGAGCTCATAATTAGTGCTTAATAAGTATTACTATTATCAGCTACTACTAAAATCTGAAGTATCTGAACTCTGCCCTTGTATTTGTCTTTTCAAAACTCACAATCCTTGGTTCCTCGCAACATAAAATTCCAGGGAGCAGCTGTAAGGAAATGTAAGGATTATCTGTAAGGAAATAAAATCCAGAAATTCCAAGTCTGGAACCATGGCGAATTTCCTGGTGAGGAAGGGCAGCTGGACCCCTACTCCCCAACCAAAGTTCCACCCCCAGTGGATTACCTTGTCACCATTCTGGCTAGCTGAGAAGGGATTGCTTCTCTTTGCTGAGACCAAGGTGGACTGTGGGGGGGAAAAAAAGACTAAAATGTAGTAGATAATTAAAAAAAAAAAGAAAGAAAGAAATCAAAATAAAGTATATCCAAAGCAGAGTCTGCTTTCTCACAGATATCTCCCTAGTCCACATGAGGTCTTAGGAAAAAGAAATTTTGCTTGGACTCCTTCTAGCTTCCAATCTCCCTCACCATGGCATGTGCCATAGATGAGTACCCACCATGATGGTATAAAACCCTAGTCACAGAACTAATACAGTTATGCATGTTGGGCACTGCATGAAGATACCACATCGAAGGAGGTACCATTCACTTGTAGATATCATAATATTTTTATATTTATCAAAACAGTTTTCTGCCAAATGGCAGCTAAGTGCCTTGTTACATATTCAGTACATTATAATTTTATAATCATTGAAAGTAGAATGTCTTGAGGAAGACTCAGGGAAGTGGTGTCTTTTCTCACTTTGTGCACCTGTATCATATGAGCCATGGAGATCCTGACTGGACATCTAGAACATTCAGATTCTAGATCAAGAGGAAGAAAGATCCAGCTCCCGGGACGCCTGGGTGGCTCAGTCGTTGAGCGTTGCCTTCAGCTCGGGTCGTGGTCCCAGGGTCCTGGGATCGAGTCCCGCATGGGGCTTCCTGCTTGGCGGGAAGCCTGCTTCTCCCTCTCCCTCGCCACTCCCCCTGCTTGTGCTCTCTCTCTCTGTCAAATAAATAAATAAAGTCTTAAAGAAAAAGAAAGAAATAGGCAGGCAAAAACCAAAAAAAAAAGAAAAAAAAAGAAAGATCCAGCTCCCTTGTCTATCACCCCACATTTCTACTGCCCTCTCAGTCTGATTTCCCACGGAAGGTCCCACCTCTTCTAAGAATTGAACAGAGAATTGCTCTGTCCATCAGCCAAGAGTCTTTACTTTTGCAGAGCTTAACAATACAATTCGGTATTCATATACTACAGTAATCTACAATAATCTACACGTGGTAATAGGGAATAATTTCCTTGTACCATTTCTAAAATACACACACATACAGCTGCGTAAGCCCATGTTTATTTCAGCAAAAACACATTTCAGTTACCCAAATAGCTGAAGATACATTAAAGTGGATAATAGAATGTATCTGCTGTTCTTTTTGGCAACTTCAGCTTTTATAATATCACCTCTAAAACAAAAGGAAAAAATTACCAAGTTTGGTTTTTCAATGTAAGGCTCACCAGATATGTCATATTTTTGGAAACATCAATGAAAAGAGGATGTTTGGTTTTTCAAATGTGTTGGCCCAACATAAATATAGCTATATCCAACAACATCAGACCTAGCCATATTTAGCCTACCCATGCTTAGTATAAGCGCATTTCTTAAAACATGGTCCTTATTGCAATATTTTGTACTATGTTTAATTCTCAATATGTTCTGAGATATAAGTTAAAACCAAGCTTTAATTCTAAATGAAAAAGAAAACAGTTTTTCAGCTGTGCCTTTGTAACTGCAATTTCCAAATTAATTCAGAAAATATTAGCTTTTTCCATAAGAGACTCTTTTTTTATTTTTTTAATTTTATTTTATTATGTTATGTTAGTCACCATACAGTACATCATTAGTTTTTGATGTAGTGTTCCATGATTCATTGTTTGCGTATGACACCCAGTGCTCCATTCAGTACGTGCCCTCCCTAATACCCATCACCAGGCTAGCCCTTCCCCCACCCCCTCCCCTCTAAAACCCTCAGTTTGTTTCTCAGAGTCCATAGTCTCTCATGGTTCGTCTCCCCCTCTGATTTCCCCCCCTTCATTTTTCCCTTGCGTCTCCTAATGTCCTCCATTCTATTCCTTACGGTCCATATATAAATGAAACCATATGATAATTGTCTTTCTCTGCTTGACTTATTTCACTTCGCATAATCCCCTCCAGTTCCAAACACATCGATGCAAATGGTGGGTATTCATCCTTTCTGATGGCTGAGTAATATTCCATTTTATATATGGACCACAACTACCACCCTGAACGTGCCCGATCTCGTCCATAAGAGACTCTTAACTCTAGGAAACAAACTGAAGGTTGCTGGAGGGGAGGTGGGTGGGGGATGGTGTAACTGGGTGATGGACATTAAGGAGGGCACATAATGTAATGAGCACTGGGTGTTATATACAACTGATGAATCACTGACCTCTAACTCTGAAACTAATAATATACTATATGTTAATTAATTGAATTTGAATAAGATTTTAAAAAAGAAAATATTAGCTTTTTATTTTTTAAACTTTCTTTTTTTTAATTGAAAGCAGTTTCTTTTTTTTCTTCAAGATTTTATTTATTTATTTGACAGAGAGAGACACAGCAAGAGAGGGAACACAAGCAGGGGGAGGGGGAGAGGGAGAAGCAGGCCTCCCACCGAGCAGGGAGCCCAATGCGGGGCTCGATCCCAGGACCCTGGGATCATGACCTGAGCCGAAGGCAGGCGCTTAACCGACTGAGCAACCCAGACGCCCCTTGTTTAAACTTTCTTATTGTGAAATATATAACGCCTCCACAAGGGTGTGTGTGTGTGTGTGTGTGTGTGTGTGTATTTATATATGCTGTCGAAAGAATAATAATAAAATAATAACTATGCACCTACCATTCATCTTAAGAAATAGAACATTACCAGTACCCTAGAAGTTTCCTTTGTACCTCTCCCTGATGACGTCTCCCTCCCTGTCCACCCCGTAGGTACTCACATGGTAAAACTTTGTTAACCATCCCTTGCTTCTGTTAATTGTCTTATCAGTCCCCAAGCAATGTATGGTTTAACTTTGCCTGCTTTTGTAATTTATGCAAATGGTATCATACATATTTAGGTTTGTGTGATTTGCTTTTCTGTTCAACATGTTTTTGAGATTTATCACCCTTTGATATGTGAAGTTGTAATTCATTCAGTTTTGCTCCTATGCAGTATTCCACTGTATGAATAGACTACAGTTTTGTTATCCATTTTACTACCGATGGGTATTTCCCTTTTTTTGTCTCTTCATAAACAATACTACAGTGAACATTTTTATTTACATCTCCTGGTGTACATGTGCAGAAATTTCTCTAGAATATAAATCTAGAAGTAGAAAGTTTTAGTATTTATCAAATTAGTTAGATTAAAAAATCAAAGTAATGCCTAACCACAGTAGTCACAGAAGGTATATTTGATATTGATGATGATTTTCTTGCTGCATAATGATGCAACAGGAGAGCTCATACTTTGCTCACTAGTTATGGCTTCAAAACATTACTTAGTATCACCAATCTCACAGGAAGAAGTTCAAAGAAACCTAACACCAGTCTCCAGGTTTTTCCAGATAGGAAACAAGAGCTAAGAGGATGGAAGATTCAGTGAAGTGGTTTGCCAAGTGATACAGAAAGAAGAACTGAAATCCGGCCGCTATTAGGAAGAATATGGGCTGGACAGGAGCAAGAAAGCTTGACTTCTAAGCTGCCTCTATTTATAGATGTCTGTGTGATCTTGGCAAAACTAGGTAATTTCACTGGGACTCAGTTTTCATATCCATATAAAATGAAGTTTGGATTTAATGACCTTTGGGTCACTTCCAGCTCCAAAACTCGGATTCAATTATTTCAAAATACTTTTGGAAATGACAGCTTTGATCGCCCCCTAGTGGTCCATTCTGGCCTTGCGACTAGAGAAGCCAGCTTTAAACGGTTATTGCTTCTCAAAAACTTCCCTGCTTAATATATTTTAGGGCTTATAATTAAAATGTGTGAAAATTAAAGGAGCCATTTTGTGAAGTTTGTGAAAATTTTTGGAAACACATGCTTAAATAAGTTATTTTCCTCATGACAAGAATTGATGTTTGGTTTTACTAATCATGTCCTTGAGCAGTACCCTTATAATTTTTGCACTTATTTTCTGTGGAAGCAACTCACTTTAAATACAAAGTGAGAAAAAAAGTCTGTTTTCTTCCCCCAAGTTGGAAAATAATCAATTAGTTCATTTCTCTTCTACTAACTTAATGTCATTAATCATTACCTAAGGAGGTTAAAGACTGGAGAATTCCTAAGGACTAAACAAAATAATTTACACAGTACCCCACCCGTAGTAGGCAATTGAATGTATCGAAACAGGTCAGGTGAGTGTGAACATGAATCTAAAAAAAACAACACTCTTTTTTTTTTTCCAAGCTGGAACCTGACGTGTCTAGTGGGTTGAAAATAAAAGAATGGCATTGATCTACTTTGGAAAACTCGTGAACAGACTTAACCACTTTAAGACTGAGTTTTTCTATTTGCAAGGAAGGAATAAAATTCTCGATGCCTTTTGAAATGACAAGGACATCCTAAAGATTAGTGAGTTTAATGTTAGTAGAGAATATTGTGCTCCTTAGAAGGGCAGTGTTACATAAAGACTCAGGGCAGTATCATCAGAAGCTCGCTACCAGGGCACTGTGAAATTCACCACATGACATTTTTGAAATAGAGTACAAAATCGCGACAGGAAAAATAACCCTGTTCACAAAACTATAAAATGTCATTTTTCTTCAAAGAGAGCAAAATAAGAAAAATGAAGACTCTGACTTCTGAATTCAAACACAAAATCAATATATAAAAGGAAAGAATCAAACCTGAGTCCTGAATGTTTTAGTTCTTTGAGCATTTTAATGAATAAGTGAAAAATAAGTTCAATTCTATAAAAATACTTTGACAGACGTTTAACATTTTGTCTTTTTGTTGTTGTTGTTGCTTTTTCAACAGTAGGGCTACCTTGAGAAAGCTATTCCTGTGCCCTCTTATCTGTTCACCTGATTTTCATAGACACAGCCCAGCGAAGGGGGAAAGCATGGCCTTCAAGTCAGCGGAAGTAAATTTTAGCTCTGGCTCTTAAAGCATAAGTGACCTTGGGCGAGCCACTTCAGCTCTCAAAGACTTACTCTTTTCCACAAAATGGGTTTTGATAATAACAGTAGCTCTCCCACACTGCTGTTCTGATAAAGAATGTATAAATTTTTTTTTTGGAGACTGCAAAGTTATTTCCAAATGTTAATGATTGTTTCTCATCTTTATTTTATTTATTTATTTATTTTTGTCTAAACAAACCTATCAATCTTGTCTTTATCAATTATCAAGTCTTGATGATTTTACCCCAAAACTCTCATATCCAGATCTTCCTCCATATTCCCACCTCTTCTCCTGTGGACTCCACAAGCATGATTCCCATTCACCACCTCACCACCCACAAACCACCACCACGACCATCCCACCCCCGACTATCACAGGGCTCCATTCAAACCACTCCACCACCAGAATGAAATCTCTCATGTGCAAATGGAATCATGTCTTTCTAGTGCTCAGTGTTCTCTATGGCTTCTAGTTACCTACAGAATAAAATCTCATTTCCTTCACCGTCTAGCTCTACGTATTCATCTTCTGCTGTCTTTTCTCGTACTTCACAGAATCATAATTCCATGAATGTTTTTTCCTGCCTTCATGCATTTGCACATTTATTCCTTCTGCCTAAAATGTCTTCCTCCTCCCACTCGGCAACTCCAGTACAATTTTTCTGCAGAATCTTCTCATTTCTTGCTGGCAAGGATCTATGGACTCTTCAAGTCTGAGTTCAAAATGTCTCCCTTTCACACGCTCCCTTTTCCGCTTTGTTTGGATCTTCTTTATAGTTTTCACTGTACTTGCTGAACTTTTTTTAGACCATTGATTCCTAAAGAGGGTTGAGCATGTCTGCTGTCGCCATCTCCGGGGGCTAGCTAGCACAATGCCGGCATCTAGCGAACACTTAATGTGGGTTGCATGAATGTTTCTCAAGTATTCTTAGCCACTGGACTAATTTCATTTTATAAATCTTATTTTCCTATTTTTGCAAGTTTTAATCATTTCTGTATGCCAGTTTAGCATCCTTCTTTTAATATCGTTTAAGTAGTTCTAATAACCTTGTTTGGGGACATAATTACTGCGTCAAATACAACATTATGGCTTAGGTTAGAGCTTTTCTAATTACAAGGAACAGAGAATTAGTCAAGCTAACTCAAGGGATGGGGGAGGGAGTTGTTTTTAAGACACTGAAGTGATATTTAGGGGCTCGAAGCCCTTGTGGGATATGAGTACACATGGGGTACAGAACACCTTCTTGGTCTCTCGTCACATCTTTGCATCCTTCTATTCCTTCTCTCCCAGCTCCATTTGTGTTTCAATCTCCTGATAACTTGTGCATGAATTTTGGCTACAATTCAAGTTTCCAACATCCTTTTACCTTGAGCTTCAATACTTCCTCTTTTTTCTCAAATTTCAGATCCACGAGAGAGGACTCTGACGCAGCTCCTCAAGCCACATTCATTCATCAGATATTTAAGGAACACATAATATATGCCAGACATTCTTCTAGAATCTGGAGTCAAAGCAGTGGAAGAAACAAAGATGTCTGCTGTCACAGAGCTTCTATTTTATTAGCCACAGACAAGTCACTGAAATGGCACTCTCTAGACCAGATGCCACCTTTTGGCACCATCACCTGTAGTTGGGAAGGGGAGGCAGGGTCCTACGGAACATGGCTCACTGGCCAGCAGAAGTGAGCAGGGCAGATTCCCCAGGAGGAGGTGTGGGTAGGCACAGAAGGACATCAGGGCAATTTTAGTTTGAGTCCTCTCTTTATTACTCATATTCCCTTACTTTATTCTCTTTCACTTCCTATGTATCTCACCTAGGGTTTAAAAACACATTCTTTTAATCTTTTCTTCTTTGGTCCATTCAAGGCCACTATGATATTTGAACTATATCTTCTAAGTCATGTGTAATCTTGAAAGTAATTTTGAAAAATTTTACCTTAAAGAAAGTCTAGGGTTTGTAATGTTTTTTAATGCCTAAAGAGTGTATCCCAAGACAGCAAAGATAAATCTTTACTCTTGATTTATGTGTATCAGCTCACTTTGCAAGTACTAGATGTTATTCCCGTATATATCCATAGTTGGAGGAAAATACTTTAGAAGGCTTTAGTAATAAGCCCTAAACTCCATTAAAGCCTGTCTTTCAGCGTGATTCTCCTTGTCTTTCTGGGATCTCTGTGTGCACATGCATAGGCATGCATGTTTGTGCACAAGAGTCTACATGGCATGTTGTTCTTGTTGTCCCTTGATAGCTCCTTCTCGATTTCTTTGCTGTTAATCTTTCTCCCTTTCCTGCCTCTCCATCTTGTTCTCCTTCCTCTTCTCATAGCCACTGAGTCTGTTTGTCTCCCTTAACTAACTAGGATATAGAACTGAAGTCAATGTTTGTTTTGTTTTGTTTCAAGGTTTTATTTTTAAGTAATCTCTACACCCAACGTGAGGCTCGAACTTACAACGCCGAGATCAAGAGTCCCGTGCTCTACTGACTGAGCCTGCCGGGCGCCCCCCGAAGTCATTTTATTACCAGCACCACTACTTCCTTGGGTTGAGATTGGAGATGAGTACCCCAGGACCAGATTACCATTTGGCAGCAGGCCTAAAATTAAGTTAGCTGTCAAGAGTCGAGAAGTCATGACTCAGCCATGGGCCCGGATTGGAGGGCTTCTCACAGGAGTGAGTAACCATCACTCAGTGACACCTTTTCACGGAAAACCTAGTTACTGAAATGTATAATGCATTATGCAAAATGCGTAATGACGATGGATGCGTTTTTTTGTTTTGGGTTTTTTTTGACATTTTTTTATCTTATTATGTTATATTAATCACCATACATCAATCATTAGTTTTTGATGTAGTGTTCCATGATTCATTGTTTGCATATAACACCCAGTGCTCCATGCAGAACGTGCCCTCCTTAATACCCATCACCAGGCTAACCCATCCCCCCACCCCCCTCCCCTCTAGAACCCTCAGTTTGTTTCTCAGAGTCCATAGTCTCTCATGGTTCATCTCCCCTGATGGATGCGTTTTTATCAGAAAGTGATCGCAATGGGGACACCTGGATGGTTCAGTCGGTTAAGCATCAGACTCTTGGTTTTGGCTCAGGTCATTACCTCAAGGTCATGAGATTAAGCCCTGTGTCCAGCTCTTCAGTGAACTCTGCAATGGGCGATTCTCTCTCTCCCTCTCCCTCTGCCCTTGCCCCCACTCACTCACTCTTTCTCTCACTCTCAACTAAATAAGTAAATAAAATCTTAAAAAAACAAAAAAAAAGGAAGTGATGACAATGTATAACAATGCAAGAAAATCTAATATCCTTCTACAATCAAGAACCTTGCCCATTAGCCTTTGTTATAACTATAGTTAAGTACTCTACTCAATAATCCTCTGATTAAACTAACTCAAGTTTACTTTGGCCCATGCAGATTAAATTTGCCGTAAATCTTCTTATAATCACAAATCCGCAGGCATGCCTTTGATCCAAGACCAAGGGCCTTCAGTACAACTTTTTTTTTTTTTTTTAAGATTTTATTTATTTATTTGAGAGAGAGAGAGAACAAGCAAGGGGAATGGCAGAGGGAGAGGGGGAAGCAGGCTCCCGTCCAGCTGAGCAGAAAGAACTCTATCCCCTGGGATCATGACATGAGCCGAAGGCAGACACTTAATGGACTCAGCCACCCAGGCGCCCTGAGACCAACTTTTCATAAGGAAATTCTTATATGCAGTTTCTACTCTGCTTCTCTATAACTGCTTACAACCTAGAGAAAGAAAGTAGCTACTTTAAGTCTCTGTTTCAGACCTCACCTTTTTGGCCTCATAACAAAAGAGAGAAAAATAAAGTGTTTCTTTTTCTTTTTTTTTTTTTTTAAGATTTTATTTATTTGACAGAGAGAGAGAGATAGCGAGAGCAGGAACACAAGCAGGGGGAGTGGGAGAGGGAGAAGCAGGCTTCCCGCTGAGCAGGGAGCCCGATGTGGGGCTCGATCCCAGGACCCTGGGATCATGACCTGAGCCGAAGGCAGACGCGAAACGGCTGAGCCACCCAGGCGCCCCAAGAAAAATAAAGTGTTTCAGCATGACTTAGACCTGAATGAAACCCTAAAATGATCCTCTTTCAGTCATCAGGCAATTCTACAACCGCTGACTAACTCCATCCGATCTCTCCCAGTCTTTATACATACACTTGCTATCTACATATTATTGACTCATTTCCAACAGCTTTAGTAGCATTCCACTTTTTTAAAAACCTGCTTCTTAAAGAAACCTACTCTTAAAGTGATATCAGACATCCCCTCACTTGTTCTCAAACATCTTTGCAACATGTTAAAATAACAAGTGTTTTTAAGCAATTCATTCAACTTTTCAACAAACATTTATTGAGTCCCTACTAGGACCAGATACTGGGAAGACAGCTGAACAAAGCAGACAACAGTCCTTGCCGTCATGTAGTTTACATTCTAGTGGAAATAGTTATGCAGTATGGAAAAAGGTGAAAAGCTGTGCGGAAAAATTAAGGCAGGCAGATAAGGAGCAGGGATAGCAATATTAAATAAGGCAGTCAGTCAAGCTGGCTGAGTCTCTTGGGAAATCATTTCCTGTTTCCTATTCTTGACTTAAAAAGCAGAAAGATGTCTATTGATAATCCTCCCACTGCAAAAAACTGCAATACTATTTTTAATTGCTTAAACCTGTATACCCTTGATTAAATATTTTTGTGTGGCTCTATCTTCTGCCAGAGGAAAAAAAATTCCTAAACCAGAGCTTAGGGTTTGCTCGTTGTCTGTAGCTGTTTTAATTGATCACTTTACAGCAATATTCCAGTTTCTGAAGTGACTGGCGATTTGGGGCATCAGGAGACATGCTCCGAAGAGTTGATGACCCCACCGAAAACAGAATACCCTAGAAAATCTGGGACCAAACACCTCTGGTGAAGCCATCTGATTTTAGTTATCTCCGACAAATGCAGGATTTCCTACAAGCTGCTACATTTCATATATAGCAAATAACAGTACTAACCAACTATAAATAATTGTGGATTAGTAGAGCAGGTAGTTGCCATTGTTTTCCCACATACAAGAACGGGTTTAGATTCTCTGTCTTGCTCAGCCCAGCTTCTCTTGAACATCTTCTTACCAGCCAAATAGTCACAGGGCATCACATCAGCTTCCGGTCAGCCAAACCAGCAGTTCTCAACCCTGGCTATGCACCGGAATCAGCTTTTTAAGTTGCTAATGCAGAGGTCCCTGATTCCAATTAAATCAGAATCTCTGGAGGGGTGGGGCCAGGGCATCAGTAATTCCAAAAAAAAAAAATATTCCAATTGCACAAAAGATTCTAGTGCATAGCCCAGGTCAAGAACCTTTGGACTGAGGCGCCTGGGTGGCTCAGTCGGTTAGACATCTGCCTTCGGCTCTGATCATGATCCTGGGGTCCTGGGATCAAGTCCTGCATCGGGCTCCCTGCTCAACAGGGAGCCTGCTTCTCCCTCTCCCTCTGCTGTTCCCCCTGTGTGTGCTCTCTCTCTCTCTCTCTCTCTCTGTCAGGTAAATAAATAAAATCTTAAAAAAAAAAAAAGAACCTTTGGACTTAGCCTTTCAGCCCCAACTCAGCCTCTCTGAGGGTCTTCTTTTTTTTTTTTTTGAGAGAGAGAAAGAAAGCATGTGAGTGGGCAGGGGGTGGGAAGGGAAAACAGAGGGTGAAGGAGACTCCACACTCAGAGCGGAGCCCACCATGGGCCTGGATCTCATAACCCTGAGATCATGACCTGAGCTGAAACCAAGAGTCCAATGCTTAACCCACTGAGCCACCCAGGTGCCCCTCTCTGAGGGGCTCCTAAGGCAATTAGCAATGTGTTACCTCTATAGAAACCTCAGCTCTCACCTCACTCCCCTTTTCTTTCGGCTACTTTCCCCCCTTTCCTTTACTTCCTGTCTTCTTCTGTGGGCGTCTGCCTGAGGCCTGTCAACAGTTCCTGCTAAGGTTGTTTGACCCTACTGGTGGTACGTCGGGCTAGGTTTTCCACCCTCTAATGCAGAACACACTGATGTAGTTACCTGGAGGTTACCCACTCTTCACTTCTGCAGCTGCTTCTGTCCTTCTCTGGGGCTTCTCCACAGCACAGAAGGCATCCCATTATCTGGCCCCTTTCCTCCTTCGGCCTCCCTTCCCACTCTCACTCCCACAGTTCTCCCCCATCCCCATACACACACATCCCCTTACGTGTCCTACCATATTTCTACAGATAAATGTGCATGGTTTAAGTTTGGAAACTTCCTGACTCATTCTTCAGGCCTCTAACTCAATGGCTGCCCCCCTACAAAGCCTTCTCTCTCCCGCCTTGATTATGGTGTTATTCACACACTGTATCATGATGGCTTATGTGTTCATGCTCCTGGCTCCCCCTCTAGACTGAAGGCAGAGGATGAGTCCTTATACGACATAGTTTAAAATAATAATCGCCTCCCAGTAAATGTTGAGTGGAAGAATGAAGAGACTCAGAGAATGTAGGCGGCAAACTCCAGCTAGCTTATAGTCCACATCTGGCCCACTGCCTGTTTTGTAACTACACTTTTATTAAAACACAGCCACATTCGTCTAAATGTATTATATAAATACACCCATTTGTATGTATGTATAAAGTTTTATTGAAACACAGCCATACTCACATGTATTGCCTGTGGTTGCCTTAGTGTGCGCGGGCAGAATTAAGCCGTTGCAACAGAGACCATATGGTCTCCAAGGCCTAAACCAGTTATGATCTGGCCATTTTCGGAAAAAATTTGTGGATCCTTGCCCTAAAAGGAACCTGAGGGATCTTCTATTGTAGTGTGTCCAGTAGAAAGATAATGCAAACCATATATGTAATGTTAAACTTGCTGTAGCCACATTAAAGAACAAGGAAAAGAGGGACGCCTGGGTGGCTCAGTGGGTTAAAGCGTCTGCCATCGACTTGGGTCATGATCCCATTGAGTCTCACATCGGGAGTCTGCTTTTCCCTCTGCCTGCCACTCCCCCACTTGTGCACATTCTTTCTTGCTCTCCATCTCTCTCTGGCAAATAAATAAATAAAATCTTAAAAAAAAAAAAAAGAACAAGGAAAAGAAACAGATAAAAATTTTAGTAATGTGGGGGCGCCTGGGTGGCTCAGTTGGTTAAGCGACTGCCTTCGGCTCGGGTCATGATCCTGGAGTCCCAGGATCGAGTCCCGCATTGGGCTCCCTGCTCGGCGGGGAGTCTGCTTCTCCCTCTGACCTTCCTCCCTCTCATTCTCTCTCTCTCAAATAAATAAATAAAATCTTTAAAAAAAAAAAAAATTTTAGTAATGTGTTTTATTTAATTCAATATATTCAAAATGTTATCATTCAAATAGGTAATTAATATTAAAATTACAATGTCATGAGATATTTTACATTCTCTTTGTAGTACTGAGTCTTTGAAACCGTGTAGGTATTTTATACTTACAGAACATCTTAATTTAGACTAGCCCCTTCTCAGGGGCTCACGAGCCACATGTGCAGCTAGCAGTTATATTATTGGATGAGTCTAAGTCAAATCCATCAGTTTATGGTTGAAGGAATTGGTCCAAAGAGGGTAAGAGTTTAACGTCACGTAGTTAGTGGAAGAGCCAGGCACTAAGCTTAGCTCTCTTTATCCCTAACCAAGTGTTTCTTCCATCGCATCATACTGTGCTGGGCCTTGTCTGTTCACCAGAAGAGATACGATAAGAAGACCTGGCTTCTAATTTTGTACACGCATTAATAAATTGTGTAACTTTAGGGTATTTCTTAGCTTCCTGGGATTTCCATTTCCTCATCTCTAGAGTAAAAGCATTGGATCAGGGGCACTTGGCTGGCTCAGATGGTTATGCGTCTGCCTTCAGCTCATGATCCTGGGGTCCTGGGATCGAGCCCCGAGTCCGGCTCCCTGTTCAGCAGGGAGTCTGCTTCTCCCTCTCCCTCTGCCCCTCCCCCTGCTCATACTCTCACTCTCTCAAATAAATAAAGGAAATCTTTAAAAATACATATAAAAAAATAATAAAAATTCTAAGGCCTTGGCACAGTTTGTGCTCTAGTTTCCTCCTCTGTAAAATGTGCATAATAATAGTACTTACTCCCTGGGATTGAAGATGAAATGAGGCAACATATGAAAAGTTTTTAGCACACTATCCCATGTTAAATTCTAAATTAATCTTAACTATTATTCTTATTTTGAAATGAGTAATCCTATTCTGAATATAAGAATCAAGAAGCAGGAGAGGAACTACCAGGATGCTGAACCCACAACTGGCTGTAGGTAACTCACAACTGGTCCAACAAGTTTTTGGAAATATTGGTGGCGTGCATTATATCGTGCGCATGTAAATCAGTGCAACCCTAAAGCATTTCACGGCAAATCCGAGTCTGCCTCACAGTCCTCCATTGTTCATGCCTCAAGATGACAGGGCAGCTAGACATGACGGTAAGGAGTCCTCCAGGGAATCCTGCCAGGCATTTTGGTTTTGTTGCTTAATAGGTAGGTTCTTCAGAAAACTGAGTTTCGTTTCCTTACAGCTTTTGCTTCTATATTTCGTTTTGATAAGCGTGGGCACTGCTAAGTGACTTTAGAATGGTTTTGTTCATCTTCCATCTTTCTGGAAAAAAGTGACATGAGAGTTTAAGTGGCTTCAAGTTTACAGCCTGTGTTGGAAAACTTGCCCTCCAGTACCAAGTGACTTTATGAAACAATCCTTCAGCATTTGTTCAGCCAGCAGTGAGGAGGTGGGTTCCCTCCCAGCTGACTCACTCACCACATTTCCTGCAGAATGGATTCAACTCAGCATATTTGGAATCATTGGCCAAAGACCAATATGACAGCCCTGGGATTTCCTTGCTGGGACATTTCTCAACGAAAACTCAGAACCTTAAGACAGAACAAGAGGTTCGTTTTGAACTGACCATCAACTACAATTGAACTGTGAAACTACCAGTTACATTTTAATTTAGGGTATTTAAAAGAATATCCTATAATAAAAACTTCTAACATTTACTAGCACTTATTAGGTGCAATAGTTCTGAATGTTTTACTTTTATTAACTCCTTCAAATTTAACAGCAACCTTATGAAGGAAGTACTGCTATCATATCATCCCATTTTACAGATAAGGAAACTGAAGGGCAGTGAGGTTGAGTAACTTGCCCACGATCACACAGCAAGTAAGAAGCAGAGCCTGAGATCAAACTTAGCACCGGATTCTGTGCCTTTATTTCCCGGTTCCACCAGTCTACAAATTAAGTGGTGTCTTTTCATTTTTGACCAATTTTTTCAATGGAATTCCAAATATGTAGATTTAAAAGTCAATTTTGTTTAATCAAAGTTATTTACAATAATTTATTTTGATACTAAGGCAATTGGCACTCTTCAGAACTTTTAAGTTATTAGTTTCTCATAAAAATAATTATAGAATTATAAGACATTTATTTCATGGATAAAGAATGAAAAAGATGATGGAAGTTAATCTTTTTGGGTTTTTAAGAGTTAATAAGAAATCATTGTGATGTGATTTTTTCTTACTACATTACTATTGTTTCTTAAGTATTATTATTAGAAAATATATCCTTTTTTATTTTGTTTTCTACATGCTATTAATTCTCACTACAATTCTATGAAGAGAATGTCATTTTACATAGTACAAAATGTTAGCAAATGTGTAAACACCAGATTTTTAGGTGAAGAAATAAAGAGCCCAGTGCTGCAGTTCAATTATACATTTAGAAGCAAATACATTTATGTGACAGCTTACATTTGAACCCTGTTTTTTACAAGAATAAAAGCAAAGTAATTATGTTGCGTAATCTTTGATTAAAATTAGTTAAAAACCAAAATAGCTCTAACGTGTTATGCTGTAACTCACCTAGCAGTCAATATTATCAATATTTTAAATTCCTGGGATACCTGGGTGGCTCAGTTGGTTAAACGTCTGCCTTTGGCTCTGGTCATGATCCCAGGGTCCTCGGATCGAGCCCCGCATCGGACTCCTTGCTCAGTGAGGAGCCTGCTTTTCCCTCTGCCTGCCACCACCACCAACCCCCCCCACTTGTTCTCTCTTTCTCTGACAAATAAATAAATAAAATCTTTAAAAAAAAGAAAAAATATTTTAAATCTCCAAATTCATTAATTTCTGCTATCAAACATTATTTGTTTAGCTTGAATTAAGCTTATTCTACCTTCTGACTAGTTTCTTAAGTTTATTATAAGAGCTTGTTTCACTTAAAATATTTTAGAATCAAGGTTTGGAGTTTATTTATGCTATTCTAAAATTATTAAATATGGCTTCATGTGTTTATGTTATAAATATATCAGTGTTTGCAATATTTTATTATAAGCATTATGGATCCAGGACCTCAGACTCCCTAAGGAGCTTTTAGGAATTTGTGGTAAATATTTAATAGCATATATGAGCTTTCTTTTTTTTTATTTTAATCTTTATTTTTCGAGAAGGGGATATTATTTAATACACCCGTATTTACTCTATATTCTCATAAGACAATGCCACAAGGGACAGAATGAATTTATGGAAGCTAACTTGCAAGTTCAAAAAGGCTTTTTATACTCTGAATGTCTGCCTATAATGAGAGTCTGTTGAACAAGCTGAAACAGTCACAGGATACCTAAAAAACAATTTTATTTCTTGTGCTACATTTACAACTAGCTTTGAAGAGTCAATCTGGAATCAAACTATTCTCATGAATATTAGTATTGAATGATTTTTTTTCTTCATATGCATCCTTTGAGAAATAGGAAGCCATAATTTTTTTAAAAAGATTTTTAAAAATTTATTTATTTGAGAGAGAGAAAGCACTGAGCTGGAGGAAAGGGAGAAGCAGGCTCCCCGGGAGCAGGAAGCCCGATGTGGGGCTCCATCCCAGGATCCTGGGATTAGGACCTGAGCCAAAGGCAGATGTTTAACTGACTGAGCCACCCAGGCATCCCAGGAAGCCATAATTTTTGTGAAATCATCTTTCAAGAAAATATGTTTTGCTTTTAAATGTGTGGCTTGCTCAACTTTAAAACAGCTTCTTATTTAAGAAGAAGAAATTTTTTGAATCATCTACAACCTCACCATCCTCACAAATTGAGATTTTATTATTTTATGTGTCTGCATAAAATTTGTTTTGGGTACTGCTAAAGAGCCTGTAGCATTCTAATTTTAATGACATCCCAGTTTTCTCTCCATTCTGCCATCAGGTAGGTATTTTAACAGGCACAGGGATGGACAAAGGAAGAAAAATAAGAAAAAGTAATCATTCATCTCTGAAATGGCTGAATCTTCGAAATATCTCACTTCACCAACAGTCCACACTCTTCACGCTTTGCTTCTGATGGCTAATAGCAAAGCTAACTTTGGTCATTACCAGTACTTCCTGTTATGCAAGTCCAAGTTGACCTTGTTCAACTTATGTTCAAACCATTTTAGTTGATGTCTCTCTGGGGCTTGGAGTGCATTCAACAAACATGTAGACCTTTGATTTATTGGTCACAGACAAAAGCTAAAAATCTTACAGGAGGATAAAACTCATCTTTGTTTCAGCTTATGTTAGCAGGAAGAGTTGTTTTAGCTCCGTAGAGACTCTGAACTTTATTTTGAACTTATTGCCTGGTGCCTTAGAGCAATGGGATCAATATTTGGAGGCATTTTTTCAAGTCTCACAATTCCAAATGAGCCTCAGCAAGTTGAACTAAACTCTATTTGGCTTTAGCAATTCAAACCTTCAATATTTCTTTCAATATATGATTGAAAGTCAGTCCTATCCACTCATTAATGTATTTGGGTTTTGTTTGAAGCACAGATATTTTATCCATTTGTAAAAGCTTTGACTTTGACTTAATGAGATACCAAAAGTCTCATTATAAAGAATAAGAAATTATATAAAAAGCTTTTTGTATGATTATATAAAATTCTCTAATTTTATATGTAATTATATAAAAATTATATAAAAAGCTCATTATAAAAAATTCTAACATTAAAATATTATAGGTAGACTCTTGTGATATGGACAGCCATTTTATTTATTTATTTATTTTTAAAGATTTTATTTATTTATTTGAGACAGAGAGAGAGCACACGAGCACAAACTGGGGAGAGGGGCAAAAGGAGAGGGAAGGGACAAGCAGACTCCCCGCTGAGCAGGGAGCCTGATGCAGGGCTCCATCCCAGGACCCCAAGATCATGACCTGAGCCGAAGTCAAACGCTTACCAACTGAGCCAGCCAGGCGCCCCTGGACGGCCATTTTAATAGAAGAATCGCAAACATTCCTCAATAACGTTTTCCTGCTTACAAATACATATTACTATACAGAGAGACTTTTTTTCAATAATTCCATGATAATTACATAGCTCTTGGAAATGCACTAAATTATACAGTACATACTGTTTTGTACATTGTACTTATCATTTAATATCTTTTGGACATCTTTCCATGTTAGTACTTAAAAAGTCTAGTTCATTCTTTCCTTTTTTTTAGATGACTAAACAGAACTTTATTAGCACTCATAATTCTTTTATACTTATTAAATGAGCTCTTTTAGACATACAGTTGACGCTTGAACAATATGGGGATTAAGGATACCAACACCCCTCCCCCCATGCAGGTGAAAATCCCATATCATTTTTGACTCCCCGAAAACTTAATAGTCTACTCTTGACCAGAAGCTTTACTGATAATATAAACAGCAGATTAACACATATTTTTATGTTGTGTGCATTATATAATGTATTCTTACAATAAAGTAAGCTAGAGAAAAGAAAATGTTATTAAGAAAATCATATGGAAGAGAAACTACATTTGCCAAACTGGACTGTATTTATTGGAAAAAATCCACATAGCAGAGTACCTGCTCAGTTCAAACCCATATTGTCAAATATATAGCATTCCATAATATAAATGTACCATAATTTGTTCAAATAGATCCGTAATGATGGACACATGAGTTGTTTCCAGGTTGGTTTTTTTTGTTTTGTTTTGTTTTGCCATACCAATGTTGCAGTGAATATCCCTTTAAACATAGCTGTATATACTTGGAACACAGTATTATACAGAACCTTAAAAAGAAGCAATGGAATAATACTATTTTAACGTATTCACTCTTGTTAGCACTTCAGGTTATTGTAATCAGCATGCCAAACTCTTAATAGATATTTCAAAAATTAAAAAATATATTTCAAAAAATTTAATTTGATGCCTTTAGTCCTTAAGAATAGTGCATTTTTCTAGAATTTGAAAATACTGACCTACAAGTGACCTTCCAGTACGTTCTTTCATGATGCATTGAATGAGAGTAATAATGATTCCTTGACCATTATATAGCTGCTCTTCAGGTTACCACGTAATTATCGCGTCTGACTTCACATCAATGTGATGTATGCAGGACAGGTTTATGGAGAAAAATGGTGCTGACTTGGAAATTTTTATTGTCTGAAATAGTTATATAGAGTGTAAATTCTTTGTTCTGCTAACTCAAGGAGTCAAGGTGCTGTCATGATTGGAGTGTAATATCATACTGGTCCTTAATGTGAAACACACACACACACACACACACATATCACTTCAATAATTGGTGTTGCTAATTTACTATCCAGTTTTCAGTCATTTTTATTTAATTCTCTGATATCCAGAGATTAAACTCCCCAGGCATTTATTAGCTAAGTGCTCCAATAATTGCCACTCCACAACCCAGTGTTAAAACGCATTTATGCAGCCGTGGTTACTGGTGGGTGAGTTACAGTGCCACTTTGTTCATTTGGAATGGGGAGGACAGAGGGGGATGACGGAAAGGAAAAGTCCATAGAAGGTAGCACCAACAAGACAGTGCTTGGGAAGACCTTAGAAACTCCCACCCCCACCCATTACAACTGCTATTGCTCTGACCCTTGCTTTACCCAATGCCTATCACGGTACGGCTGGTGCTGCTTCTCTCATTTCCCACACTGCCCGTAGGAAGCAGGCTTCTGTGCAGGGAGAGGAAACCATTGTTAATGTTGCCTCCTGCTTTGGGTAAGGAAGCGATCTTGAATGATACTGTTGTTGCCATGGCTGCAAACTTATGTTGCCTCTTTAGTAGATCTAGTCCCACCCTAGCTTCAGCTGACAATGCACTTCTGGACTTCCTCTCTTCCTTCATCTACTATAATATGCACAGGACCTCAGAATCAGTTTCCAGATCAGAAATTTTATGAGCCCCTGTCCAATTCAAGCCCTGCTTATCGAATGTGATAGCAACTTTTAGCCAACCATGATTCTACAGAGTGGCTACATCAATACTTAAAAGCAAGTTACATTATTTAAAGAGAAATCACATTGCTGATAAAACTGAAATTTTCATGCTCTGTTCTCTTTCTCTCTCTCTTTTTTCAAGATTTTATTTATATATTTGAGAGAGAGAAAGAGAACACACAAGCAGGGGGGAGGGGCTGAAGGAGAGGGAGAAGCAAACTCCCTCTGAGCAGGGAGCCCGACGGGGCTCGATCCCATGACCCTAAGTTCATAACCTGAGCCCAAGGCAGACGCTTAACCAACTGAGCCACCCAGGCGCCCCGCTCTGTTCTCTTTCATCAGCACAATTTCAGGAAGTTGATCTGCCCCATCTCATCTGTCCAATATTACTTTGTACTGCTCAAAGTGTACTTGGTCGTCACATCAAGCAGGTTTCTTCACTGTCCTGTGTGTAATACCTAGCTCATTTCCTCCCTTCTGCCTACTCTCATATTGTTTCTCTCTCAGTCCGTCTACTCTCTTGCCTATCTGAATTCTAATCAAATTTGAAAACAAGCCCCCAAGATCTGCATAAAGCCTTGTCTGCCTGACAGAGAACCCCACTGGTGTCTGTACACCAGCAGAGAAACTCAATGTTCTGTCTTTCCCCTTTCAACCTGTGGCTGAAATATCAAATGCGTACTCTTGACATCCAAGTTCATAAAACTGGAACCCATTTACTAAATTGCAATAATCACATTAGGCACCAGAGTGTAGTGTGTGCCTTTCCCATTCTCCCATCCCCAGAGCCTTCTCTCTAAACCAAGTAGGGAAAAAGACTGATAAGCAAGGTTGGGTTTTAGTGCATGTCTCTGGGCCCATCAGAAGCTCCCATTGAAGTTAAGAGTCAGCAGCAGCTGATCAGCTACTTACTCACGAAGTATATAGGAATGATGGATAGTTCCAGGCTGATCAATGACTCCTGGCCCACCATTCTTCTTGTTTGGCTAACAAACTCTTCTTACACACACAAGAATGACCCCTTGGCTCTCATGATGTTTATATAATAGGTACCTTTGGACACATCTCTCCTAGGATATTTTAAAAATGAATATTCCAAAACTGGTTGTTAAAATTTCATGAATTCTTTCTAGTATAGAATAACATATTTTATAAGCCATGATGAATGAGTTTTTTTCCAATTCAGGAAGTAAAAAAATACAAGAAGTGTGGCATATCTAGAGGGTGAGCATTTCTTATGATAATTTTATCTGGTGTCACCTGAGTAGTCCTATGAACTACCTAATTTAAGATTTAAAGTCCTGTTACATATTAATTGTTTAATATATTGATCAGGAACTTTCTAACTAGATTATAAACTTGTTAAGGGCAAGAATTATGCCACAGGGGCACCTACGTGGCTCAGTTGGTAAAACATCTGCCTTCAGCTCAGGTCCTGATCCTGGGGTCCTGGGATCGAACCCCAAGTCGGGCTCCCTGCTCAGTGGGGAGTCTGCTTCTCTCTCTAGCAAATCAATAAAATCCTTAAAAAAAAAAAAAAAGAATCATGCCACAAATAGTTCTTGTACCTCTCTTAGCACTCGGTATAATCCTAAGCTTCTCAAGATGCTCAATATACGTTCTTTGATTGAAATCAATGTCATCTTTAGAAAGAGGTGCTTAAATTCCAATTCAAAGTGTTTTAGGTAAGAGATGGTGTCCTCTGGAAGAAACAAAATTTACCCTAGATGGTTCAAATGAAGAGACTTTAATGAAAAGATCATTCAAAGATATATATAAGCCAGTTGAAGAAAAGGGGCAACATATGGTGAGGTACACAGCAACCAGCTACAGAAGGAGGGCCATTTTTTCCTCCGGGGCTGAAGAAACTACAAAAGGAAAAACAGCAGAATCCAGTGAGAGCTGGAGCTGGGGAAGAACACTGACCTGGCGGAAAATGCGTTGCGGGGGACGCAGCTACAGTGAGATGTGGGGTGGGAAAGCAGGGGGCCAAAGAAGAAACACCCACTTTCCACCCTCGGATTTCCCAGCTCATGGGGAGTCATGGAGATGCAGCCCCCAACTTCAGTCTTCTGACACAAGGAGCAGGGCAGAGCAGGGTGCAGAGAGATGGGGAAACAAAATGGAAACAAACAAAAAAGGGTGAAACGTTATGTTCAGAATAAGAAAAGCCAAGAAATGCAAAAACTACTTGGGAAAATAAATCTGACTTAGCCGAATTCAGGCCCTGACACCATTAATTTTCTTCACTAGATCACTCTGAATACAATCTGAATAAAAAGAATAAATATTATATTCAAACTTCCAATGATAGCATTTTCAAATCAAGAAATGAACATGTATATCCATCACTCATGGCAATGAATAAAAATTCACTTACAGACATAACTGCTGACACACCAAAAAATGGAGGCTCTCTTGCTTAATGAGCACCTGCATTTTATTTTTACTATAAAGTAAAACAACAGGGGCGCCTGGGTGGCTCAGTCGTTAAGCGTCTGCCTTCGGCTCAGGTCATGATCCCAGGGTCCTGGGATCGAGTCCCGCATCGGGCTCCCTGCTCAGCGGGAAGCCTGCTTCTCCCTCTCCCACTCCCCCTGCTTGTGTTCCTGCTCTCGCTATCTCTCTCTCTGTAAAATAAATAAAAAAATCTTTAAAAAAAAATAAAATAAAAATAAAGTAAAACAACAGAACAAACATGTTCCTCCTCTGTATAGAAATTGTAATGAATAACATAAAACTGTTCTCTTTCAATTTATAAGAGAGGCATATTTGAACAATTTTTACTTTTATTTGGTGCCTGCTTGTGGCCACATAGGCATTAGTGAATATTTATTTAAATAGAATCATAGACCTGAAAGACATTAAGGTCTGGTAATCTACCACTGAATCTAACAAATGAAGAAACAGACTCCCCCAAGTTAAATCACCTGCCCTCAAATAGTTGGTGGTGGCAGAACCAGCCAGAATGGAGATAGTCAACATCCTAATCTTGCCACCCCTAGTTCTAAAAATGCTTAATTCAACTCCAGTTAAATGGCAAAAGAGCATGGATCTTGAAGGGCAAATGTTTAGAATTAGGCAGAGCTAGGTTCCAATCTAGCCGGACCTTAGGCAAACAACAAATTCCTGCTGAGCTTCCATTTCCTCCTCTGTGAGGTTGGAGTGAATATAGAATACCACCCCACTAGAGTTGTTATGGGTTGACTGAAAATATATATATAACAGGGCGCCTGGGTGGCTCAGTCGGTTAAGCGTCTGCCTTCAGCTCAGGTCATGATCCCGGGGTCCTGGGATCAAGCCCCGCATCAGGCTCTCTGCTCAGCAGGGAGCCTGCTTCTCCCTCTCCTTCTGCCTGCTGCTCTACCTACTTGGGATCCTTCTCTCTCTCTCTGTCAAATAAATAAATAAAATCCAATATATATATATATAAATAACACATTTAGCGCTATGCTTGGCATGCAGTAGATAGCCAGTCAATAAAAGCTATTATACACAGTAGTATTTATAAACGTTTTCTAGCTTTCTTTGAAAATCAACTGATAATGTAGTCATAGATGATGGTCAATAAGAATTTGAGCAGCATTATTCAGGGGACTAAAGCAAGAAAAGACCACTGAAATAAGCCAGAGAGTTAAAGTGGACAATAAGGGAAACTAAATCGGGGTGGAAAGGAATGCAACAGTCCTAGTAGAGTAAATGAATTGTTTTGTTTTGTTTTCCTCCAAGGAAACATTACCAGGAGTCTCCCTTTTAAATTATGGTTTTTTTAATTAATAGATTTTTTTGAATAGAGTAGTTTTAAGCTTACAGAAAATATGAATTCTCTTTAGAGTCACAAATGTCAGTGCTATTGGACCCGTGAAAACGTTGAAAATAGTTGAAAAGCATAAAGCACGATACAGATAGAAGGTGTTATGAATAAATAATGAGCAGTGCGCAAGATCTAGTTAACACACCACAAAGAGAAAAACCAACCGACTTGATCTACCTAGATTTTTAAAGAGCATCAGGGGTAAAATTTATGCAACTGCTGGCAAAGTTGTGTGCCCTGTTACGGCAAACTTTCCAGGGGACTGATGGATTGCCTATCTGAACTCTATCTAAAAGAAGAATTACAGGCATAGCTGTGGAAACTTACTGATAGGGAGTATCACACTATCCAGGACAAACTAGTTCAATTTGTAATTACAGGGTAAGACCATTGAAAAGTGTATAAACAAATCCTGCTGGGGAAAAGGCACCATAGCTTGTAAAGGAATTCATATAGGAATATCATGAGGTTTTTAGAGAAATAATGACGATTGTGCCAAAGGGAAAACTAGTGGGTAAAATTTCTAAATATAAGACTTCCCCCAAATCATTATGTACAGAGCCATTTCCTACTAATTAGTAAGAAATTTTGATTGGACCGTCACTGGATTGGCACTACTTAAAAAAAATATATATAGGGTGGGGCGCCTGGGTGGCTCAGTCGTTAAGCGTCTGCCTTCGGCTCAGGTCATGGTCCCAGGGTCCTGGGATCGAGCCCCGCATCGGGCTCTCTGCTCAGCGGGAAGCCTGCTTCTCCCTCTCCCACTCCCCCTGCTTGTGTTCCCTCTCACTGTCTCTCTGTCAAATAAATAAATTAAATTAAATTAAAAAAAAAATATATATATATATAGGGAGCTGGCTTAAAATGAAGAAACAGGGTATAGGAATCAATAAGCATGTCTTAATTTGGAGAAGCATAAACAGCATTTCAGAGATCCTTCTGTGCTGGGACAATATATTTAAATTTTATGGAAGTAATCTGGAAGAGAGACTACCAGGTTCATAGGTGATACTGAGTTCTTCCAAGTAGAAAATACCAGCAATAACAATGGAGAGAATGGAAGGGAAAATCTGAAAGTTTGGGTAAGGAGGCAGAAAGGTAGCAGCTCTCATTCTTTTCTACTTAATGCCCAGGAGTACTGAACCCGCTGTTAAATGAGCAGGGTTACAGAGAGATGCTGTTAGTTAAGGAAGTGCCATTGACACGAGGAAGGCTCCTTGTAGCTGAAGTCTCACTGTTCACTCTAAAGTAGGTTCTAGGCGAAACATCGAGTTGGCCCACTTTCTCTCTCTGTCCAAACTGGGATGTTCTGTCATTCCAGAGAAGTATTCCTGTAGGAGCAGGAAGGGCAGAAGAACTGTGAAGAGAGGCTCTCCCCTGATGGGAAAATGTTTTGTGTTGGTTTAACTAAACATTGTAATTAGGTACCCTAATGTACTTGTAAGGGCTCAGTTAACGCAGAGGCAAGGTTTGAGGCCAACTATGAGTGAGATCTCCAAAGTCTTTTGAGGGGTGACATGAACATTTGTGCAAGGAAGGCATTCTTAAAAAGCCAGGAGTTTTCTCTAGCACCTGTGGGATAAATCCAGAGTCAACAATAATTTGCAGTCCAGTTCATGGATGGAAGACACTAAAATGCAGTACTTCAGAAAGATTCAGAGTTCACTGGGCATGAAGTAGAAAGGATTGTGTATTTGAATGCTACGGTCTCTGTTTTTGCTTCCCTTTTCTTTCTTTCTTTCTTTCTTTCTTTCTTTCTTTCTTTCTTTCTTTCTTTCTTTCTTTCTTTTCCTTCTTTCAGATTTTATTTATTTATTTTTTTGACAGAGAGCACAAGCAGAGGGAGAGGTAGAGGGAGAGGGAGACTCAGGCTCCCCACTGAACAGGGAGCCCAATGCGGGTCTCAATGCCAGGACCCTGGGATCATGACCTGAGCCGAAGGCAGACACTCAACTGACTGAGCCACCCAGGTGCCCCAGTTTGCTTCCCTTTTATATTTGATAAGATCAGAGGGTTGGTATGCCTCTGTGTAAAACTCTGCTTTAAAGGAGGATGCAGGGGGGCGCCTGGGTGGCTCAGTTGGTTAAGCGACCGCCTTCAGCTCAGGTCATGATCCCAGGGGTCTGGGATCGAGCCCCGCATCGGGCTCCCTGCTCAGCCGGAAGCCTGCTTCTTCCTCTCCCACTCCCCCTGCTTGTGTTCCCTCTCACGCTCTCTCTCTCTCTCCCCCTGTCAATTAAATAAATAAATAAAATCTTTTTAAAAAAATAAATAAATAAAGGAGGATGCAGGGGCACCTGGGTGGCTCAGTCGTTAAGCGTCTGCCTTCGGCTCAGGTCATGATCCCAGGGTCCTGGGACCGAGCCCCGCATCTGGCTCCCTGCTTGGTGGGAACCCTGCTTCTCCCTCTCCCACTCCCCCTGCTTGTGTTCCTGCTCTCCCTATCTCTTTCTCTCTCTCTCTGTCAAATAAATAAATAAAATCTTTAAAAAAAATAAAGGAGGATGCATTTTGGAAACAACTTTGGAGTTAGTTTCTCTAATTCTTATATATTCTAATGTTTCTTTTCCATGTATATAGTTCCTTTTAAACAATTGATCATAAGAGGAGTAGGAAGAATGCAATTAATTTTCACATCAGTAAAAGAAACAAAAACTGACAGTTGCCTTTCATATATAAAGAGCACATTTACTAAGCATTTGTGATGTACCTGTATTTTATACTTCATTTAATTATTACAGCAAGCCCTTCAAGTACTATTACTATTCACCTTTTGGAGACTGGGAAACTGAGGCTCAGAGATATTAAATAATGTATCCAGTGCCACCTGGCCAGACCAAGAGAACTGAAAACCCAAGGTCTAACCCAAAGTCTAACTGTTCTCAATATCCCTAAATATATAAGAACTTACTGAGATCTTCAAAGCTCATGTTTGTACTTGATTGTAATTTATATTAACATAACAAAAGGAAGTTTCATGAAAATACTTTCTCACCTTTAACCTTTAATCATCTTTAATCTCTACGTTAAGAATCTTTCCATTTTATTCTACATGAAGCTTACCCTGTTAGTAGAACATCCACCATCATAGATTATAAAAACTATTTCAACAGGGACATATTGCTGAATGTCATGACTATTCATGTGCTGGTTCTAGTGCTTTCAAACAAATTTGTTTTGTGGTGCCCACTCTATTGCATTTTTGAGTAGGTTGTAAATCTTGTTAAAACCAATAAAAATATAATTTCAGAATGTTTCAAAAGCAATCTCTCATGTCCTTGGAGTCTCAAATGTTTTTCTGTTTCTACTTCCTTCTTATACAGTGCAAAAGAATTCTGATAAGAATAATTTTATCTTTAGATATAACATTTTTTCTAATTACAAAAAGTAAGACATGATGACTTGGAAGGATTGAGAATATGTATAAAGGTATAAAGAAAAAAAATCCAAAATTCCATTATACACAGATAAAAAACATGATGAACATTTTAATGTACTTCCCTTAAATAAATATGAGATCAAAATTTAACTGTGGCTTAATTTGGAGAGTGGTTGAAGAATTTCAAGTAATTTAAAATTATATATATATACATTTTAAGTATATATATATATATTATGTGTGTAGATATTCATCTAAAATATTCACCGAAGTTTTCAAATACTTTTTCTAAAGTTATCCCATTTCTTTAAATGGTGACTATGAGACATTATGATTATAAGCAAAAATTTGGCCCACTTGTCTAGTTGAAAATTGAAAAAAATAAATTAATGTGATTTTTATATAGTAGAAAATTTGAATTTTTGCATGTTTCAATTTTATTTTTTTCTGTTTAGAAAGATGATATGTGGTCACTATAAACAAAGCGAAAAACACATGTAAGTAAAAAAATAGGTAACATTTGTTGGGCGCCTTCTATGTGCCGGGCATTGTTCTAAGGGTTTTATTTATATTAACTCATTTAATCCTTATAAGAACTCTATACAGTAGGGACTATCATTTATTATTTCCGTTTTACAAACGAGAAAACCCCGTCTTCAAGAGGCTAATCTGTGGGGTGCCTGGGTGGCTCAGTCGTTAAGTGTCTGCCTTCGGCTCAGGTCATGATCCCAGGGTCCTGGGATCGAGCCCCGCATCGGGCTCCCTGCTCAGCGGGAAGCCTGCTTCTCCCTCTCCCACTCCCCCGCTTGTGTTCCCTCTCTCGCTGTGTGTCTCTCTCTGTCAAATAAATAAATAAAATCTTTAAAAAAAAAAAAAAGAGGCTAATTTGCTTGAAGTCTTGGTTTACCTGGAAAACTGTTAAGCCAAACTAGCATGGTTTTTATTTATTCATTGAGTTGTTTGTTTTAATAGGAAAATAAAGATGAAGAATTAGGGCCTGCAATGAAATTGTATCTTCATTTCAGAAAAGAAAAGATAGCTCAACATGATGTTTTTTTAGATAAACAAAGGTGAAAGTAGGGGTGTGAATGTGGATGTAGGAGGATCTGGACCTGGCTGAGACTTTGAAGGACAGGTTAATGGATCACTGTCAAGGACACATAGTTACTAAATGACAGAGGTGAGATCCAAACCCAGGCAGGATGTCCCCAGAGCTCAATTAACCACTCCCTAAATTGCCTCTATAAAGTATAATGAGGAAAGCCTTCAAGAAGAAAGCCAAAAGTCCTCTGATTCCATGAGTCAAGGACAACAACTGCCATCATTTTGTAAGTGTATTTCCAGACCCTTTTTGATGCAAAGCTTAACTGCAGTTGACCTAAGTTTTGGCAGCATGTCCTGTGATCCTCTTGGAACATGAGCCCATGTGAAGCTTGTGAGAAACTTCCTCAAGGCCATTTCTCATTGGTCTCCATATCTTTCCAGGAGAGTACATGAGACTGTTTCTCATCATCTCCTAGGTTCTAAGAAGGTATGAGGTTTTCTGCCTTCTCCTCTGCGATGCAATTATGATGCTAACTACCTGGAGTTAGTTCAAATTTCACAGCAAGCACAGCCCCAACCCTCCTCCCCCACCCACACACACACATGCAAGGCTACCCTCATTTTGGACACCAGCTGATAGCTCCCAGACCTTCGCCCCAACTTCTGACCAACTAGCCACAAGTTCAGGAGTTCCCACTATCCCCTCAAATTTGATAATTCGCTAGAACAACACAAGAGGACTCAGGAAAGCACTACACTTATGATTGTAGTTTTATTATAAAGCATACAAAGCAGGACCAGCCATCTGAAGAGACCCACGGGGCAAGTTCTAGAAGGGTCCTAAATATGGAACTTTCAGGTCCTCAGGATGTATAACCGCCCCTCACATCAATGTATAATTACCAACCAGGGAAGCTCACCTGAGCTTCTGTGTTCAGAGTTTTTATTGAGGTTTCTTTAAGTAGGCATGATTGACTGAATCATCAGCCAAATGATTGAACTTAGTCCCTAGTCCCTTTCTCCTTCCTAGAGGTTTGGCTGATATCACCTAGCTCAAAGCCCCAACTCTCTAATCACATGGTTGGTCTTTCCGGCTGGCCAGCCCCCAGCCTGAGTTTCCTAAATAGCATAAACTTAGGTCTGATCCAAGGTGCCCACCATGCATAACAAAGACGTTCTTATCTCTTAGGAGATTTCAAGGATTTAGAGGTTAACTCCCAGATGCCATCAGTCACATTCTTTACTATACCACATCCCCACCCCCTTAGCATACAACTGCAAGGCTGCAGCGTAGAGTCAGCTCATCAGCAACAGGGTACTCCATCTCTCCTGTTGCTTTGTCATCTAGCCCCTTTTGTTTCTGTGCTATTCTGTGGGAAAAGGGACATGGGGAGCTGGCCCCTTTGCTGTTCTTGCTTTTGTTATCTTTTTTTATTTTTTTTTTAAAGAAAAGACCTAGACCAGAAGATTATTAGCCAACCTACATAAGAAGGGATATGGTTTTTTTTTTAAGATTTTATTATTTATTTATCTGAGAGAGAGAGAAAGAGAGCACGCGCACAAGCAGGGGGAGTGGCAGGCAGAGGGAGAAGCAGACTCCCTGCTGAGCAAGGAGCCCTACACGGGACTCGATCCCAGGGTCCTGGGATCATGACCTGAGCTGAAGACAGACAGTTAACGACTGAACCACCCAGGTGTCCCTCTTGCTTTTGTTATCTATGGAAGTAATAAGCTGTCTGAATTTTAAAAACCTTATGGGGTTTTTTGTTTTTTATTCATTTATTTATTTTGGTTTTATCTTGTTTTGTTTTTACCAGCCAAATCTGTTAGCCTGCTTGACCTGTCATGTACAGAAATAAGAAAATCTGCAAGAGGACAATTATGGGTGATTAAGGTGTTTAATTTGTTTTAGCCATTTTGATTTATAAGAACACTCAAATGGAGTTATTCAGTAGGCTAGATGAAGGAAAGAGGAGAAAGGCAACTGTGCAGTGGCAACGAATGACATCAGAGGAGAGGATGTGTTTTTTAAAGGAGACAGTGTAGAGAAGCTAATGGTGAAGGACTACTTTGATGTGAGCTCAGACTTGAGCAGTCATAAAATCTTTGAATAAAAAATGGCTTTGGGGGTGTTATATGCAACCTCTTACCTGATACAAGCATCTTTTCTATATCATCCCAACAAATGATCATACAGCTAGTGTCTGCTTCAAAATGCAGGGAGGAAGAGCTAGGCCAATGACTGGCAGGGCAACCAATTCTATTCATACAGATCTGAATGTTTTTGCATTCTTGAGCTTAAACCTGCCTTTTACTATTTTTACTGTCGATCCTTTACTACCTTACAGAGCACATATTCACATAGCTGATACCCGTTCTTTGTGATAGACATGCTATGAAGTCAGCCAGTGTGTCTCCCCTGGGTTTTGTCATCAGCAAATTAAACATCTACCTTCACCAACAACTCACATGGCCTTGTCTTGGTTCTCGCCATCTTGGTTATCTTGCTATCTCATCAGCATCTTTGTTAAAATAGAATAGCTGCATGCATTTGCATCAGTGGAGAGTACAATGGAATGACTATTTCCAATAAAATACCTTATTTTAATTTCTACTCTTTTTATAAATGTATTTTTAACCGTGAATAGTCTTCTTTATAAAAGGAGTTGAAGGAGATAGGAAAATGAAATGTATGTTAATGCCTTATTCTGTCCTCCTGCAGTGGAATTTTAAATGTATTTGTGTGTTTTAAACAGTATTTTTAAATAATTTGATGTGGTTTTGTATTATGAAAATAATATATGTATAAGGTAAAAAAAAAACCATGCAAATAATACAAATGGTATAAGGGAATAAAAAAAAATCCCCCTCTCTGTCACATTTACAATCCCACTCCTTAAAGGTAACCACAATTTAATTTACTATATTCATCCAGAATTCTTTTTCTATATTAGGCATCTTTCCATATCAGCACTATGGATCTACCTCATTCTTTGTAATGACTGCCTGATACTTTATTATATGTTCATGCCAAATAATAAAATGGTCAGTTATTTACCAGTCCCCTATTGATGGACATAGAGATTCTTCCATCTTTTTTTTTTTTTAATTTCATAGCAAAAAAAAAACCTTTGCATGTCTTTGAGTATTTGAGAAAGCCTATCTGTAGGATAAATTCCTTATAGTAGAACTGCTGTGTCAAAATTTGTGTATGTCTTCAAGGGTACACCAATTTACATGCCTACTAAGAGTGTGTGGTAATGTTTGTTTTTCCATATGCCAAACTTTAAAATAAGTGCTAATCTAATAGCTGATAAATGAAATATGATTTGGGCTGGATGTTTTCTGTTTGCCCCATCAGATCCACCCTGCACCCTTCTTTCCCCCTGCTTTTTGCATCAGGAGGACAATCCGTATGCACTGTATCGCTGGCTCCTGTGCCCTCTTCAAGCTTCCTGTATGTCAGGAATAGAACAGCGCCAGGAGGAGATGACGGGTCGGGTGGGGAGGAGAGTGAAGTTGAGGTATTTTATTTATTTATTTGGGCTCGCTTCTTGTGGAGTCTCTGTGGGCTGGCTGTGACCTTTAGGCAAAGGACATAGCTCCTCTCCCCTCGATCTTCTCTGCCTTCAGGTTCAAGCCATTGCCCCCTCCTCTTGTCCTTTCGAGCACAGAGGGGTAATCTGCCCTGTTAAGCCAGATATTGCCCTCTCTCTTATGGTTTTCCTATACCTTGCCTCACCTTTGTAAAGAGTAGTATCATATTCCTCAAAATACCTAATTTGAATGTTCTGTTTCCTGCCAGTTCTTGTTCCTGGGAGCTCAGCCTAGAGAGATTCCCCAGCCCCCCCCAGTGATTCTGTGAGTTACATATAACCACTCCAGTAAATCTCTTTGTTCTGGTTAGAGCAGGTTCTGTGGTTCACTCCAGCTAACTGGTTAAGCACGCTGACTAATAATGTAATTTCTACCTAAAGGATAACTGAAAGTCCAGCAATTCATTTATTCAATAAATGTTTATTGAGTTCCTAGTATGTGCTAGACATTGTCTTGCTATTGTAGATGGAAAAGTAGACAAGATTACAGATACAGTTGCTCTTCATGGGTTTATAGTCTGTAAGAAAGTTAATAAATATGTAATATTATTTTAGACAGTGTTGAATATACTGTGAAGAAAATAAAGTAAATCAAGTGGAGGGTGAGCGGCTATGCATATTCTGATATTTTATAATGAGTGTTGAGGAGGTGCCTCTCAAGAGATGCAATTTGAGCTTAGAATTGAATGATGAGGAGGAGTGTGAAGATCTTGGGCATATGTGTTCCAGGTGGCAAAGGCTTTGCATTTGAAATGGTCTTGTCATATTTGAAGAGCAGCAGGAATACCAGAGTGACTTTAGGATGTGTGGCAAATACATGTGGTCTGCTTGCCCAATAGCCATTCCCTCTTCTTCCTTGTTGGCGGAGCTCTAATTTGGTTCAGACACAATATGCAACTCAAGGGATGAACCACCACTTGTCTAAGCGAATCATGAAAATCCTGTTCCAAACTGTCAGTGGTTGATTTAGACATAGACATATAACTCAGTTCTGGCCAACGAGACATGAGACGGAATTTTGTGGGGCTTCTTGAGAGTTTTTCTCCCTGGTAAGATACAGGCATAAAGGAGAAAATTCCTCAGTCTCTTTCTTCTCTTCTTGCTTTGAAAGGCTCTTTGTGAGAATGTGATACCTAGAAATGCAACAGTCTAACAACAATGAGACAACAAACCAGGTTTAAAAGACAACAGATTAAGATGGCAAAGCGAAAGGCTGGAAAGAGCCTGGATCCTAATGATACTTTGGATTTTCCAAACCAACTGTAGGACTACCTACCTTCAGACTTCTTAAGTAATTAAAACAATTTTATAGCTTAGGTCACCATTAGGTGGGGCTTTTGTTTCTTGCAGTTAATATACCAACTCATACACATTAGCAATGGAGGTATGGGGAGGTAAGGTAACCAAAGTAAGAAAGATGGGCAGAAGCCTGTCATGCAATGTCTCTTAGGTCAAGGCGTGGAGTTTGGATTTATTTGAAGGTTAAGACATTTTAGCAGATAACCAAGTCAATGCAGGCATATGATACAGATCTATCTATATTTATACCTATATTTGTATCTATATACTTATTATGTATAGATGAATATAATTTTTATTAAAATAATATGACTATAAATATATTTACCATTTCCTTTCTAATATTTAGAGAAATTACTATTTAGAGCCAGGTTAAAAGAAATGAAAGGTCTTACAAATAACTCATGAAACATCTTTGCTAAAAATCCCAAATGTTAAGAATCTGGGACGCCTGGGTGGCTCAGTCAGTTAAGCGTTTGCCTTCAGCTCAGGTCGTGATCCCAGGGTCCCAGGATCAAGTCCCATGTCAGGTTCCCTGCTCAGCGGGAGGTCTGCTTCTCCCTCTGCCTCTGCCTCCTGCTTGTGCTTGCACTCTTTCTCTCTCTCTCTCTCTCTCTCAAATAAATAAATTAAAAAGAAAATCTTAAAAAAAAAAGAATCTTTAATTATGTCTGACCTTATGCTTGGGAGAACCTTAGCACCGTTTCTAGGTATTGCTTCTGCCCTCTTTAGTCATGTCAGAGTCTTTACCAATTATGTTCTGCTTCAGAGACGTTTCCAATTGTCATCTGAAGCCCTTATCTCCCTTTGAAATAGCCCCCAATTTCTGCCTCAGCCTTGTCTATTTGTGAAGAAGGCAACTTCCTTTTATAAGCATGGCTAGCCTAAATACCTTGGGTGTTGTTTTTCTCCTAGCTAGCACCAGAAGAATCACAGAATAAGGTAGCTCATTTAAAACATTTTCCTCATGGTTGTCCTGTTCTCCCATTCAGGAAAAAGATTATTGGTTACCATGGCAACCAGCTTCCACAGCATTCCATTCTAAGCAACCACACAGGTATAGCAGGAGCTTTTACTCAACGTTCTTTACTGTCGCTCTCTGCAGATCTGCATATTTTTCCAGCCTGTTCTCTGTAACTGCTGTTTCCAACAATCAAGCTGAAGTTAAGCCAGGTAATTTTTTCAAAGGCACTGCATCCCTATCTATTCTAAATATTTAAAAAACTCACATATATGATTGTACAATGATTTTCTCACAGCACCAACCAAAAACTTTCTGGTATGTTCTTTAATAAGTCTGGGGTTATATTTGCATCTCTTTTATCATATTTTGAAAACAAATAATGAATTTACAGTAAAAATCAGAGCAAAAGATAATTTGATGAGATTATCTCCCATGTGTTCTATATCATATCTTTCCTGAGGATAATTCTCTGACCTCCTTCCCTCCACCACTCTCAAACCCTCTGATAAAATAGTGCGCAAACTCAGAAGAGTAAAAATTGTCCTCAATCCATCACTTTGGAGATGCCAAACACTTATACACTTACACCCCTGAGACCATTAACTACCCTGTTTTTGCTCAGAACATTATTAAAAATAATAAAATATGGTTTTAAACAGGCCAAACACATTTTACTGCCACCCAATATCTGTTTTATTGTGGAGGAGGTGGGATGACTTTGGAGACTCAACTGGATAAATTCTGTTTCCCTACAACTCTTCCATTCTTTTTGTTATTATTACTTCTAGTCTTTGCTGGTTATTTAGTTTCTTCATAACTACATGGCATAAACTAGGAATCTTGAGATTTCTATTGTATGCTGAGATATCGTTTAATCTATTATTTCTACCTATGATTTTATTTGAAGCAATAGTGGTATTTTGATAATTAAAAAGAGGCAACTTAAAAGGGAGTTGCTATTACCTAATGTTAAGCAATTAAAAATAAAATCTGGCTTTAACCCTCTTTCTTGAAAAGTCTTTCAATCTCCTCAATGTCTTTTCATTGAAAAAGACGTATCTCATGATCAATCTATGAACACCCCATTGAATATTGCCATCTCCTATTAAGGGCATGGAAGTAAACTCTGTAACTAAAACAGATGCCTTCGCCCACAGGTTCTAAAATCAGAGGGTATTCATAAACCTCTCCACAAATTTTCAGAGTGTAGTGGGAAACAGGAACTGTTAAAAATTTGAAACTCTACTAAAGTACTTTCTACCTCTTCCGGGAAGAGAAAATGTATTACTTTCTAGGAAGCTCACTACTTAAAAAAAACATACAATTGGGGTTGGAAATTCATGGTTAGCACTTGGGTTACATCACTGTTTTAGATGATATTTACTTTTAGATGGAAAGCCATAGAATGGTTCTCTGACTTTTCTCAAAACTGTGTTGGAATTGTTTCTAGAGAGCAGAAAAAGCACTTACTTTATAATTATTATTTTCTGAGCAGATAGTCCATGATACATAAAATGTTTTACTTCTTCCCTTGGGTACACAGACATATGTATTCCCTGATATACTAATCCCATGCCAGCAAGAAAGAAAAATTGACCAACTATTGGTAGACTTTTCTAGGTTGAGAGCAGAGGCCGACATTAAATCATCACAAAAACTTTGGGTAATTACATCATGATGCACAATTAGATTTACATAGAAAAAAAGCTGCTCTCAATTTCAAGTCAACAAAAGAAGAGACCGTGTAGCTTTGAAAAGTAGAATCTCTAATGAAGGGTCAGCATTCTAAAAGCAGGGAGGCATCTGACATGCTGTTTTGACAGTTGGGTAAAGATGTGGGGGGGATAAGATTGTAAACCAGAGGAAGTCCTGTTAAAAGGACAGAATGAAGTGTTTGAAAATGGTAAAGTGAGAGCTTTAATCAACATGGACTAATGGCAAGAGCAGGAAAGAGAACAGTGATTTAGTTCAGATAGTAAATAGTTTGTGGAGAAATTTTATAGAGTAATAACTTAGTTTGTATTTTAATTTGCAAGAGCCAAGGGACAACATTATTTGAAGAATGACAGTTTTATTGTTTTAATATTTTATACATAAAAAGCTCCCATTTAGATAAATATAAGTTAGCACCAGTTTCTATTAATGTGATAATATATATTAGACAAATTGGCAAGCAGGGGTTTGCTTTATTCATCTTTGTTATATCTTAAAAAAAGATTTTCAATATATTTTTTAAAGATTTTATTTATTTATTTGAGAGAGAGAGACAGCGAGAGAGGGAACACAAGCAGGGGGAGTGGGAGAGGGAGAGGCAGGCTTCCAGCCCAGCAGGGAGCCTGATGTGGGGCTTGATCCCAGGACCCTGGGATCGTGACCTGAGCCGAAGGCAGACACTTAACGACTGAGCCACCCAGGCGCCCCGATTTTCAATATTTCAAATTATAAACAAGATCATGATTTTATAATGTGAATATAAGCAGAAAGTCTGATTTAGTTGCAAACTGGTCCTAACTTTTTTGGCTGGTGTCCTTTAACATTGGGCAAAAGCCTGGAAAACCAATCTCTTTAATGAGGAATCTTGCGAGTAGTGTAACATTAAAAAAATTTTTTTAAAAATACATAATATAAATTCCGTACAGCTTTAGCTTCTTGGATTTAAAACAAATGCATTGATATCCATTTATAGCTCTCCTCTAACAATCACTTTAAAGGTTGGTAATCGTGTGTCCTGGATTTTCCAGGTCACTTCAGATTTCAAATAATATTTTTTCTGTTGTCAAATGATGTGTATGGATTTTAGTTCGGAAAATGTGGTCACTGAATTTATAGACCAACTCTGAAATAACAATGGCCTTTGGCATTATATAGTAATTCTATTTCTGGGTCATGATTATCAAATTAAACTAAAAGTTCATCATTTGAGACTACCCAATAATAAGCTATCAAAACAATAAGGACATTTAAAAACTTTGTAGTAATTGCAATTTGAAAAGCATTCATAATATGATTTATTAACACACATAACTAGTAAATCTATAAATGTCTACTCACCCTTGTCATATAGGAAATGAAAAACAAGCCATATTATAATTACATGCTGTAATTATATGTATTAATATATATATCACATGGCTAGAACTAAAGAATACAAAAATAATCTAAATGAACTTGTGTTAATAGTTAAAAAATTTTTGGTGGTCTTCTTTATTTTTAATTTCCATAGAATGGACCTCATATTCTTGATAAACTGGAACTGAGAGGGTATACTGGCATCTGCTAGAAATATGACAGTAATTATGAGTGAACTTTTAAAGTTAAGATTGTCTCACTATCGTATGCCAAAACGTTGCTTTTCTGCAAATGAAAATATTTAGATCATTTGATGGCCTTCCTTTCTCCAACCTCAATTACTATCTTTTATAACATTGTACCGCTTGTTCATAGTTCGCTCTTTATTCTTTCGTGATCTGGGTAACCACTAAGTGAAGAAAAAAAGTTTTAAAGTCTACTATGTCCAGAATGGCACTTAATAACTCTTTCAAAAATTAAGATGATTTTTCCCAAGTCTTGTTGGAAATATATCTATCACCAGTGATCAGGCTCTCCTCCTACATTTCCATGCTAGTTGAAACTTGAGAAGCCCGGGGACGCTGCTGCAAGAGAGGTGAGAGTGGGAGATAAGATATCACCCGCTTGACACTTCGGCACTATTGCTACGAATGATTCACTTTTGTTTGGCATATTTGTTGCAGGGAAATCTCCTCCCGCCGCTTCCTTCTCGGGAGCTCCTCTCGGGCTGTCTCCTGTGCTTTGGCCTTTAAGGAGAACCGAGAGCAGGTGGGCACAGAGGCGCTCACCGAGTCCTCCTCCCCCTGCTTCTTCCCTAATTTAGCAGTACTTCCGGCCGCGTGACATCATCCCCCGCACCCCGGTGACGAGAGCGGCGGGTGACGTGTGTGCGGAGAGGAGCGCGCTGACGTTGCTATTTAAAGGTCCTCCTGCGGGGAGGATGGAGACACAGCGCGAGCACCTGGTGTGGGGCGCGGAGGAGGCTGTGGCGGCCGGGAGCGGGGCCAGGAGACAGCGGAGGAGCAGAGCGCACGGTCCGCCCGCCGCCGGCCACTAGGGGAGGTGGGGGCGGGGGAAGGAAGGAAGGACGGACTGACGGACCTGCCGGCTGGACTAGCTCCCCACGAGGGCCGGCTCGGCCCCTGACCACCAGCCTTCCCGCCACCCTCGCAGCTGCTGCTTTCTTTCCCATCGCCCGCAGGGCCCCAGCGGGCCCTTGGGACGGGTCAGCGCCCCAGCCCCCGGCGCCTACTCGCTGCTCCGCGGCGGCGGCGGCGGCGGCGGCGGTGGCCGCCTCCTGCCCCCTCCCACGAGCGGGGGGGAGGGACCGCTCTCGCCCCCGGCTCTCCCCGCCTCCTCCCCCGCCCTCCGCAGCCCGCTTTGCCGCCGCGCTCGGCTCACGCGGGCGGTGCTGACCCGGGAAGCAGCGCCCTCTGCTCCGCGAGCGGCCGGTGGAGGCGGAGGCAGCGGCGGGCTTCAGGCCACCCGGGCCGGCGCTGCTCTGCGGAGCGAGAGCTGGAGGCCGGCGGAGGTGGGCGGTGATGGAAGTGTGAGGAGGCGGCGGCGGGCCCGGGGACTGTGAGGCGGCGCGTGGCGGCGGCGAGGAGCGCGGGTGGGGGCGCTGGAGCAGCGGCTCTCCCGCGGCTTCGAGCCCCGCTCCCCGGCTCCCGACGCGGGATTAGCCGCCCGCCTCGACGCGGGCGGGCGCCGGTTGACCCTTCAGCTCAGTCCAACGCCGCCGCTCGGCCCGCCCTGGCGCTGGGAGCGGGTGCCGGGGACAGCGTGGGGCTTGGCTCTCTGATTCATTCATTCTCCGCCGCCGGCAGCCTCAGACCTGCGGTTCTCCGAAGAGAGGAGGGAAGAGGGGCAGCCGCGAATGAAGGGCTGGGCGCGAGCCGGGCTCCATTGTGCTCGGCGGCGCGGGGCGGGAAGGGGCTGAGGGAGGTGGGATCGGGCCCCCTCCCCCTGCTCCCCAGCGTGCGCTGCGCCCCCAGCCTGCTGCCAGCCTGGAAATGGCTCCGTTTATTCTCCTCGGGAGAATGAATCGATCCTGCCCAGCCTTCTCTTCCTCCTCCCCACCTCCTCTCTGCTCCGAGTCTTAGGAGGGGAAACATTTAAAAGACAGACTCCAATGTGGAGTGCCGTGCACATCGCGAGCTGTTGGGTTTGCACTTCGAGGAGATTTTTCTATATAGCTTTTTCTAACGTGAGCGCAGGGAAGCAGTGGCATTACTGCTTTTAGGATTTTTATTTTCTCCTAGGGATCTCTATAAAGTGCACGTCGCATTGGGTTACACGCTCCACCCCCAAGGGAACTGGTGTGGTGGAGAAATTTGAACCCGCAGCCTTAGTAGCACCAAAAGGCCGAGTTACCTGGCTTTCCCAGAGTGTCGAGGAGGACATGAGCGAAATGACCACCGAACTCATTTTTTATAGGACTCGGTGAAGCTGGATTCTGCGTTTTCCGACAGACACGTAGACTCATTTCGTGGAATAGAGTTGACCGCTGTCTCCTCCGCGCAGCATTTTAACTCTAACTTAAAGCAAATGCCACCTCTGTTTGAACGTTTTGGTATCTACGAGAGAAATCATTTTACCTAAGGGAACTAATTGAATTGTCAGCACCACTGAAATACCTCCAGAAAAGGATCTCGGGGGGTGGAAAAGCAACTGCGAAATAACAGACGGAGAAATTCCTTTGGAAGTTATTCTGTAGCAGAAGAACAGAAACTTCAGAGCAAGTTTTCATTGGGCAAAATGGGGTAAGGATTTTTGTGCCTAACATAGCTTTGAACCTGTTTATATGTGTTGTTGAGCGGTGGTGGTGATTGTGTTTTATGTTTTCAAACAAATTAGCTGCTTTGCTAAGCTGGTCGTACGTTAAAAATGTAGCTGTGTTAACCTTTTAACAAGTTATTTTTATAGAGTGACACCAGAGGTCATAATTAGGGAACATCCGTAATTTGTAACCAGACTATAGTTTTATTAGTAATATTTAAGTAGGCAACACATTCTGTACTTTTCTGGTCAGGCTGCTGCCGCAGTTTGTAATTAAAATCATATTGTCAGGTTTTGTTGCCCATATCTTTGAGAGAGAAGTACTGCGTTCTCTCAGTACTTTGAGAATAATCAGTTACACAAGGGAACAATTGTAAAGTAATGAGTGGTTGGACTTCAGTCCTTGAAAATGATCCAGTGTAAATTGTGGCCTCCAATGTGCCCTCTGTTTTGCCCTTGAATATCCCAAGCTAACATGCAGAATTGATTTATTGGGGCATTAACACGAAGGTCTGAAATTTTTACCGATGTGGTCTTCCCAGTGCCAGTGCACTTGGTGGATCAGAGCTTGAATAGGAAAAAGCTAATTTTCTGTTGAAGGAACTTGCACTTTTTTTCCATTTCTGCTCTTAAGCTCAGGTCTTCGGTTTGTGTTAACAGTGTCAAATCTACACCTTTCGGTACCAAAGTCAGCCAAGAGTGTGTTTTCCAACCTTTCATTGCTTCTTCACACAGTAACTTGATAAAATGCTAGTGACTCTTTGTAATGTAAGCCAGAAACTCCTAATGTATTAATGGGGTAATGATGTAGTCATTTCATTGACAGATTGTCCATACTTTTTGTCAGAGGAACTTCCAGAATTTTCTCTCTCCCTCTCTCTCTTTGTGGTTGAACAAAAAATCTAAAGTGTAATTAAGGGACAGGGATTGAAAGGATAGACCACAATTTACTGTGACAGTTTAGGGGGATGCACACCTCCACTTTCTTTTTTGAAACTTTCAGAGGAAAGTTCTTGGACAGTATTACCTTTTTTTGTTGGAGTTAGAATTTGAAGTTTATTAACATGAAAAAGTTTGAAAATGTAGAACATATGTTGTAGGAGTTCTTCATCAGGAACTAATGAGAAAGAGTGATAATTGTTTTTGAAACTTAAATGGCAAGTGATGAGAATATATATAACTTGCATGATTTGGGGTAGTGCTAAGCAATTAAAATACCTTATTCTTAATGTTGCTGCTATTTGTAGCTTGGTGATCTGAGGCAAATTATTTAACCTCTCTGGACTCTTTATTATCTGTAAAATGAAGGCATTAGATGATAAGCTTTAACATTTTTTCCATTCTGTAAAATTGAAATTTTTTTTTCTTCCTTTCTATTTTAATGATTACTAGTTGGTTTCTTAAAGTAGATCTTTCAGATGCAGAGATTGTTTTCTCTAAGCAGTTTTTAGCACATCAGCTGCAAAGCAATGGCATTTAAAAATGTTTTGGATGAATTGCACCAATTTTAATAAGGGAAAATACGGAAAGTACTGCTATTTAAAACCTTTGAAATATGGCTTCCCTTGAGAATCTGCAGCTCTTCTGTTTAAAACATGTCAGAGCAAAAAAAAAAAAAAAAAACAAGTGGCAATTTTTCATGTTGAAGGCTGCATTCTCTCTAGACTGTAGATTGGTAGCATCATGGAAGAAAATTGGTTTTCCACAGTTTTTAAGCTGCATGAATGCTCATCATTTTACCAAGGAAAGTTTGGGATGAACTTGCTACCAAGGGGGCTGGTATTTAAAATATGAAAATAAGCCCCCAAACACGGCACACATTATTGATACTTCAGTATAATTAAATTTATTTACAAACTGATTTATTTGTTTTTTTCCTAATAAAGTTTAGACGTAGACTAGAGCAGAAAAAGCATTTCTGCATTAGTTTTCTGAAAGTGTGTTTAGGGCTATGGTCCTTGCTCACTGATAGTGATTTGTTTCATCTGAGTTGTCAAGAGAAGCTGAATGGGTGGAAATAGGAGAGAAGAGAGCGTAGAGAAGGCATTTGTGGAAGTTTTCATACGCGGTAGGTGTTTATACCTAATAAGTGTTTGTGGAATAAGGGTAGCCTCCTGTACCTATTTAAACCAAAAGAAAATGGTGTGTGTGGTTTTTTTTTTTAAGATTTTATTTATTTATTTGAGGGAGAGGGAGAGAGCATGTGCACACGAGCCTGTGCATGAGCAGGAGGGGAGGGGCAGAGGGAGAGGGAAAAGCAGGCTCTCTGCTGAGCAGGAAGCCCAATGCGGGGCTCAAACCCAGGACCCCGAGATCATGACCTGAGCTGAAGGCAGATGCCCAACCAGCTGAGCCACCCAGGTGCCCCAAAAGGAAATGGTATTTTAAGTGGCTTTTAAAGTTTTATCCAGGCAATCTTAAATTACCTTACTTTCACGGGTATATAAAATTTAATATTGTGAGTGAAGAGTTTCACCTTTTTTAAATATATTTTTGACTGTTAAGTTATAATAAGAATTTTTCTTTGCCTTAACTATGGATATAATTGCAGATCTAGGGGCAAAGTTTAAGCAAAAGGAATTCTTTTTCTTTTTTTTTTTGAGAGCGAGTCCACAAGCCTGAGTGGGGGAGGGGCAGAGGGAGAGGGACAGACTCTCAGGCAAACTCCCTGCTGAGTGGGGAGCCAGACACAGTGCTGGATCCCAGGACCGTGAGATCATGACCTGAGCTGAAATCAAGAGTTGGATGCTCAACTGACTGAGCCACCTAGGAGCCCCTAGGAATTATTTTTATTCTTAAAGAAAATGGGTGATGGGGCGCCTGGGTGGCTCAGTCGTTGGGCGTCTGCCTTCGGCCCAGGTCATGATCCCAGGGTCCTGGGATCGAGCCCCGCATCAGGCTCCCTGCTCCACGGGAGGCCTGCTTCTCCCTCTCCCACTCCCCCTGCTTGTGTTCCCTCTCTTGCTGTGTCTCTCTCTGTCAAATAAATAAATAAAATCTTTATAAAAAAAAAAGGAAAGAAAATGGGTGATGAGTTTAGGCAGAAAACCAACCTGGCTCCTGTAATAGTAGTTGATGAACCATTGTGGAAATGGAAAAGAACAGCTGAAACTGACAGTTGGCAGAGTCTGTCAAACTATCTTGGATGCTGCCTGAACTGTTTTTAATTACAGGGAAGGCAGTTGAAGTGTTGGCTTGTGAAATAGGTGAATCAGACCCCCTAAAAATGAGAGCATTCGTATATGTGAGATAAAGTCTGTAAAAAGTTGCACAGCCCCGGCGAGGAGAGCCTGTTAGATACAACCCCCAGTCCTCCCAGGTAGTAGCTCATAATGAGAGCTGTGAGTCAGGAGCTATTTCAGAGCCATTAGAGTAGGCAATAGAAATCAAGTAACTTCAGCGAGTTACTTCATGCTACCTTTTGTTTTGCATAGCTCCTATTGACAATTTAGTGCCATCCACAGGGAATAGAGAACCTTCCCCTCCTCCCCTGACACCCTATTGAAAGTTATTTATAAAATGTGATTCTCTATGCTAATAAGGTCTATTAGTGCTCTTCTGATTTATCTCACCTGCCTGTGGGAACCTCTGGAAACCCTTTTCTCTGCCTTTCCCCTGATAACTTCCTGAAGCATGGAAGTGGGTGCTGCTGCATTGCAACCTGACCTGAGTCCTTTCTTTGCTGAGAGAGGAAGCTGACACCTCTTTCTGCCTCAGGCTACTGGGGGCTGAGGCAAAAATGTGGAAATCTTGATTCAGCACTGGCATATGAATGGCCTTTGTTGAAAAGGCAACCACTCAATCATTTCTAACATCAGAGAAGTTAGATGCAAATCCTAATTCTTTGTTCATTTTACTCATTTTGAACCCCTTTCATGTGGCATGTTCAGCAGCTCAGTGCTCCTGATACAGAGACTCGTAAAATGTGCTCCTTCCCTCAGAGAGTTTATAGTTTAGAAGCTGGGAAGACAGGCCTGAAATTAGAAAGTACAGTGAAATGTCTAAGGGGCTACATAGAAATACAAAGTATGTGTAGCATTAGCTCCTGAGGGAAGGATAAAAAAGCTTTTGTGGAGGAGGTAATAGGTATTAAATAATGAAAGCTGAGAGCAGGTGGGCCTTGTAGACAAATGAGAGGGCATTCAAGGCAGAGGGTACAGTGTGATTGACAGCACTGAGACTAGGAACTGCAACAAAGTTGGGCTTGACAAACTTGGCTCTTTGGGCTGTGGTAAGAGATAGACCTAGAGCCTTATGCAGGGGCCAGGGTAGAAGGCCTGTGGACCAAACAAAAGCTGGTGTATTTCAAACTTTTTTTGGCAGTGACCCATTACAGTAGGATACACATTTTTACCTCACAACCTAGTGCACACATAAATAAATGATAAAATGTCACAAAATAATACCTTTGTGTGATGCGTTGTAGTATTTTCTATTTTTAAAAAAGAATGACATTTGAGATCCAGTAAGTTGATTTAACAACCAAGTGCTAACAACTGGTAATTTGAAAAACACTGCTCTTGGCTGTGAGAGTCACTAAAAGGTTTAAAGTAGAGTAGTTACATGAAGCGTCAGGGAAGTAGGATGAAAAAATAGTTTTAAAAATCATTGAGAATTTGGTTTTGTATGTTGTATCCTGTGGAAACACTGAGCTGGAGCAGTGAACCGTAGCTAGGCAGGGGAAATGGATAGCTGAACAGGGCCTAGAAATTCCAGGGTGGAGGGAAAGGAGGGATGTTGGTGAATTGTGTGTAGTTGTCTGAGTGGGACTTTTTCAGGATTAGGACATTTCATGTGCAGGGGTAAAAATGTAGGAAATGGCATCATATGTTCCTAGTTGAGCTGGTCATTTGGATGGGCCATGAAATAGTGAATGTGAGAGTTTAAAAAGGACTTTCTAGCTAGCATACAAATTGCATGGAAAGTAAGAGGACTCATTCCCCCAAGCAAGTAATTAAAGGATATTTGGAGTTGCTGGTAAGATTTGCCTTGTAAGCTGAAAAGTTACTTCACCTGTGACTAATATAGAATTATAATTTTAAATCTATCAATATAAGGATGTCAACCGTAAAAGTAGAAGAGTTTGCATATTTTGAGAAGAGGTGCTTTCCCCCCAGTTTATTAAAATATAATTGACATATAACGTTGTATTAATTTAAGGAACACAATGTAAAGATTCAACACATATGTCGTCTGACAGGATGACCAAAGTAGGTGTATTAACATCCATCATCTCACATAGTTACAGATTTTTGTTTCTTGTGAGGAGAACTTTCATCAGAATAGGTTTATTTTTTTTTTTAATTTATTAATGGAATAATTGAGCTCCCCCCTACTCTCATTGATATTTGCAAGAACTCATTTTTTGTCTTTAGGGATTTTTCAAGGCAAGATCACCCTTGCTCTTTCCACATGTCCTTTTCCCTTGATTTATAACCTATTGTTCCATATAGTGAGGACTTTTAACTGGTTCCTTTCTGCCCTTATTTCTTTTTATCTTTGTGACTCCATTCCTTTTTCTCTTGTCTAAGTGACATAGCATGTATAATAGCAGAGGACCTTCAAGGCTTTTCCCCTGGCTACAATGCTTTTACCCACATGAAGGTGCCGGAAAAAATTAAAGCCCGTTCCTATTCCCAAACTCCCATCTCTCTAAACTGCTTCTGCAGTTTTCCCTCTACTTCCCAGCTTCAGTTTGCTTCAATGTTGGGATTGGCTGTGCTCATCCAAGTGCCCCTCCCCAAAAGAAAACTGGAGAACTTTTCTTTTCCAAATTTGATGGTAATGGCCTACCCATCCATTCTCAACTGATATAAAACATGATCTCTATATGGGATAACAAATTAGCATGCCAAAATGTAGGAATATTGTTATTTAGATTTACAAATAAGATATTTTATAATAAAAAAAAAACTAGGGGTGCCTGGGTGACTCAGTCATTAAGCGTCTGCCTTCAGCTTGGGTCATGATCCCAGGGTCCTGGAATTGAGCCCCACATTGGGCTCCCTGCTCAGTGGGAAGCCTGCTTCTCCCTCTCCCACTGCCCCCTGCTTGAGTTCCCTCTCTTCCTGTATTTCTCTCTGTCAAATAAATAAATAAAATCTTTAAAACAAACAAAAAAACCCCTAGATCCAAGGGCGCCTGGGTGGCTCAGTCATTTGGGCATCTGGCTCTTGATTTTGGCTCAAGTCATGATCTCAGGGTCCTGGGAGGGAGGTCTCTGCCCTCACTGGGGAGTCTGCATGAGATTCTCTCTTACTCTCCCTCTGCCCTTCCCTCTTGTGTTCTCTCTCTCTCAAATAAATAAATAAATCTTAAAAAAAAAACAACTAGATCCTATTCTACAGTTTTAAAAATGAAAATAAAAACTTTTTTGAATAGTTACATATTTAACAGGGCATAAATTGAGAGGAGGAGAATTAAGATTATGGTACTTTAGTATTTGGACAAAGCTCTTAGAATGTATAAACTAGTCGAGGTCAGTTATTTAAGTATCTTTGTAAATTAATTTGGGGGAGGAACAAATATTAGAGGTGGGATTATTTGGGAGACAGAATGGATATAGTATATGATGTTGTTGGCTCTGGCCTGAGGTTTTTTTTTTTTTTTTTTAAGATTTTATTTATTTATTTGAGAGAGGGAGAGAGACGCAGAGTGAGCATGAGCAGGGCAAGGGGCAGAGGGAGAAGCAGATTCCCCACTGAGCAGGAAGCCCCATGTAGGGCTTGATTCCAGGACCCTGAGATCATGACCTGAGCTGAAGGCAGATGCATAACTGAACGAGCCATAAGAACTGAAGTAGTGATTTTGAGTAGCATGTTAAGATATGGTTATGTTATTCTTAAAAACAAAGTGTAGATGTTAATCCTCTTAAAAACATCCTTATTAATCCTATTTTTATTTATTTCACTTATAATCTTACTTCCTTTATTTTGATTTCCTGTCTCTAGAATGTAATTACTAAACCTTCACAACAAACTTGCAGACCCTTCATGAGTCAACAACTGTACACACTAAAAATTCCTTCTCAAGATAGAAATATAGAAAGGATGTGTTTAGGGGAAAAATCTTAATTTTGGTTCAGCACAGTAATTTATTTAATAATTTTGAAATGAAGTCAATATATCAGAGTAGTGTGACTTTTTTCTTTTTGGGGATTACAGAATCATGAAAGTTGGTTTAGGCTAATTACCTGAAATATTATTCATGACAATTAAAGGATTGACAAAAGAAACTGTTGTTATAGGTAGTTGGTAAACTCAGTTTAGTTTTAAGTGAGTGTCTCAGATGAAAAGATGATTAAATCTCAGAAGGTCCAACCTCCCTACTGCCATGTGTTTTTTTTTTCCGACCTTTGGTGTTTAGTTGAAATACATATTTTTAGTTCCTAGATTGTTATTTAGGATTAATCCAATTTACTGGACAAAAAAGTAAGGAAAATGAATTCCAAATACTTAATATTTCTTGATACAACTTTTAAGAGATTTTAAATAGCCTTATTTCTCAGTAAGGACTTTTTTAGTTTAAAGAAATGTGCAGTTTCTTGTTTGTGTTGCATATTTGTAATGCCTTATGATTTGTGGCTTATACAGTAAAGTGACCCTGTAGTTTATAAGATTCATTAGTTTGTGCAATAAGTGAGATTTTCCTAGAGATCAAAAAGACTTCTTGTTTCTTTCTTTCCAAATCTTACTGACTGGGCATTGCAAGGGTAGGTAAAACTTTTTTTTTTTAAGATTTTATTTATTCAGTTGACAGAGAGCACAAGCCGGGGGATCGGCAGCAGAGGGAGAGGGAGAAGCAGACTCCTTGCTGAGCAGAGAGCCCAACGGGGGGCTTGATCCCAGGACCCCAAGATCATGACCTGAGCCGAAGGCAAATGCTTAACCGACTGAGCCACCCAGGCGCCCCTCTTTTACGATTTTCTTAATAACATTTTCTCTAACGTTATTATAAGAATACGGTATAAAATATACAAAATGTGTTAATTCTTATCAGAAAGGCTTTCAGTCAACAGGAAGTTATTAGTAGTTAAGTTATAGGGGAGTCCAAAGTTACAAGTGAATTTTCCACGGTGAGGGGTTCAACACCCCTTAACCTACATTGGTCAAGGGTCAACTGTATTTCATTTATTCTTCCATCTTGTTTTAAAAAGTTTTTAAAAATCTCACTTCTCTGGTAAGTATAGTTTAGAATTAATTTTACAGAGCCTAAGGTAGGCTCCCAGAGGAAGGCAAAAAAATAGTTTTCTTTCTTGTATCAGAAAATAAAATTATAAAATACCCCAAATTAGCAATCTAGTCAATATTTTCCCTTCATAATACATTTATCTTTATACTTTTTCTAGTTTTTGAAAAGTTACCTTAATCTCTTATCAGCTAATATTAGCTTAAAAAAAAAAGCTTTGCTTTATAGACATTTTCTTTTAATGTTCTTTCATAAAACATGAAACATTTCCATGTTATCTTTGACAGAGTTTGGCAATAGTTCCTCAATGCAGAGAGCATTTGTAAGAATTGAGGACTTTTTGTAAAGTTACCAAATAAGAGTTGGACAGAAATTAAACACAAACAACTGGTGAGGGACCACAGATAACAAAGAAGCTTTCATTACTTTCATTTTAAGTCTTGTTTATTATGTCATGTCTATTGACACATCCGGACCCATGTGTTTACATGCCTCAAGAGTCCAGAGGGCTCTAGAAGAGAGTCTTTGACATTTTTCCCCCCTCCTAGAAGGGAGGAAATTTGTCTCTCTGTTTTGTAGGAGAGCCTTCACAGAAATGTGCCGAGAACCACAGCCCTGGTATATATCTCTACAAGTACTATACATTGTGTTTGCTAACCATCTAGTTCATAGTATAGCACACATGTTCAATGTAAGTTAAAAGGATCTGGGGAATTAGAACCCATTTTTCATATACAGAAGATCCTGATTCCCAGCAATTAGGTATACAGTTGGATGTACCAGTTGTTTTTCTGATCGTGTTGTGTTTTTTTTTTTTAGATAAATTGTTGGATCTTTTCAACTTTACGTTTAAGCCTGCCTCAGTCTTACTCAAGTAGTTATTGTCTTCTGTTTCGTTTAAGTGTTTATAAGTAAGTTTAAGAGGGCCATTCTGAATAAGGTTTTTTTGTGTGTGAGTTGGAATTTTCTGTCCTAGTTACTTTCAGTTTCTCCCATTAGACTCTTAATACCATTTCTCTAGGAAATTATCTTAAGTGGATTTGACTATTAAAGAACTCAAAGTACTCATATTAGAAAATTTCTGTCAGTCACTCTTCCTTCATAGAAGGGAAATCTGTACGTTACTAAACTTACATTAGGACAATTACTTTGAACCTATCAACATATTTGAGTGTGCTTAGCCTATCCCGTTATATGCTTCCCTTTTGCTTATTCTTTTGTAAAACTGCCATTTTCTCTTCTACTCTGTTGTTAGGAATCTTTGTCACGTGGATTTTAACATTAAAATTCATGTGCTTTGTGTAATCACCCTGCCAGCTCCCAAGATGTTTACAGAGTGAGGATTCTACCTACTCTTGTTTACTCAGTAGCCAGGGATCTGTATACATTGAGCTGAATGGGAAGACTCCCAAATCACCCTTAAACTCATCTTTGAGGTTCTGTTGATTAAAAAAAAAAAAATTGTTCTAGATCTTGCGGGCTTTTTCCTACTCAGCTGATAATATATAGAATTTTAGTTGTCTATTTTCATTGTTGCTTCTGTTAAATATTTTATTAATGCTGAATCGCTGTTTATTGCTATGCCTATGTTAGTATGGGGAAAAGAAAAAGGCATTAATGACAATATTACTATTGACTTTTATTTGGTAACATATTAGTATATTTTGAGTCATTAGTATATGTTTAGTAGTTAAACTATTCATGTGGTAGGAAGCTAGCCTGAAGAATGTTTTGAAAGATGGTGCAGTGGTCAGTTAGAAACCAGAATGCAAGGTTGTGTATTTTCTGTGACCTCAACTACATAAAATGCATTCTATATATGCATAAAAGTACTTGAAAAAATTTCTTAAAGTGCTACCATGTTTATTTCTGGGAGGTATGATTGTGAAATGTTTGAGTTTTTCTGAATCTTTCAGTTTTTTTATGATGAATATATTAAGTTTTAGAACTTCTCTTGGGTTTTAAAAGTGAGGGGTATTTTAAAAAATGCTAATATCTACAGTACAAATTGTCAGAATCAGTCACTATTCCTACATACAGATACTTATGTATTTGACCCAATTTTAACTTGCTTTTATTTTATTTCTTTTTTTTTTTAAGATTTAATTTATTTATTTGACAGAGAGAGATCACAAGCAGGGGGAGTGGCAGAGGGAGAAGCAGGCTCCCAGCTGAGCAGAGAGCCCTTCGCGGGGCTGGATCCCAGGATCCTGGGGTCACGACCTGAGCCGAAGGCAGACTCTAAACCGACTGAGCCACCCAGGCGCCCCTTTATTTTATTTTTCTTTTCATAATGGATTAAATAAGTAATTACTCTAATGATAGCAAAAATGGTTTCTTGTTTTTTACTTGTAAGGAGTCATCAGAGTGTTAGTATTAATCTACACTTTTTATGGATCAGGAGACAGCTCAAAGGGAATATGTGACTTACAGGAGGTTATGCCACTATGAAATGGGAGAGGATGTGCTAGGTCCTTAGCTCCTCAGGCTCTTATATTAGTTCAGTGCATCCCAAATGGATGCTCACCTACATAGAGACTCATTTAGAGAGAGGTTTCTAAACCCCTCATAGCTAAAAGAAACGTTCTAACTTAGTGTAAGCTTGGTATCTTAGTGATGAGTTCATTAAATGTGTCTTGTTTTCCTTTTAGATGGTATGGAAAGAAACTGCATTCTAATTTTAGTGTAATTAAATCTCTGCTCATGCATTAAATTTTGAATACATTGAAGTCTTTCTCAGAAAAGATTTGATGTTATTTCATGTGCTTGGTATAAAGTTTCCAAAGTTCATATTAAATTGTAAATTCCATCAGTCAAAGCCCTGTTAACTGCCCTTGTATTTCCTGGGCCATGAGCCTCTGAAATAACTTAAGTAGTCAGGGTCTACTTTTCTGAAGACTCCAGGCCAGAAACAGAAATCTTGAGATGTTATCTTGGAATACCTTCCCTAGGGCTTAATGCTGGGCCAGGAGAGCCTTGAATCATCATGAGATAGCTGTAAGTTACTTGATTCCCTAGAATTTGTAAGAGAAAGTTGGACCATATTTTATCCAGATTTCAGTTGTTCTTTCTGAATTATTTTTCCTAGTGGTCCAAATGCTATCATTGGCTGGACAGAAAAGTGTGTGAATGTATAAGGTAGAAGGCAGTAGGGATTGGTGGAGACTGTGGGAAAGTGAAGAGAACAACACATCCTGCCTAAAGTCATTCATATCCAGTTTGTTCTAAAAACCCTCTCATGAAAGAAACACATCTGAAGCCTAAGACCTTAAATATTTAGGATCTGCCAAGTGCTAGTGGCTAATCTTGGATGCAGTAATTTTGGAAATGCTTTAACTTTTGACTGAAGAAGGAAGACCAGAACATAGTAGGGCAAAAGCAGAAATTAACATTAGATTAATAGTTCTCAATTTTGAGAACTTCTATTTGGTAAATGAAGCTGACGAATGTGAGAAACTTTCTGTCCATTTGAAAACTCAGTGATTCTTGAAGCTTTTGTTTTTTCTTTGCTTGAAATTTGCAAAAATTACAATTCTGAACTGGGGAAAATCCATGATTGAGCCTCTCATCTATTTTTTTATGAGCTAAAAGATCCAGGACAACTTGAAACTGATCTCTGTCTTTTTAAAACCTGATTACTTTAGGCAGTACTGACCAGTTAAGCCCATTTCTTATTCAGAGTTAATTCTGCCTTCTGGTATTACTAAGTGTATTATTTTAAAAATTACTTGACACTGCTTTGACTTCTAAAGTTCTGTGCATTTGGAGGAAGAATGATTTTCTTTGGGGTTGTTTATTCTGCTTAGATATCCTTAAGTTTGTCCACATGCCATAGTTTTAGGTTTCTATTGCTGTGACAAATTACCAGAATTTTAGTGGCTTAAAACAGCATACGTTTATCTCACAGTTTCTGTGAGTCAGGAGCCTGGCACCTTAATTGGATCTTCTCAGGGTCTCACAAGACAGCAGTCAAGATGGCAGCTGGGACTAAACACACATTTATGGATCTTCGTCATCTTCAAAACTAATGTGGTTGTTGGCTGAATTCATTTCCTTGCATATGCAGAACTCAGAAGCTGTGTCTTTAAGGCCAGCAGGAGGAGCCCCTTTCCAGTGCTTCATCTTCTTTGAAAGGACTCACTTAAGTAAGTCAGGATCACCCAGGATAACTGGGCGATCTCCCTTTTGGTTAAGTGAAAAGTCAATAAATTAGTGACCCTGATCACCTCTGTGGTATCCCATCCTATTCCACCTTTCTATCCATACTCAAGGAAAGAGTTTTATGCAGAGTGTGTCCACCGGGAGGCAATAATCTTGGGGCTATCTTAGAATTCTGCCTGCTACCCCACATCATGTGTCCATGGATGTTATCCAAATGCTCAAATATCAACATATCCATTCCATTTTTTTTAACTTTAAAAAAATCTATAGCCCTCTGCACTCCTGATGCAGTATGGATTGGATACTCTAGGCATACTATGTAGTTCTCATCCTAAACCTTCCTCTCTCTATATTCCTATTTATTTGTTTGCAATTATATCTTCTTGTTCCTGGACATGGTTTTCTTTCTTGGTTTACCCCTTTGTTTTACTGAAGCTCATTTTCCTGTAGTTACCTGAAAATGGCTAGGTAGGAGATGACTTTTGAGACCAATTTATTGACAATGTCTCCTCTTGGGGCGCCTGGGTGGCTCAGTTGGTTAATCGTCTGCCTTCGGCTCAGGTCATGATCCCAGAGTCCCAGAGTCCTGGATAGAGCCCCACGTTGGGCTCCCTGCTCAGCCGGGAGTCTGCTTCTCCTTCTCCCTCCCCTGCTCCTTCTCTCTCTCTCTCTCTCAAATAAATAAATAAATAAAATCTTAAAAAGTCTCCTCTGCCCCCTCCTTTTTTAATTGAGTCAAGATCTCTAGAGAGGAAATGATGTCCTCTCATTATGAGGGCACTGACCTATTCAAGCGTCTTACAGTGTTCCTGTTGAAAGCCTGCTTGTTTCTGATTCCTGTTCCTTCATGTATTACGCCCGCCCCCCCCAACCATGAAAGGTTTTAGGATTTTTTTTTTCTCTACTGATCAGAAATGTCATGATGATATGGTGTGGGGGGGTTTTGTTTGTATGTTTTGTTTTTTATTATTTTTTTTACCATTTGCTCTTATGGTCTTTTGGGCCATTTGAATCTGGTCGACTTCCCTAAATTTGGGAGATTTTCTTCTATTAAAAAAAAAATCTACGTAAACATTTTCTCTCTTCTGTTTATGAATTTTCTGTTAGTTGGATGGTAGACCTCTTTTTGTCTTTTCTACCATCTTTTCCCTTTTATTTATTCTGCCTCATAAGGAAATTTTTTGACTTCCATCTTCTAACACATCTATTGGATTTTTAATTTCCGTATAAATTTTAATTTGCAAATGCTCTTTCTCAGTATCTTATTTGAGGACGTTTATAGTGTTTTGAAGTTTTGTTTTCTATTCCCTAAATTCTCTTTTTTGTGTTCTTGTATGTTTTGTTTAGTTCCTATCATGTTGGAAACTTTCCTGGAGTATCTGGTGATCCTCAGCTATGCATTGGAGTGAGATACTGGAAAGCTGATTCAAAGCTCTTTGTGACTCAGTGAGGCCTGTCATTAGTGGACTTCATGTTCAGCATTTAGGTAGTGGTCTTTTTTCTTGGGTGGTCCCCAAGTGTCAGTAAGTAGAGGTCTGTTCTCTGAGATGGTTCATTTTATCTAGAGAATGATCTTCCAGTATGTATACCTCTTGGCATTCTGAGAGCAAGGTATTTTCTTCCATATGTAACCTAAGTGGCATATTAACTGCTGTAATCCGAAAAGCACAAAGGGGAGAGTTTTTGAAAGGCCATGGTTTAATAAGCAGCCTTTCTCTTAATGCTCCTATTGTAGGCCCCGCCCCACCTTTGTCTTCTGTTATTGGTGGGGGGGGCTCTTAATTGTTCTGTTATTTAAATTTTCAGGGGCGCCTGGGTGGCTCAGTTGGTTAAGCAGCTGCCTTTGGCTCAGGTCATGATCCTGGAGTCCCGGGATCGAGTCCCGCATCGGGCTCCCTGCTCGGCAGGGAGTCTGCTTCTCCCTCTGACCCTCCTCCCTCTCATGCTCTCTGTCTCTCATTCTCTCTCTCTCAAATAAATAAATAAAATCTTTAAAAAAAAAAAAATAAAATAAATAAATTTTCAGTCAATTCCCAGTTTTCAGCCCCGTGCCTTGTACTCTTCTGCAGCCCCATTGCCTATAAATTCTAGCCAGCAAGTTCACTTATTAGTTCCCTCTTTGCAGGCAATTTAGTTTCCTTGACTTTGCCAAGTCAAGTAGTATTCCTTCTTTTAAAATCCCATCTTTCAAAACTGTATTAGAATTACTTACGCACTGGTGTCACTTCTATTCTTTGATGTTATAGGTTTATACCTTGTTTTTTCCTTCACTTACATTTTAGTGGAATTTCAGAAAAGGAAGATAAATGTATGCAATTAATTGTTATGTTTGACCAGAATCACTGAGCCTTAGCATTTGAATTTATATAAGGTGTCTTTCAGAATGTGTTGACACTATTGATGATTAATTGATTAGAATTTGGTAAATGATAGTGTTGACTTTCTCAAAATCTCTCCCTGTTACCAACACCTGAAAACTCAATGCATGATGTAAGATAAAATTAAAAAGTTAAAATTGATCATCAACCCAAACCTCAGCAAAACAAAGCACTTACTCTCTCAACTGTTTTGGGTAACTAAGGCATCGCTGCAGTTTGTCCCCTAACACTGTGCCTCTTGAGCGCTTGTAACAAACATTAAGCACTTAATTTGTGCCATGAGTCATGCTAGGCACTGGCAATACAAAGATGAGTAGACAGCCACGTAAACAAGAAATTACATTACTGCTGTAATAGAGATGCACATTGTGTTTGAGAGCACAGAGAAGGAAGTGCCCACCTGCACCTGGTAAAGTCAAAGAAAGCTTCACATAGCCAGTTAAGTTTGTTTTGAGACTTAAAGAAGAGGTGAGTTGATAGGGAGGGTGGGTAATGGGAAGTCGGAACATATGTGAGTGGATATTAGGGCATTTCAGGAAGAGGGGTGGCACTTAAAAGTGATGTATGCTAGTTAGAAAGTTAAGGTAGTTTGGCATAATTCATATACAGTATAAAAGTAGATTTGATTAGGGGCGCCTGGGTGGCTCAGTCGTTAAGCGTCTGCCTTCGGCTCAGGTCATGATCCCGGGGTCCTGGGATCGAGTCCCACATCGGGCTCCCTCCTTGAAGGGAAGCCTGCTTCTCCCTCTCCCGCTCCCGTTGCTTGTGTTCCTGCTCTCGCTATCTCTGTCTCTGTCAAATAAATAAATAAAATCTTTAAAAAAAAAAAAAAAAAAGATTTGATTAAAAGTTCGTTCAGGGCCATATGATAACTATGTGTCGTATTAGAGGATTATATTTTTCCTCTAAATTAGTGGTCTCCATATTTTTGAAGTGCCCATATCAATAAAAGAAGCATATTCCTTCATGTGTATACATTTACGTTAAATGTTCTGTGTATATATGTACATACAGAGTTATCATAAAACAAAAAATAGAAATGAAAGAGGAGAAAACTTTACCCCACTTTAGAGGCCATTGCTTTAAGTGATAGTGAGCAAAGGAACAATTTTAAGCTGGTAGAGTTATTACTATGTTTGTGTTTTATATTAACTACTCACGTTGCAATATGGAAGAAGTTTTGGACTTGGGGGAGGGAAATGTGTGTGAGAAATGTCTGGAGGTCTTGGAGACCCTCAAGTTTAATTGTGTAATAGGTTAATTATAGCAATTTAGTTAAGAATAATGGCTTGTGTTAACATAGAATAGAACAGGGGCTGAATTCAAAAGAGATTTATGTAGTGGTACATAGGAGTTGACAATGAATTGTATAGATAGAAAGTGATAAGGAGATTGGCTTGGTCAGCAGTTAGTTGAGATAGGGAACCAGGAGAAGTTTGCAGTGAGGTGAAATGACAAATTGGGTAAAAGTTTATATATTTATGGCTGTCTATGTGGGAATGTCTTCTAGTTGGATATCCAGGTGTGGACTTCAGGTAAAAAGAACTGGGCTGTGGGTAGAGTTTTGGGAGTGAGTAGAGTTTGTGAGTATTGGTTCAAACTATGAACGTGAATGAGCTCATTCAGGGTATTTATAGAAAAGAGCAGATGAGGTCTCTCTAGGGGAATAGTCATTTAAGGGACAGGCAAAAGAGAAAGCTGTCAGGCTAAAACAGTGAGAGAATAGGGCCAAAAAGCCAAGAAAAGGAGTTTTAAGAAATGGGTAGCCAGGATCAAATGTAGCAGAAGCATCATGTGAAGCAAAAGTAGCCCTTAGATTGGGTGAGAGATCTATTATTTTAGGAAACCAACCTAGTAAGTATTAAGTTTGCCAGAGTACCACCCATTTCTTAACATTTGATGTCTTTTCTGTGGAAAACATTCTGAAACCTAGTGCTGTGCAAAGTATTGGAGCTCTTCTGAAGTCTGGGATTACATTTAATATTTATCTTCTCATTTCTCACTTGTGCCCTGTAGACATACCATACACAACACACAGGCACTCATTGCATAACCAGAGTGTAGAGGTGTTTACGTTTTTTCTTCTTTCATACCTGGGAAAGTCACAGAAGTTAATTGATTGGCATAAGCACTTGAACATTGCTCAGATTCCTACTAAGAACTCAGTAGATTACTATTTTGAAAGCAGTTTTGTAGCTTTAACTTATCCTGTCTGTCTTACTCTTGATAAATGTAAATATTTTTAGTCTTTCTGGACAGGGTAGGCTTTTGTTCTCTTTCTATTCACTCAGAGTACCTGTACTCCCTTGCTGATCTTAATCTTATTATCATGACAGCTTGGATAGCATTTTGTTTTTTATGGGGACTTTCATGCTGAAGGAATATGTCTTAACTTGTGAATTGAGCTGTGTTTTTCTTTTTTATAGAATTAAGAATCAGGCTTCAAAATGAAATAAATTTTACTTTATACTTTGTTGTATAAAATGTAATGACATCATCAAACTCTAAATTGATGGCACTTGTAGCATTTTTTTTTAAGTTTTTGTTTGTTTATTTGTTTGTTTTAAACTTAGGAAGTAGATTTTCAGCCACAGACGATGTAGCTTGTGGTAAAGCCTAGCACGGCACAGTATAGCACAGTACAGGGTGGTTTAGCAATCAAGTGAGGTCTCTTGAGCCAGCCAGTGACTGAATTTAAATTATTGATCCTCTTTAGCTCTGTGATCTTGGGCAGGTTACTTAAGTTTTGTATGTCTCAGTTTCCTCTTCTGTAAAATGGGGATGGAATTGTGAAGATTAGAAGATAAAATACAAGCAAAGTTGTTAAAACAGTGTAACGCACATAGTAACTACTCAGTAAATCACAGCTATTATTACTGTGGCTTTTACACAGTTAAGCTTCTGGTACCCAACTGAATTTTTTTTTAAACATCTAAATAGGGAACATGAAAAAAAATTTAAGCTTTGGTACTACTGAAGGCCAAAAATAAGTTGATGGGATTTTTCCATCCTCTTCTAATCAAATACCCATTAAAATCATCCCTCCCTGGGTACCTGGGTGGCTCAGTCATTAAGCGTCTGCCTTCGGCTCAGGTCATGATCCCAGGGTTCTGGGATCAAGCCCCACATGGGGTTCCCTGCTCGGTAGGGAGCCTGCTTCTCCCTCTTCTTCTCCCTTTGCCCCTCTCCCCCTACTCGTGTTCTCTCTCTGTCTCAAATAAAATCTTAAAAAAAAAAAAAAAATCATCCTTCTCCTCTATTTTATGTCCAAAGCAATTATCCGTTTAATGTTCTAATTTCATTGATTGTCTTGAAATATTATGCTGATTTGGGAGGCCTTGATGGAATCATGAAAATATTACTTCTCAGTAAGGAACTTGAGGTTTGAATATTGTGTATGATAGGAATAATCACTCTAATTCTATAATTTTATAAGATAAAATTAAATAAATTAAATCAAATTTAAATAATACCGTTTTTATGAAAACTAGTTAAGCTATCTTATTGATCATCTTATTAAGTTTACAGAAAAGTATTTAAATAGCTGATTTGGTCTTTTTATTAAATATTGGTCACCAATTATGGGAATCTTAAAATCAGATATTGTTAAATTACTCAGTTTGGAGTTTAATATCTGAAACATTAAGTTAAAAAACCAACAAAGATAAGATGTGATCTATTTGTGAAGGACATATAACAACATGGAGAAAGGCTCATGGTGAAAAGTTCATAATATTTTGGTGTGGTTATCAGATTATAAAGTCTGGTCTTTTAAGTTCACTGTTTAGGATGTTTGATTTTGGGCACTGTGGACTAAGTTTACCCTATGAAAACTCAAGAGACTGAAACATAAACTGGAATGGCAACTTACTAGTTAATTATTTATTAATAAGTCATTAAAATTACATCCTCTCCCACAGAAAAAAAAAGTGCCACAGTGGGAGCCAGATTGTAATCAGAAGGTTGCTTGAAGGTTGTACTTTGTTGGATGTCCAGTGCTGCGACTTATACATGGATCTCCACTTGCCACCCAGTTACATCAGGGCTCCTTGTCCCTCAGAGAGTGCTAGAGGCACTGCCTAACCACCTCTCAGAAATCCCTTTTTCTAACTTACATAGTTACCTGCTTTCCTGTTGTGTCTTCTTGAAGAAGAAAGTAAAACACTTAAGGTTTTATGCTTAGTCATTAGCCCAGTAATTCCTGCCCGAGTTTTCAGCAGCATCTTGGTTGGATTTGAGTAGTGTAGATAGATTCCTAAATTTTTTATTCTTATTTTTTAATTTTTTAAAAGATTTTTTTATTTGAGAGAGAGTGAAAGCAATCACAGAGAGAGAGGAAGAAGCAGACTGGCGGCTGAGCAGAGAGCCTGATGTGGGGCTTGATTCCAGGACCCTGAGATCATGAAGGCAGATGCTCAACCAACTGAGCGACCCAGGTGCCCCTACCTTTTTTTTTTTTTTTTTTTAATTTATTTATTTGACAGAGAGATAGCACAAGTAGGCAGAGCGGCAGGCGGAGGGAAAGGGAGAAGCAGGCTCTCTGCTGAACAGGGAGCCCGATGCGGGGCTTGATCCCAGGACCCTGGGATCATGACCTGAGCCGAAGGCAGCCGCTTAACTGACTGAGCCACCCAGGTGCCCCGCCCCTACATTTTTTAAATTTAAACTCTGTGTTATGGAAAGTTTTAAGCATATAAAAACCTAAAGAGAATTGTATAATTAACCCCAATGCATCTTTCACCGTGCTTGAACAGGTAACATACATATGGTATATATTGTTTCATCTGTACTGCCTGTCCCCCTTCATATTATTTTAAAGCACGTCTAGACATCATATAATTTTACCTATAAAATTGCATTTGGTTGATACATTTCTTCAGTCTTTCAATCTGTAACACCCACCTATCTCTAATTGCTGTTTATTAAATTTGTCATCTAGAAATTTTCCACATTCTGGATTTGGCAGGCTGTATTCTTATGGTGTCATTTAACATGTTCCTCTGTTCTCTTATTTCTGGTAAACTTGTAGCTAAATCTAGGCTTGACTGGATTCAGCTTTGAATTTCCCCCTTTCCCCCACAAGAATATGTCAGGTGGTGTGGTATTCTTCTGGTGTGTTGTATTACAACAGAAGGCACATAAAAATTTCTTGGCATTTCTTTTTTTTTTGTATGTTAAAGTTGATCATGGGGCTCAGTGTCAATCATCTTGACCCATCCATTATATTCTTTCCATAAAACCATTATATTTTAGTTCTTCCTAATTTTATTCTCAAGGAGTACTTTATTGTCAAACATTATTGCCTTTCTTCTAATCTGTTTTTCACATGCAGCCAGGATGATCTTTTAGATATAAATTGAATCACATACCACTCTGGTTAAAACTCTTCAGTAGTGTCCCATTACTCAAAAGACTAATACCTATACTTTCTACCATGTTCTATAAGAATCTGCATAACCTGGCCTTGATCTGCCTTTCTACACTTCATTTTATGCCATTCTGTCCTTTGAGAAGCAGTATGGCATTATTCATAGCATAAGCTTTTGCACTAGACTGCCTGAGTGTTGCCTGAGTGTGTGATCTTGGCCAAGTCATTCAACTATTTTGTGCCTCTGTTTTTCCACATGTAAAATCAGTGTTTTAAGAATACCTACCAACAGGGGCGCCTGGGTGGCTCAGTCGTTAAGCGTCTGCCTTCAGCTCGGGTCATGATCCCAGGGTCCTGGGATCGAGCCCCACATCAGGCTCCCTGCTCTGTGGGAAGCCTGCTTCTCCCTCTCCCACTCCCCCTGCTTGTGTTCCCTCTCTCGCTGTGTCTCTCTCTGTCAAATAAATAAAATCTTTAAAAAAAAAAAAAAGAATACCTACCAACAGGATTGCAGTGATTAGATAATACATATGAGTCACTTAGAACAATGCCTATGTAACATAATGCCTATGTAACAAACACTTAGTGTTTGCTGTCAGTTGCTGCCAATGTTGGTGCTGTCATTTCCAATATCTGTGTTTAAGCCACACTGTACTTTACAGTTTCTGGAACTGCCAAGTTCTTGCCAGTTTCAAGATCTTTGCACATTGTTCTGATTATCTCTTGCTATATAATAAACCACCCAAAATTTAGTGTCTTAAAATAATAGCAGTTATTTAATCAGTTCATGAATTTGGAACTTGGGACAGGGCTTGGTAGGGATGGCTCATCTCTGCTCTTTGTGGCTCATCTGCTCATATGGTTGGCAAGATAGTGTTTGCTTTTGACTGAGAACTCAGCCAGCGCTAGGGGCCTTGTTTCTTCTCCATAGGCTGATTGGCTTTACTCAAAGCATGGTGATCAAGTTCTGAAAGTAAGTGCCCTAAGAGAACCGGGCTGATGCTGTGGCCTATTACAACCTGGCCTCTAAATTCACACAGTGCCACTTTTGCCTCATTATTTTGGTCCAGACAGTCATAAAGGTCCACTCAAGCTTAAAAGGAATGGACATAGGGGCTCCTGGGTGGCTGTCGGTTAAGAGTCTGCCTTCGGCTCTGGTCATGATCCTGGAGTTCTGGGATCGAATGACGGGCTCCCTGCTTAGCAAGGAGTCTGCTTCTCCCTCTCTCTCTGCCCCTCCCCACCACTCATGCTTGCTCTCTCTCAAATAAATAAAATCATTTTTTTTTTTTAAGATTTTATTTATTTATTTGGCAGAAAGAGAGATAGGGAGAGCAGGAACAGAAGCAGGGGGAGTGGGAGAGGGAGAAGCAGGCTTCCTGCTGAGCAGGGAGCCCGATGCGGGGCTCGATCCCAGGACCCTGGGATCATGACCTGAGCCGAAGGCAGACGCTTAACGACTGAGCCACCCAGGTGCCCTATCAAATAAATAAAATGTTAAAAAAAAAAAAAAGGGAATGGACCTAGACTCCACCTCCTGGTAGGGGGATGACAAGGTCCTAGAAGGACAGACGTACTATTCCAGCCATCTTTTGAAAACATGTTTTGCTACACACATGCTGTTGTCTGAGCCTGAAATGCTGTTATCACTCTGATTCTCACTCTTTAACTGGCTACCCAATCTAAATTAGTTCCCTCTTCTTCCATTCCTTTCGTGCACTCTTTCTCATAGCTCTTTATTTTCCTTGGCAACACTGATAATAGTTCATAATTCTCTCCTGAAGTCCATGAAGGCTAGACCATGTTATGTACCTAGTACCATGCATAAAACCTGTTGAAATGTTAAAGTGAATTATTTGTAACTTAAAAATCTTAACCTCAGGGCATCTGGGTGGCTCAGTCGGTTGAGAGTCTGATTCTTGATTTCGGTTCAGGTCATGTTCTCAGGATCCTGAGATTGAGCTGAAGTCGGACTCTGTGCTCAGTGGGGAGTCTGTTTGAGATTTTCTCCCTCTGCCCCTCCCCTCACACACACTCTCTCTCTCTCTCTCTAAAATAAGTAAGTCTTTTTATCTTTTTTTTTTTTTAAGATTTATTATTTATTTATTTACTTATTTGACAGAGAGAGTACAAACAGGGGGAGCGGCAGGAAGAGGGAGAGGGAGAAGCAGGCTCCCTGCTGAGCAGGGAGCCCGATGTGAGGCTCAATCCCAGGACGCTGAGATCATGACCCGAGCCAAAGGCAGACGCTTAACTGACTGAGCCACCCAAGCGCCCCTTTTAAAAAAAATCTTAACACCATGTATCACATTTCCACTAGGAAAAGCATATTCCAAACTTTGTAGAAGGAAGAAAACAGAGTTACAGAAACACCAGGAGTCTGTCCTTTAACTCCTCATATTTCATGTCCCACTGCCTAGCTTGGGGTGAGGATGGGCTGGAGAGGAGAAATGTGCATGTATTAATTTTGTGGGGGAGAGGGGGTGGGTGTAGTAAGCAGTTTGAATAGCTGAATCCCTGCTTATACTCTCTATCCTTTTAAAACTCAAACCCACAAATACATCTCTTCCCTTATTTTTCTAGTATCCAGTTCATGGCAAGAGGTTTTTTGCTGGTCTGACAAAGAAGAATGATAGTCTAGGAAATATTCAGTGCTCTCAGAGCAGCCAGGTAGATGTTTTTTACTCGAGGAAACCTAGCCAGACCCTCACTCAGAACCATTGTTCTTTCACTTTTGGCACAAATCTAACAAAATTGGTTACTGGTTTCTCAGCCTCCTGGTGATTGGATGGGGAAAAGAAAATAGACAGTGGGATACAGATAATAGGAGGAATAGCTGTTGATACCTCGGATATTGTAAGGCTGGAATAGTAATGTGGGGTAGAAGTGTCCACAAATTATAAAGGCTTTCATTCACTTAAATATTTCATGTCACCTTGTTGGGTATTGGAGACCTAAGAGTGAACAGAATGCACATGGCTCCTGCCTCCTTGGAGCTTGCAGTCTGGGGATGGGAGTAGATTTAAGATGAGTGTTTGCAAAGTATATATTTTTCATCCTCTTACTTTTAACCTATATTTGTCTTTATATTTTAAATGATTTTAAAAATGTTTTTTTGGTAAGCATCATATAGTTGGGTATTGCTTTATATGCAATCTGATAAACTCTGCCTTTTAACTGGGGTGTTTAGACCATGTACATTTAATATCATTATTGATACAATTGGGTTTATGTCTGCCATTTTACTTCTGTTTGTCCCATCTGTTTTGGTTTTGTTTTTTGTTTGTTTTTTGTTCCCCTCCCTCTTCTCTCTTTTAACTTACTTTGGCAGACTTTTTTGAATATCTTTTATGGTTCCTTTTTTAAAGATTTTGTTTATTTGAGAGAGAAAGCATGTGCACACGAAGAGGGGGGAGGGGCAGAAGGAGAGGGAGGGGGCAGAAGCAGACCCCCTACTGAGCAGGGACCACAATGTGGGCATCGGGCTTGATCCCAAGACCCTTGATCACGACCTGAGCCAAATGCAGACACTCAACCGACTGAGCCACCCAGGCACCCCTATGGTTCCTTTTATTTATTTTATTGGTTTACTAACTATATCTCTAGGTTCCTTTTTTTAAGTGATACTTTAGAGTTTATAGTATACAGCAGACCATTGAACAACACCAGTTTGAACTGCATAGATTTACTTATATGCAGAGTTTTTTCAATTAGTACAGTACTATAATTGTGTTTTTTCTTAAGATTTTTCTTTTTTCTAACTTTATTGTAAGGATACAGTGTATAATATGTATAACATACAAAATATGTGTTAATTAACTGTTTATGTTATTGTTAAGGCTTCTGGTCAACAGTAGGCTATTAGTTAACTTTTGGGGAAGTCAAAAGTTATACATTGATTTTTGACCACACAGGAGGTCAGCAGCCCTAACCTCTGTGTTGTCCAAGGGTCAACTGTATAACTTATCACAGACTACCTTGAGGTGATATTGCATTACTTCACATTATAATAAGAACCTTACAGTAGTATAGTATTATTTTCCACCTCTGTGCTATTGATACACATTTTACTTCTAATATAAACCCCACAATACATTGTGATTACTTTTTGCTGAACAGTCAATTGTTTTTTAAAGAGATTTTTTAAATAAGAATAAAATATTATATTTACTCACATATTTACCATTTTTGGTGCTCTGTATTCCTTTGAGTAGATCCAAATATGTAGATGATATCCTTTTCTTCTCCCTGATACTTCTCTTTAATACCATCTCATAGTACAGGTCAACTGATGATGAATTCTTTCAACTTTCGTGTGTCTGAGAAAATCATTTCACCTTTACTTTAAAAAAAAATTGTTGGGTGCCTGGGTGGCTCAGTCGTTAAGTGTCTGCCTTTGGTTCAGGTCATGATCCCGGGATCTTGGGATCGAGCCCCACATTGGGTTCCCTGCTCGGCAGGAAACCTGCTTCTCCCTCTCCCACTCCGCCTGCTTGTATTCCTGCTCTCGCTCTCTCTCTCTGTCAGATAAATAAATAAAATCTTAAAAAAAATAAAAATTAAAAAAAAAATTTTTTTTTGAGATAAAATTCATATAGCATGAAAGTAACCATTAACCATTTTAAGGTGTATAGCATTTATTACATTCACAATGTTACATAAACATCGTATCTGACTAGTTCCAAGACCTTTTCATTTCTGTAAATTCACTTTCATTTTTGCAGGAATTTTATCTGGGTAGAGAATTTTTGATGAGTTTTTTTCCTTTCTGTATTTTTAAGATGTTGTTCTGCTGTCTCCTAGCTTGTGTTTTTCCAATGAGGAGTCTGCTGTCATTCTTATCTTTGTTCCTCTGTATGTAATGTGCCCCACCACTCTGACTGCTTAAGATTTGCTCTTTATCATTGGTTTTAGGCAATTTAATTATAATGTCCCTTGGTATAGGTTTCTTCATGTTTCTTTGTGCTTCACATATGTTGAGCTTCTTGGGTCTATGGTGTTATACCAAATTTGGAAATTTTTCAACCATAATTTCTTCAAATATTTTTTCCATCCCTCCCATCTTTGAGGACTTCAAGTGCATGTATATTAGGCTAGTTGGAATTGTTTTATAATAATCACATTGATACCCTGTTTTTTCAGTGTTTTTTTTCCCTCTGTGCTTTATTTAGAGTAGTTTCTATTTCTAGATCTTCAAATTAACTTTTTTTTTTTCCCCTCCTGCAATGCCTAGTTAGCTGTTAATTTCATCTAGTATATTTTTCAGCTCTAGAAAATTGATTTGGGGCTTTTATATATCTTCAAGACTCTCCTTAACATGCTTATGCTTTCCTTTGCTTTCTTGAACATGTGAGCTATAGTTACAATAACTTTTTTTTTTGTCCTTGTCTACTTGTCCTATCATCAATGTCATTTATGTGTCTGTTTCTCTTGATTGATTTTGTACTGATTGTATTTTACTTTTGAGTGTTAGATATTTAGAATTTGAGTGCTGAATATTTTTGTGTTTTTTAAATGTCCTTATAGAAGGGTCTAATGAAAGAAGTAGGATTTTTTTCTAATAATTATATGGAGATAATAACTTGTATAGTTACAATGCTTGTCTTAGAGGAAGTGAGGAAATAGTATGAATTTTATTAGCATGACATAACAAAAATCTATAATTTAGGAGATTTTGACTTGGTTACTGAGTTATTCAGAAGTAAAAGAAAAAGGAAATTTAAGTCTGGTTTTCATTACCAGACACCATTCTCTTTGGGAATAGTGAAAAGTCATGGGCTTTGGATTTAGGCTTGCATTTGAATCCCGGAAATAATGGAACTAGCTATGACCTTTGGCCAATTAGTTAAACTCCCCCACTTCCAATAAGTCTTTTTTTTTTTTAAACTGCTTTTATCTCTTAATGTCCTTTTGAGATGAAATGAGAATATATATACATATATGTATGTATCTATTTATGTACATATAAGCTATTTACACGTGATAGGAATTCAACAAAATATTGGGTTTTTTTCACCTTTGCCCTTCCTTCAACTGTTTCATTTTTGCAACAATGCTACTTCTGGATCACATGTTGATTTGATGTTTAGTAAAATGGGGAGAAAAATAGTCACTACTCAACTATACTTGTTATTCTCAAGCAATTACTCTTAACTCTTCCCATAGCAATAATTTGTTATTCCTGAGCTTTAATTTTTATCAAATTACACTGCAGTTGAAGATACCCAGTTGGTAAACAAATTGCCCCAAAGTGCTTTAATCTATTCAGAATTGCTTCTATTAAGATTTTATGCTGTTTTTTAGGAATTCTTCCCCTCCTGAGTAAACCTGTTATTTGAGAAATATAATCAGAAACTTATTTTTAATAGAGTTTAGAATAAATTAATTCTATAAATGGTGGAGAGTTAATAGATTTAAACTGCATGAAGATTTGTACTTTAGTCCCTTATCCATGGTTTCGCTTTGAGCGGTTTTAGTTGCCTGCAGTCAACTGCAATCTTGAAGCAGGTGATCCTCCTCCTGATATACCGTCAGAAGGGCCATAGTAGCCTCACACTAGGTCACAGCGCCTACGTCATTCCCCTCACTTCGTCTCATCACGCAGGCATTTTATCATCTCAGGTCATCACCAGGCGGGGAGTACAGTATAATAAGATTGTTTTGTGATAGACCACAGCACCTAACACTTATTACAGTATAGTCTATTTTATGATTTGTTATTGTTCTTAATCTCTTACTGTGCCTAATTTATTTTATTTTTTAGATTTTATTTATTTGACAGAGAGACACAGCAAGAGGGAACACAAGCAGGGGGAGTGGGAGAGGGAGAAGCAGGCTTCCCACTGAGCAGGGAGCCCGATGCGGGGCTCAATCCCAGGACCCTGGGATCATGACCTGAGCCGAAGGCAGACGCTTAACGACTGAGCCACCCAGGCACCCCATTACTGTGCCTAATTTATAAATTAAACTTATAATAGGCACATATAGAAACTTATAATAGGCACATATAGGGAAAAACACAGAATATTTAGGGTTAGGTACTATCTGTGGTTTCGGGCATCCCCTGAGGGTCTTGAAACCTCTTGCAGATGGGGGCGGGGACTACTGTGTCATCTGTTACTGTGTTAGTTTCCTGTGTCTGCTGTAACAAAACGAAGTTGGTGGCTTACAACAACACACATTTATTTTCTTACAATTCTAGATGTCAGAAGTCCAAAGTCTGTTTTACTGGTAGTGAAATCAAGGTATCAGCAGGGCTGCAGTCCCTCAGGAGGCTCTAGGGGAGAATGGCTTCCTTAACCTTTTCCAGCTCCTAGAGTTACATTCCTTGCATTCACAGTTCATGGCTTCTTCATCTCCAAAGGCAGCAGTTTACACCTCTTCCAATCTCTTTCTCTTCTCCCTCTGTCCCATAACCTTCTTCAGTAGTTAAATCTCCCTTTGCCACCTTCTTATAAGGACACTTGTGATTAAATTACATTTAGGGTTCACCCAGATAATCCAGAAGAATCTTTCCATCTGAAGAGCCTTAACTTAATCATAATTGCAATGTTCCTTTTGCAAAATAAGGTAACATTTGCAGATTTTAGGTATTAGGACCTACATATCATTGGGGGCATTATTCAGCCTTCCACACTTTTTTCAAGGGGATATCAACAAATCCATTTTTCAGATGTTAGAGTCCTATATTTTAAAAGCCTGTCAGTTTAATATGTTTTTTCTGCCTATGTCCACAAATATTTAGTTGTGGTGATTCACAAGAAAGACTGTCTTAAAAGTCACATCATTGGGGTGCCTGGGTGTGGCTCGGTCGGTTGAGCCTCCAACTCTTGGTTTCAGCTCAGGTCATGATCTCTCAGGGTCATGGGATCTCATGGGCTTCCTACTTAGTGGGCACTGAGTCCGCTTCCCCTTTCTCTCACCCTCTGCTCCTCCCCCCACTCATGTACTCCCTCTCCCTCTCTCTCTTTCTCAAATAATTCTTTTTTTAAAAAAGTCACATCATTTTCAGAGAATTTATAAGTACTTTCTAAAGTAGTTCATACAACCCATTTTACAAAACCTGTTTTTATGGAATTTAGCCTTTCTCACTGTGTGTGTGCAAATTCTGTAATGGCTCAGATAGCTTTTATAGAAAGTATACACAACTTCCCCACAGTACAATTAGCTAGGGATTTAAATTTTTTAAACTGAAAGGAGGGGTAACTGGGTGGCTCAGTTTGTTGGGCATCTGCCTTCTGCTCAGATCATGATCTCAGGGTCCTGGGATCGAGCCCTGCATTGGCCTTCCTGCTCACAGGGAGCCTGCTTCTTCCTCTCCTCCCCCCTCGTGCTCTCTCTTGCTATCTCTTTCTTTCGCTCTTTCTTGCTCTCAAGTAAATAAATAAAATCTTAAAAAAAATTACAAAAACCTAAAGGAAACATTTTCCTGAAAAAACTCCTTTATCTGAGGTAAGCTATTCACTAAAATGCTGGAAGGATTAAATTTTTAGATGTTTTTGCAAAAAAGAAACCAAGATAGAAAAAACAATGGAGAGAAAGTAGAAAGTATTTTTGCACATGTAAACAAACTAGCTCCTAGTTTGTCAAAATATACATACTCTTCCTATCATGTAATCCTTTTCAGAAATACCATATGTGATGAAATTTAGCCAGTATCTGAAGCAGATATGAGATAATTTGGAGTTAATAACTTCTAGTTTCAAAGACCAATGCTTTCACCTCACACAGGCTAACATTATTATTACATAATGTTGTTTTTGTTACTGTATTCTGTTACAGAAGTGGAATCATTCTATCAAAATACAGATCAAAGAGTTATATTTCCTTGCAGAAGGAAAGCTCAAGAACTATGATAATTGGCATGACTAAAAATAAGTTATTGGATTCTTCTAAACCACCCTATAATTCCAGTGAAGTGTACAAACTGCTTTCAAAATACAAGTAACAGGCAGGTGGTACCAGTGCACATGTATACATCCCATGAAAACGCTTAAGTACTCCTAACAGCGCTTAGCATGCATAGTCACCGTAGTTGTGTCGCATACTATCCCGCTTCTGTCAACAAAATTATAGGGGAGGGCCAGGCACACGTTTGGTTATAGCATGAGCTCAGGTCTACCTGACAGAAGAATTCTTTTCCCATCCACGGAGTTGGTATAGGTTAAAGTTGGGCGCTCTAGAGCTAAATTATAATTGTGTGCCGGGATTACCATGTGTCATCTTGAGCACATTACCCTCCGTATACCTTAGGTTCCTCATCTTCAAGAGCGGGATAATAGTGTCTACCTCATAAAGGCTGAGAGGATTTAGTAGCACAGGGATACTGGTTATAACCTTGTCTGACCATGTGGTAAGCCTTCAGAAATGTTAGTTATAAACAAAGAATTGACCACATACCCATTTATAAGTTTAGGCTTTTGCTTTCAGGTTTAAGAATGACATACCTGAATTTCTCAGTTTGAATCATCCAATCTGCGGCTTTCCTCCTTTGGCATAAAGGATGATAGTGTTAATTTGTGTGCTCATTAATTTATACAAGAGAAATTGTTGCGATTTCACATCATACCCATTGCAAAAGGTTAAAAACTGAATTTTTTTTGTCATTGACTTTTTAAAATTCAAAAGCTAGTGTTGAAGCTGTTCAGTTTTTATGATATTAAATCTGTAAGCTCTTAGTTTCTACAGACTTTCCAGTAATTTGGAAAATCAAGAAAATGTTAAAGCAGGATAGTTGAAAATACAGTGTTGAAAAGAAGCAGATGAATAGATATAGCAGATACCTGAGATAACATCATTACTGGGTGGAAAACAGAACATGGCTGAGTTTGTTGGCAAATGATTGAGAAGTGTGTTGCATTGTAGTCTTGTTTGGATATAACAGCAAGCAGACTTTTTCCCTAGCATGGTCATAGGAGATACTGAGTAACATGGGGATTCAGTAGGAGTTTCTTTTATCAATCTGTTAAAAGATTCAAGGAAGAACTTTTTTTTTTTAAGATTTTATTTATTTATTTGAGAGAGAGAGAACATGAGCTGGAGGGAGAGGGGGAGAGAAGCTGAAGCAGACTCTGCACTGAGTGCAGAGATGGATGCGGGGCTTGATCCTATGACTGCGAGACCATGACCTGAGCCGAAACCAAGAGTTGGCTGCTTAACCAACTGAGCCACCCAGGTACCCCTCAAGGAAGAACTCTAAATCTTAATTCAGGGGCGCCTGGGTGGCTCAGTTGGTTAAGCGACTGCCTTTGGCTCAAGTCATGATCCTGGAGTCTCGGGATGGAGTCCCGCATCGGGCTCCCTGCTCAGCAGGGAGTCTGCTGCTCCCTCTGACCCTCCCCCCTCTCATGCTCTCTCTCTATCTCATTCTCTCTCAAATAAATAAATAAAATCTTTAAAAAAAATAAAAAATAAATCTTAATTCAGTGGAGGCTTTCTTCGAGGGAGTTAAGGAGAAATTTGCCTTCTGACTATATTACAAGTGGGGGAGGGTGTTAGTCTTAGAGAATTTGGAATAGTTAACAGGTTTCTTAAGCAAATGCTTTTGATATTTCTGCGAAAGTACCTTAATAATAGAAAAGAGTGAATGAGTGAGGATACTAGGGATAGGAAGGTGTCTATTTTGTGTTATGACTTAGCTTATAAGTTCATATGAAGTTTTATTCCTTTCCATAGTCTAGCCATTTTTATTTCTGATATGATTTTTATTATCATGATGTAAAATGTTGTAGGAGACATGCTGTGCTCATGTTTCTGTTTGTAGTACTCTTGTTAATACCACTCCTCTCCCTTGAGAAGTAAGGCTAACTTGTTTTTCTCAAATGTCTAAAAAAAGCATTCAATTGAGACTCCAGGGTTCTTTCTCACATGATGAGAGGCTGTTTTTGACTGGAAGAGATTTAAGACTAGGTATTACTACTTTGTCCGCACTTCAGAGTATGGCTTTTATAGAAGAACTGAAGAGAACACTGGTTCCTAGGTGTTCACCAAATAGTTGGATGAGGCAACCTTAATTAGGGTCTTGATATTAGCCACTTAAATATTGCAAAATGTCTGCCAAACACGAAGGCTTCAGTAGAATTGGTACTTTTTCTGTTTATCAATTGGTTCAGCTAATATTTGTATTTAGTTAGTCGATCATGATCTTCTGTGCTGTGTTAGCCAGAAGAACCAATTAGGAAACTTTTCCAGCTTGAAATGAGTGGCTTTCTTTGAGTTGCTATCTTATATGATTTCGTAGGACAAGCTTCCTGGTTCACAAAGTGACACAGGTAGTTATATGTTACTTGTTGTGTAAGATAATCCTAGGTATCGTTACACATCATAAGAGAATTTTGAGCAGACCTAGTTGATGGAAAAATTTGCATCAGTGGGTATTTGTGGCTGATTTGTAGGAAGTATTCTATGGGCAAGAGTATTCCCAAATCTGTATTTGCTGGATGAATCCATTATCCATAGGGCTAGAATATTTTTAACTGTCATTTACTTTTTAAAAAAATTTAAGGCCTATATTTTGTAAAGTGTGCAAATGTACAGTTCACTGAATGTTAATGTATATATTTATCTGTGTAATCACTAAGATAACGTTCTACTAGTTATGTTTTTTAAAGCAAGCAGATATATTGCATTATAATTGTTTGCTTAAATTTCCTTTCTTATTACAAAATAGCACATGTTTACATATTGAAAAATTGAGATAAAAAGTTACTTACATGTCCCAACACGAAGAACTCTGTATGTCTTGATATATATTCATTCATTCATTCACTCATTCGTTATGTGCCTAACGTGTGCCAGGTATTTGAGTTGCTGGGGACACAGCAATAATTTAAAAAGACATAATTCTTGGGGCGCCTGGGTGGCTCAGTTGGTTTAGTGTCTGCCTTCGGCGCAGGTCATGATCCCAGGGTCCTGGGATCGAGCCCCACATCGGGCTCCCTGCTCTGCGGGAGGCCTGCTTCTCCCTCTCCCACTCCCCCTGCTTGTGTTCCCTCTCTCGCTGTGTCTCTGTCAAATAAATAAATAAAATCTTAAAAAAAAAAAAAGACATAATTCTTGCCCTTGAGGAGATAACATTTTTGCTATAGGAGAGGAACAGTAAATAAACACCAGGGGGAAAAATAAAAGAAGGGGATTGGGGAATCCTGGAAAAGGGGAGGAAGGAGCTGCACTTTTACAGAGAGCAATCAGATGGCCTCACTGAGAATGTAACATTTGAGCAAACAGCTGGAAGAGGCAAAGGAAAATGCTAGACAGATCTGAGGGAATGATAGAGTACTTCTTCAGGCAAAGGCCTGTGGTAGGCAGTGCTGAGCATGTTTGAGAAACACCAGGAAGGCCAGTGTGGCTGGAGTAAAAGACACCAAGTGGCAAATGAGTTGGGAGGGGCAGGGGCCACATCCTGTAGTGGTTCTTCCTCCTGGTACACAGGAGAATCCCCTTGGAGGCTGGGTAAACGTTTTCTCACACAGCCAGAGTTGAGAAACACTGGTAGACGGCCTTTAGACCATTTTAAGGACTTTGGTTTTTACCTTGAGTGAGATGGGAAACCATTGGAGGGTTTTGAGGAATGACCCACCTGATTTACATTTTGTTATTTTAAAATATTATGAAAATACAACTTTCTTGAACCATCATCCCACCTACTTCAGTAGCCATCTACTTTTCTTTTTTTTTTAAAGATTTTATTTATTTATTTGACAGAGAGAGAGAGAGAGGGCACAAGCAGGTGAAGCTGTAGGCAGAGGGAGAAGCAGACTCCCCGCTAAGCAGGGAGCCCGACGCGGGGCTCGATCCCAGGACCCTGTGACCATGACCCTAGCCGAAAGCAGACGCTTAACTGAGCCACCCAGGTGCCCCAAGTAGCCATCTACTTTTTGCTTTACTTGCTTTACCCTCACCCCTCTCACCCTTTTCTTTCTTTTTTTTTTTTTTTTTGCCCCAGAGTATTTTAATGCTAGCTTGGGTTTTTAGAATGATAACTCTGATTTCTGTGTTGAGAGAAGGAGAGGTGGAACAAAGGCTGGCTATAAGTATATCCTCCATGTTTTTTTTCTATATATTCTTAAACAAAAATTAAATTGTAGTGTATTTAGTATTTTATAAATTATTTTCATTGACTGTATTGGACATCTTATGTCACTGAATATTCTACTACTAGCTTTTCTTAATGGCTATATAGGATTCCATTATATGGGTGTACCATAATTTATGGTCTTACATTATTGAACATTTTAATTTACAACCTTTGGTTATCATAGACTATGTGGTTGTACAGCCCTCTAGCTAAACCTCTGCATATACCCATAATTTTTTCCTTAAGGTAAATTCCTAGAATGGAATTGCTGTGTCAAAGGATATGCACAAAAATTTAAAGGCTTTTGATATGCATTGTCAAAGTGTTTTTCAGATACCTTTACTAATTTATACTCCCACCAGCTGCTTCTGCAAGTGTCAGGTTTTCTTAAACTCTCACTAACATTGAAATCTTTCATTTAAAAGAAAGGTTTCCTGTTTTGACAGGTGAAAAAATAACTCATGGTTTTAATTTGCAGTTCTTTGATTTCTAGTGAGGTTGAATTTTATTTCCATTTGCATTTAAAAAAATGCTTATTCGTATCATTTGCCAGTTGTATGACATTGGGTGAGTCACTTAGGACCTATGTTTTTGTACTATGAAATGGGTATTGTGTGCCTGCTTCACAGAGTTTTCATGAACATTAAATAAAAGCATTTTGTATGCCCAGGTTTTTAAACTGTTTGACTATGATCCACAGTAAAAAACAAACAAACAAACACCTTTCATTGCAACAAGCATAGGTAAATATGTAGCCAAAAGTTTCATGGATAATACATATACTGTTGTCAAGTGAGATGCACTCTGATACTTGACATTCTCATTCTTTTTTTTTTTTTTAATGCCCGTTGTTGGGGCGCCTGGGTGGCTCAGTCAGTTAAGCGTCTACCTTCAGTTCAGGTCATGATCCCAGAGTCCTGGAACTGAGCCCAGAGGCTGGCTCCCTGCTCAGCTGGGAGCCTGCTTCTCCCTCTCCCTCTGCCACTCCCCCTGCTTGTGCTCTCTCGCTCTTTCTCTCAAATAAACTAAATCTTAAAAAATAAATAAATAAAAAATAAAATACCCATTGTTAACTATTAAATTGATCATGACACTCTGGGTTGTGATGCAGTGTTTAAAAAACACTGCTGTAAATTTTAGAGTACTGTATCTTGTTAGGTGCTCTTCTACCTACGGTAATTACCTCTGCCAAATACCTTGGAAGTCAGTCTGCCCTTTATCTCTTCTAAAATTTGCTTTCAGAAAGGCTAAATAGGAGAAAGACCACAAACCTAGCTTGTTGTATTTCTATATCAAGTTTTTCATCAGTGAAAAATACTAAACTTATTCACAGTCAGAAAAATGTATTTGTTTGGGCTTCTATAATGCCATAATGACTGAATTATTAACTCCACTTTTTTGAAATAGATCTAATGCAGTTGAACAAAAACACTATATCACTATAGGGATTGTATTTGTAAAACCCCAAATTGGGACACAGCATCTGACAAAAACTTTTTTCTATAATTTTTGTTACCTGAAAATCTTGACAAAAGTGGGAAACATGAATCACATTTAGTTATATTTAATATAGCCCTTTTTCAGTAGAACAAATAAGTGTATGAAAGCTGGATAGCCCTGAGAAACTGAGAATGTGCGGCACCCATACATAAAATGCCAGATGCTATTCACTGGGAGACTTCTAGCTAACCTATGTGAGGACCACTCAGAAAGGAATTAGCCAGATGTAATTATTAGCTGTGACTAGAGAAAACTCCATTAGATTGGGGTGATTCTTTCAAGTCTGAGGAATGTTGGGATAGAAACTGCATAGAGAAACAGAGTGGGTATTGGGTGGTGGTGTTTACTATTTGAAAAACACCGAGGAGTTTAACCTATTCAACAATAAAACCATGTTGTTACTTTTGACTTCTAGTTTAACATTAAATGTTTTGTTTAAAAATTTTTTTGATGCGAAGCCAGGAAAACTTTAAAAGACTCTAAGTTAAAAGTTTGACTAATGAGCATTTACTACTCCTCTACTCACCCCTTCACAAAGGAAAAATTTTGAGGAATGCCAGAAATAATTTGGCATATAAAAATTAAAACTGAATTCAATACCAAAGAACTGTAATTTACCTTTGAAAAAGAGCAGAATATATATGCTGTTTCTATACTACATTGATTTTCAAACATTAAATGTCATCAGATTTAGAAAAATAAGCTACTCTGCTTTTCTGCACTTCAGTGGGTGTTGACTTTAATTAAGTTTATATATGTGGTTAGAATTATGAGCTTTCCCCCTGCATATGGTGTAAGTGCTGAATTTTGGATTCTGGTCTCTTCACTCTCTGAGGCTAAAATTAGGTTTTAAACAAGCTCAGGAATAAGTATAGAAATCTATAGGGCTCAAATGGGCCAGAAATATATGAAGAACTCCTCAGCTTCACTAGTAATCAGGGTTGTGCAGATTAAAGCAACAATGAAATGCCATTTCATGCCCATCAAGTTGGCACAAATTAAAGCTGTTATTTGAACATTATCAAGTGTTGGGAGGAAATAATCTAAGACTATTAGAATATAAATTGGTACATGTGCTGTGAAGAGCAATTTGGAAATATGGTATGGTGCATACCCTCTGACCAGGAATTCTAGTGTATCTTCTTGCATGTGTGCACAAATAAACACACAGGGGCATTCTTTGTAATAGTATAAAAATTAGAACCTGTATGTCTATCAGTAAGGAAATGGCTACATAAAATAGTCCATTTATTTTCCACTTGAAAGACAGCATGAATATCATGTGTAATTTTAAAATTACTCTTAAAGTTTTAAAAAGGTAAAATCAATTTTAATACAGTTTGGCACAATATACCCCAAATATTATCTTTTTAACATGTGATTAATATAAAAATAATTGGGCTGGGGTGCCTGGATGGTTCAGTCAGTTAAGCATCTGCCTTCGGCTCAGGTCATGATCTCGGGGTCCTGGATTGGAGTCCTGAGTCAGGCTCTCTGCTTAGAGGGAAGTCTGCTTCTCCCACTCACTCTCCCTCTGTACTCTGTCACTCAAATAAATAAAATATTAAAAAAAAAAAATCATTGCGCTATTTTATATTCTTTTTTCATACTAAGTCTTTGAAATTCCTTATGTATTTTGCACTTAGAGCACATCTCCGTTTGGATGCTAAAGTTTTTATTAGAAATATTTGATCTGAATTTAAATTTCATTAAAAGTGCAGTTGAAATAATAGATTCACATACCCAAGTTGTTCCATACATGCTTAAATGTGTTTACATAACTGACTTGGATATCAAAAAATCTAAACTAACTCACTTTTTCAGTTGCATTAGCCATATTTCAAATAATAGGTAGTTATGTGACTAGTAGCTACCATATTGGATAGCGTAGCTCTAATTATAGCATAAACTTTAGCATAGCAGTTAAAATGAATGATCTATATTATATGTATAAAACATGGCTGATTATTCAAATTTCACAGTGTCACTAAAAATTCTAGAGAAATGGTGTGAGGTTTTATTGTTTGTTTTGAGCAATTGAAAATATTCACAATAATACAGGGAATAATGTAATATTCATGCAACCACTATTCAAATGTAGCAGACGTTAACATTTTGCCACAGTACCTTCAAATCTTTCTCTTCAGTCCTGGATTTATTTTTTAGAATATCTACTTCAGATACTATATGGCTTGAGCATCCACTTGTTTAGTTTGTAGTAGGTGTACAGGAAAAGAGTACCTAAGAGTAATATTGTTCTGGGGCGCCTGGGTGGCTCAATCGGTTAAGTGTTTGCCTTTGGCTCAGGTCATGATCCCAGAGTCCTGGGATCGAGCCCCACGTCGGGCTCCCCGCTCAGCGGAGAGCCTGCTTCTCCCTCTCCCACTCCCCGTACTTGTGTTCCCTCTCTCGCTGTCTCTCTCCCTGTCAAATAAATAAATAAATAAAATCTTACCAAAAAAAGTAATTATAGTTCCTTGAGATATTAATTGGTATTAGAACTTAAATAGTCTTGTAATGTTTAATGCATTTGTAAAGTTTTGAGGAATTGGATGTCTACTAGAAAATTATTTTAGATTTTTAGGAATGCACCACCTATTTTAACAAGAATTAAATTCTCAATAAGAGGCTGTTTTCCTTAGATTTTCCTAGTGTATATTTTCAGTTTTTACAATTTAGCTTTATTTAGTGGAAATAATCTGGGAAGAGAAGAATGTTTAAAGTCTAATAGAATTGAAAATACAATACTAACTTTAAATGTAGTGAGTTGTCAGGAATACCTCTTGATATATTTTTAAACATCCAGTATTTTATCTGAAATGGATAGGGCTTAAAATAGGAAAAGGGGCAGAGATGATGTCACTTGGCAGTTATTTAATAAATAGCAAGTCAGGTTCTTTGAGCATTGAAGGGTGTTGCCAAAATATATATGAGTGGGTTTGCTTGCTCTTTACTATGAATTTTGTCCTATCTCTTGGTGTTTTAAATGTAGCTCCTGTAGTTAAGTGCCCAAGGTAAGGAAGTACTGTAGTCTCTTTTAATAACTAGTGCTGTGGCCTAATGAAAGGACTAAGATTGATAAAAACCACTCTTAAAATGAGGGATGGTATATAAACAATCTTGTTACTGTTTAAGTATAGTTTATCATTTAATCTTAAATTCCAAATGGAAGTGGAATTTCCAAATGGAAAATTTGATTGTTTTCTTCAGATATGTCAATTAAATCAAATATTTGATGTCATGAAAGTTTCTGGTGCTAAATTGTTGTGATGCAAACAACAATTTTCTAAAAAAAATCTTTCATATGAATAGCTGTTTAACCAGTTAAAAGACTAAGAAACTCAAATTTTAAAAATCATACAATTTAAAAGATTATACAATTCTTTTTTTTTTTTAAATATTTTATTTATTTATTTGAGAGAGAGAATGAGAGAGAGAGAGAGCACATGAAAGGGGGGAGGGTCAGAGGGAGAAGCAGACTCCCTGCCGAGCAGGAGCCCGATGCGGGACTCGATCCAGGGACTCCAGGATCATGACCTGAGCCGAAGGCAGTCGCCCAACCAACTGAGCCACCCAGGTGCCCAAAGATTATACAATTCTAAAAAATTCTTGCAGAAAAGATGTTTTGTAGTTGGTGTCATATTTTGATACCTGGATTATAGCAGTGTCACTTTACAATTTTGGGTTTGCTAAATAGTAACAATTGAAGTTCTAAAAAAAACGGGTGCCTGCTATGGTTTTGGTTCATCACTAGATGGAGTTCTTGTAGTACAACTATGTGTTGGGCAGCCGTTAGTAGAATAATCTCTGCTTCCCTCAAAGTAAGCACGCATTTTTTTAAAAAGATAACATTCTACACATCTACACAATCAGCTGTTAAATACATAACATGGCAATAAAAATACATAGTTGGTAGTATGCAGTTATAATCTTTGAGCAGCCTCAAAACAGCTATTTTAGTCAATAAGATTTTTCTTAGGTGGGTATGTGGGGAGAGGGAATTCAACCAGTTCCCCGATAATCCAGAGGAATTACAATTTATAGTATTACCTGTACTGGATAATTCTGTTGAGGAAATTCAGGTGCTTGAGTTCTGGCTTGTCTGAAGACATTCTGTGCCACCCCCACTGGCCCTGAAAGTAAGTTCTTCACCTATTACATCTGAAGTTCAGTGATCATTGGTTCTCTCTTCACTCCCTGTCTTATCCTTTCCCATGTCCTTTAGGCCTTAAGTACTATCCAGCTTCTCAAATTCCAAAAACTAAGCTGACAGTAAAATGTTTTTTATCTTACCTTTTGTGTATTTACGTCTAGTGAAGGAGAGTATTTTCTTGGATTTCTGCTTCTCCTTTCTCTTTATTCCTCTTTATGAATAATAGGAATACCTTCATATTGTGTACTGTTGAGTCGGTTGAGTTCCAAGTTATTAAAATTTGTCACTTACTCTGTGGTTCTTTGGCAGTCTTCACAAGTGGCCCCTGAAACAGTCTTTTCTCGATGTTACTTTTGATGTGCATGTAGTTTCCTCCACAGTGCCACTTAGAGTCTTTTCGTACCTATGCAAGGTTAAAAAATTAAGTAATACTTAAAGGTTTATATGGACAAGTACTAGTTGCCTATCTCATTCAGTTACATTTTATTGGGGGGCACTTTCTTGTAGGGTTTATTTTATGTAAACCTCTTTCTTCAATTATCATTTGTGTAATTTTTAAAATGAAAACTGCCTGGAACAATTAGGAAACTTGTTTTATCCCATAAGAAGTCTGGAGGCTGAGTCATTGATTCAGTGACACAATCAAGGAAGCAGATTCTTTGTCTTTCCATCTGCTATTCTTAGCAAACAACGTCGGCTTTGTTCTCAGGTTAGCTGCCTCACAGTAAGATGACTCCTTCAGGTCCAGTGTCACTGCATACCTCCCTTCTTATGTGTGAATCTCTTTGTGTGCATACCCAGATGCTTCCAGCAAACCTTCCCTGGTTATCTCATTGACCTGTAGTGCTTCAGAGGTCCATTCCTAAGCTGACTTCTGGAAAGAAGAGTGGGTTGCCTTGATTATCCTAGTAAAGTTTATAGTCATGTGGAGGAGAGTTAGAGCACCAGAACAAATCCAGAATATGTAAGGAGGGAGTGCTGAAGAATAGTTGGTGGATAGTCAGCCAACAATGTTTATAACAGTGTCAGACTCAGTGGAAGGTGTTATTTACCTTGTTTCTTAAATTTCTACCACGCTACTTTTTTTTTTAATTAATTAGAAAGTCAGGATATTATTTGAAACCATAACCTTCTTTATAATCCCTTTGCTACAATGTTTAATTGTACTTACATCTATGAAAAAGAATATTTTCATAGATGTAAGCTAAACATTAAAAGAAGACTAAGGAGGGGCACCTGGGTGGCTCAATTGGTTAAGCATCCGACTCATCTCAGCTCAGGTCTTGATCTCAGGGTCATGAGTTCAAACCCTGCGCTGGGCTCCAGGCTGTGTGTGGAGCCTTAAAAAAAAACAAACTAAGGAATGTATAATTTCTTTTTCTTCCCTTGAGCTTGGTTGTTAATATTGGATCCATACCTTTGCACTTCCTTGGAACATAAATTTATCGCATAATTGCATAATGTTTGCAAAAATACAGATTTCAGTAATAAAAAAATAAAATAACATTATCATTGAGTTTTTCTAATCGAATCTATCCAGATGACAAATGTTAACTTTTTCCCTTTTTTTCTGGATCTAGAGCTTATATATATCTTTGGCAAATAGTCTTGCTGTTTTGCTTCAGTTTTCATGATTCTTGTTTCTTCCTTATTACAGAGATGCCTAATTAAATATAGTAATTCTTTGTCAATTCTAATGAGTTTGAGTGAACCTTGTTTTTAAAACAAAATTTTGATTTTACTACGTTTTTCTCATGTCATCCTATACTTTTCATTCTTCTAGTTTTTCACATCCATATTAAGTTTTGGAGTTGATTACTGCATATAGTACTTTTACTAAGTTTTAGCCCAAGATGAAAAACTTTAGAATTAATCTTATACTGGCTTCTTGGAATTATTTTATAAGCCAACTGGAAAATTGGCTAAAATCTTATAATAGGTCATTTGAATCACTCATTGTCCTGATTATTGATGTAAGAAATGACAAAGTAGATGATTCTCTAGGATTAAAGTGTATGTGTGTGTGTATACACACGCGGTGTATCTATTTAGTTTTGTTTCTTTAAGCTAGTTTAAAGCATTAACTGCCAAAATCTATTTGCTTTGAAAATTGATTTTTAGATTAATCCCTTAGAAGAGTTTACTTTGAATGCCATTAACAAACACCTATTTAAGAAATAATACTGTGGTCATTACTAAAAAGGCTTCAGTTTTTGTATTGGATCTTTGATGTATATTTTCTAGTGACAATTAATAATGTCAGTAAAAATGGCAGAATATCCAGACCATTGTGGTTATAAACATAAGTCCTATGAGATGTTAATGTGTTACGTGGAAAAGAATTCTGGGATCAGCTCATTTTGCCACATGTTGGGTTGTTCAGGCTTAAATGGGTTTCTTTACTGCAGGACTTCTTAGGATCTTTAATATACTAAGGCATATTATAAGTGCTTCAGGATGGGATGTAACAGTGTTTGCAGAACTTATTTAAAAATGGAACATTTATTTCTAGGACTGTTCCATAGAATATACTTTAGGAAATAATGGTATTTGGTGCAGTTAGTATTTGTGTGAACTGCCATGAAGGAAGTAGTGTGTGTAACCTTTATTGATGAATGCCATCCAGTTTATTTGAAAAAGTATTAACTTTAACAGTTGGACTCTTGGGACAGTAAGTTTCAAATGCTTTACAGATACTCTTAAGAAATAAGAGCTTGAAGATTTCAGGTATAGTTTTTCTACTGCTGCTTCTACAGCTTTTGTCTAAAATGAAATTTATCCACATGCTTAGTGTTGTTGGAATGTATCTTAAACAGACTAGTGATAAGATCTCTTGATGACTCCCCCAACTTTTTACTCCCGACTGGTTTTCTCTACTGTGTTCCAAACTAATATTTTTAAGTTCCTATCCTGACAGTTTTAGATGCAAACCCTTATACGCATCTGAACTGTTCAAAACTGAGCTCATCCTCTCCCATTTCCTCCTCCCCCAATCCCAGACTTTACTTTCTGTTTTCCATCCTGGCTAGTGACACTATTGACATTTTGGCCTGGACAATTCTTTCTTGTAGGGGACTGTTCTGTGCATCGTAGATGTTTAGCAACATCCCTGGCTTCTACCCACTAGATGCCAATAGCAGTCTCCTTCAGTTGTGACAACCAAAAATGTCTCCAGACGTTGTGAAATGTCCTACAGGGGACAAATCACCCCCATTTGAAAAACACTGCCCTACAGCCAATGTATTACTTAATCTTACTGATTCTGTTTTCTAAATTTACCTTTAATCCCTCCTCACGTCTTTATCCCACTCCCTACCTCCATTCCTCTTTGTTTCTAATACTTGGGTTTCTTTCATAAGGGTCTGACTAGCTGTCCTATATTCAATCTTGTTTCTGTCCCATCCACCTGCTTTAGTACTGCCAAATTTATCTTTCTAAAATGCAAAGCTGTTCTCTATTTACAATCTCTGGGTAGTTTCTGGAGGGGACCCTCATGAACTGGCTTCTCTCTTTAGCCTCATTCTTCAAAGGCACTCATACTCACTATACACCCCAGTGTACTGTGCCTTCTTCCCACCATACTGTACTTTGTTTCAAACTCTTACCTAGACATCAGTTTCTCCATGGTAGCTCCCATTTATTTTCAGAGAAGGTGTGATGGTGAAAAGCATTTTTTTTTTTTTTTTTGACATTTGTCCTCCCTCATCAAATTGAACTTTTCAGGGGCAGGGACCATCTCTCTGTTTTTGGCATGTAGTAGATATTCAATAGAAGTCTGAACCATTGATTAGTATGCCTTGATAGATGTGGTAACTTCCTCATTACTTCTAGGAATCCTGTTCCCTGTGTCAGCAGTGACATTATTTTCCTAATCTTTTTCATCTAGACTTTGATAGGCTTTTGACCACAGAAATCTGGGACTATAATTTTAAGAAATCACCTATTCAGGACAGAATTGAAGAAAAGCAGTGTACTTAGTTGACAGATTCACAAGACACACTTGTAAAACATCTAGTTTAAAGATTTTTATTCAGAGGGAATTGAATGGTGTGGATTAATTGTGCAGATTAATATAATTGAATTAAAATGTGAAAAGTATTAGACTCACAACATTGGATTTCTATTGATAAGGATTTGTTAAAAGGCTTGTAAAAAGCAGTATCATTGTCTTAACTATTTTAGTTTTTCTTAAGATTTTATTTATCTGAGATAGCAAGCGTGCGTGCAAGAGTACGCGCATGAGCAAGGGGGGGCGGGTGCAGAAGAAGAGAAAGAAGCAGGCTCTCCACTGAGCAGAGAGCCCGATGTGGGGCTTGATCCCAGGACCCTGAGATCATGACCTGAGCTGAAGGCAGGTGCTTAACCAACTGAGCCACGCAGGCGCTCCTTAACTGTTTTAGTTTTTTATAAAATACATATATTGCAATATCCTGCATTATTTAGAAATTTATTCCCTGTCAAATGGGGGAAAAAGTTGTTAGTAAAGACTAGAGTTCCTACTTCCCTTCCTTCCATGCCTTAATAAATATAGTTTTGTGTGATTGGGTTTTCCTGTGAATACAGTCAGGCTGACCAACTACACTTACACCTAGAACTTTAATTAAAAGGTGAAGAAGAGAAAACTTGAGGTTTGCAGGGCTTTTGGAAGATAACCCAGATGTAGCATCAGCCTCATTGAAAAACTGAAGGATTGAAGGTGGGGAAACAAGGAATGAATAAGACCTATTCCCAATTCAGAAGAATTCTTCATCCCGGCACAAAGCCTTGCCAGATTATTAATAATTATTTATTGGATGAATCTATATATAATGTGAGTTAAGCCAGAAATGATGGCTTTCTGCTTCAGTTTTTAGGGAATGGTATAAAATATATCAGTTCCTTCAAAAGAGATTCATTTAATAAGAAAAGTTGTAATGGAGGTTTCCAGAAATAAAGCTGGGAAGAGGCACGTTACTTATAGGAAAGGTTCCTCCCTTTCATACCTGCTCTCTAAGGGTGGAAGCAGATCATAGGCATATGTGACACCCAGCCCATTATTAACCTGAAGAGTCATGTTGCCAAGGACCCAGATTTGCCTTGCCTGTTTTTCAGTTTCTCCCTTTTCTATATTCTCCTTTCTTTAAATTTGAATTTTTAAACATTAAATACTGGTTAAAATTCTCTTTAGGCCTTAAGCAGCTTTAGGAAAGAAAGATGTTGTGTAATTGAAAGAAATGAGCTTTATTTGGGCTCAAAACAAAAAAAGCCAGGTAAAGGCTTTTCTGGAAGAACTTCTCAGAACTTGGAAAATTTTGCATTATAATGCTTCTGTTGCATACAGATCATTGCATGCTTGTTTTCCACACTGTAAAATAAACCAATGATATTTTGAATATACATTTTTTAATAGCTTTGGTTCTTAAAATTATTTTTGGGCGCCTGGGTGGCTCAGTCGGTTAAGCATCTGCCTTCGGCTCAGATCATGATCCTTGGGTCCTGGGATCAAATCCCACATCGGGCTCCTTGCTCTGCGGGGAGCCTGCTTCTCCCTCTCCTCCCCACTTGTGCTCTCTCTCACTATCTCTGTCTCTCTCAAATAAATAAATAAAATCTAAAAAAAAAATTATTTTTAAAATTTGTATATCTTTAAGGCCTTACTTAATCTCAATAAAAGATATTGTGGCTGTGAGCTACTTAGTTTTCCATATACCTTTTAATATAGTGGAGATTATATTGAATGTAAACTTTTTCAGTAAGTTATTTATATGTTATCAGAATAATGTTTTAAATGGGTAAAAATTTTTAACCTAGTGAGGGTCTAATATAAGATTCTTGTATTTTAATAGGATATAGTCCATTCTCATTATTTGCAGTAGTTGTGTTCTATAAAGGCACCACGAGCACTGAATTGTCAAATAGTGAATGATTGCTCCCAGGGGATACACAGAGTTCGGTTCCTACAAGCCTCTGGTCGTATTTTCATCAGTCAATACATAACCTTGTTTTATGTGTGTTTGTATTTAATGACACCTTATTTAATATGTATTATTGATTCGCTACCTTTGAACTCATGGCCAACAGCACTATAATTCATGCCTGAGCAAAGCTTACATAACGTATTCTCTCCATACGACAAATCAGTCTTCTTGCATCTAGGAACAGATAGCACTTCAGCACAGTGCTTGGAAGCTCGTTTTAAACAGAGAAAGCACCAACGAAAAGCACAGTAATGTGAAACACATGGTGCTAAATAGATCACAAAAAAGATCACTTGTTTACAGTATGAGAGCTGAAACAAGAGGGCAAAGTGTTTCCTTGATCAACCTCAGATGGAAACATACATGTCAGGTGATTCACATCTTTCCAATTGCAAAAGACTAAGAAGGTACCTCAAGTATTGATTTTGAAGTTACAAATACATTTTAGTGAGTTGGAAGATTTGCAAATACAGAATCTACAAATAATGAGGATGGACTGTTATTGTTTTAAAGAAGCTTATGATTGAGTACTTAGAATATTCCAGATTTAAAACAATATTTCTCTTATTTTGGGGCATGTGGGAGTTTTGGGTTAAGTGGAATGAGCCTCACAGTTTTCATGTTCTGTTGTCCAATGGAATAAAATTGTCTGCTCTCAATCTGTCATTTTATTTTTTGCCCTGTAGGGAACAACCCATCTTCAGCACTCGAGCTCATGTCTTCCAGATTGACCCAAACACAAAGAAGAACTGGGTACCCACCAGCAAGCACGCAGTTACTGTGTCTTATTTCTATGACAGCACAAGAAATGTGTACAGGATAATCAGTTTAGATGGCTCAAAGGTAAGTTACATTTACTTTAAATAATCTTTCTGTTTTATTCAGTAGAGCGTTTTCTGTTTTATTTGGAGGATTTTTGTCTTTATTAAAATACAGTGTTTCCTTTTGAGTTTTAAAAACTTAACTTTAAAAAACCAAAATTGATCATTCTTAGGGTACTAACATATTTTGTGTACTAAGTTGGATTGACCACCTTATTTATATTGAGTTAACATACCAAAATATTCTACAAATTTTAGGTTAGTTTATTTGATAAATATTCATTGCATATCTATTACATGTCGGGCACTATGTGAGGTGCTATGAATATAGTGGTAAACAGAATAGACACAGTTTCTACTCTTTTGGAGCATAAAATCTAGTAAGGAAATAGAATTCTTTCCAGATACATTTCTGTAGATTAGTAGGCAATTCACAATCCCTAAATGGTATGAAGTCTGGTCAGTGTCACCATTAAAGCTGACATCCCTTATTCTGAAGAGAAGTACGTGGACAAGACCTAAGTTTTTATTTTTAGGAGAGGCAGATGGTATAATGTTTAAGAGCACAGGCCACCTGGGTTCATAGCTCAGCTCTACCATCTACTAAGTGTTTGATTTTGGGCAAATTACTTCTCTGAGCCTCATATTCTCACCTCATTAGGGGTGTTAGTAAGGATTAAATGAGTTAATATCTGCAGAGCACTTTGATCAGTGTCTTGTAGTTAGTATGCCTTTCAAAGAGGAGAAATTCCATTTTTTCATCAATGAATTTTGAATAGCAGAGAGAGATACAGAAATACCAGACATTGGATTCTGGATAAAATGTGTATAGAAAGATGAGGGCTCCATTCTTCTCCTTCCAGCTTTTTTGAAGCCATGAGGCCTTTCAAAAGCTCCCAGAAATTGTAGCAGTTCGGCGTAAGGGTTAAGAGCACAGACTGTAGACGCAGACTGTCTGGTTTGAATTTTTGCTCTACTGCTGACTAGCCATGTGACCTAGAACAAGACACTTAATGTCTTCACACCTCAATTTTCTCATCTGTGAAAAGGAACTAATAAAAATATCTACATCATTACACCACAGGATTGTTGTGAAGATTAAATAAATTAATTTAGGCAAAAGCACTTAACGGGTGTATAGTAATCAGTATGCAAACACTGACTGTTTTTGTTATTAATATTTTTAGGCTGTTGGTTATGTATTGTCTAGTAGTTTTGGGGAACAAAAGATAATTTAATGTTCAACTTTGAGTTTATTTTTTCATGAGCTCACTCATTATCTCCTTAACTAGATTACAGAACTCCAGGGGCTGTTAGCACCTTATCTTGTACTTAAGTGACTAATGTGTATTTATTAGAATAATTGATTCTCGGGGTACCTGGGCGGCTCAGTCGGTTGAGTGGCGGGCTCTTGATTTTGGCTCAGGTCAAGATCTCATGGGTCCTGGGATTGAGTCGAGCATCGTCGGGTTCCCTGCTCCGTGGGGAGTCTGAGGATTCTCTCCCTCTGCCCCTCACCCCGCTTTCTCTTTCTCGGTCTCTCTCAAATAAATCTTAAAAAAAAAAAAGAATTGATTCTCTTTCATTTTTACTTGGAGGATTTAAGGACTTGAGAAATAGTAATAGCTAATTTCTATAAAATTTTTTTTTAAGATTATTTATTTATTTGAGAGAGAGAAAGAGCATGAGGGGGTGGGCAGAGGCAGAGGGAGAGAGAGAAGCAGACTTCCCCCTGAGCAGGGACCCCAACGCCAAGCTCGATCCCAGGACCCTGAGATCATGACCTGAGCTGAAGGCAGACACTTAACCAACTGCACCCAGGTACCTCTACAAAACTTCTTTAATGAAGAATAATTTTGTCATATTTTGTAACTGTTAGTGAAATCACCAGATTTTAATTGTTACGATCTCAGACACTAGAATATTTATTTATTTATTTTCCCTGACTAGAACTTTCAGTTCTCTACAATCTGCGTTTCCCTCTTGGCCCAAACCACAGAAAAGACATGGTTTTATTTGACGGGAGAGTTAAATGGAATAAAGTTCAACTGAAGTATTCCCTTGTCCCATGTGATTAAATAACTCTCATGTGTTCTTCGTTCTCAAGCAATAGGAACTATTGCTGCTGGCATTTCCATTTTTGAATATACTTTGCAGCTTGTAATCATTAGACTCTTAAATAACTCTTGTGAACGAGTTTTTGTTTTGCTTAACAAAATCTACCATCTGTAGCTGTTATACTCTCCAGTTACTTTTTAAAAACTGATGCCCGTAGCTACTGCAGTTCCCTGCTGGAGTAGTTGTTTTTTGGTAAGCAGTAGTGGTTTACTTGTGGCTAAATGAGTGTTTTTCTGCCCCCCACCCCCACTTCTATTTCTGCACTGCATGATGAGTTGGAAAGCCCTTAGGTGCCCCTGATTAGAAAATGTCTGTTTGTTCTCATTTAATTCCCTTACTGTGCATATGAAGTTTGCTTAAAGGTTTTCTAATCAAGCTGCAGAGACATCAGCAAGGCTGAGGCCAGAATAAGGGCCCTCTATGAACTGTAATGACACAGCATTTTTACCTCTTTTCCTTGAAAGGACAGGAACTCTGGGATTGAGAGACAAATTTATTTTAAAGAACTAAGATTTTTCTTCTAAGTGGATTCATATTCAAATAGTTCAAAGCATTCAAGTCAAAGAATTCTAATGAATAATTTTTTTGAAGTGTGGAATCATCTATCGTTTTAAAGTTTTTCTTCGGTGATTAAAGAATCTCCACACAAGTAATCCCAGGACAAGTGGAGGCAAGGAAAGGTTCAAAATGGGAGTAAAAATGGAACTCTTAAACTTAAAAGCATAAAGAAGTTCACTTGACATAGCTAAAACTGAAGGTCTGTGGTGAACAGCAGATGGGTCAGGATGCCTGTAAAACCTCTTGCTACCTCACATATTGAGAGTTACTGGGATCACATGTAAAATGCCCTTCTGTCCTTGAAAACACTCCGATTCCAGCTCAAAAGCATCCTCTTCAGGGAACAGCTGAGGACCATCACATCTAACATAGGACGTGCCAGTTCTGGCCTTCGAGGCTCTCAGACTCTATCACATGCTGGTAGGGGCTTCACAGCACTTACCACTCTGAAATTAAATTAGTCAGCTATTTATTTCTTTGTTCATTGACCAACTCTTCTTGCTTTAAAATGTAATCCACAGTTACATTGCCTCTCATTGTTACATTTCAAGTCTCTAAATTGTGCTTGGCATTTAATAGGTACTCAGTTAAAAAAGCTGACAAAAAGCTAACCAAATGATTCCATAACCAAATTCCTTACCTTTTGTTATTCCATTCCTTACCATTTGTTAATAGGTTCTTTTCCATTTAGTTTTTCATTTCATGACAACCTGCAAGTTAGAGCACTTGTTAACCACATTTCACATAATCCTAAAATCACATGCTAGGAAAAGGAGCTTTTGAACTGAAGGGGAAGGAGGTATGAGTATATAAATTTTGTCAGAGGTAAAAATGCTTAATCAAGAATAAGTGTTCTCATAGAACAACAGCTAATATATCTGTTGTTTGAGACAGAAAGCAAGGGACCACTCTTTCTTTTACTGTCTTCTTTAGTAGGACAAGTGTCCTACATTTATTATTGCAACTTCATCAATATGTGCATAGCTCATAAATATTTATATTCATACTGTTCCCATGGTCAGTAGCTTTAGCTTTGTTTTGAAAATGCTTGATTTTCAGTCCACATTTAGTAGTTCACCAAATGACTGCTTAAGAATTTGGTAACATTTTTTTTTATTATTATTACTGGAATCACTTTGTAATCTCAAGTTTGGAGAGCATTAAACTACTTAACTAAGACTGATTCTATACTTTTGCAGTACTGGCAGAGGGAATGTACTTTAGTATGTTGTAATAATAGTTGGAATTTATTATAGGGATCACCAAAATTAATATTTAACAACACACTAAAATACTAGTTTTCTAAGAAACTATGTGTTCAACAGAAATGATAGTGATTCTCTGTATCATGAATTTATACCACTTTATGAGAAAAGAAGTAAAGTATATATTTAGGGGTTTGTTTTTCCCTTGAGTAAAGGAAAAAGTATTAAATGATTGAAAGTCTTTTCTGTATCATAATATATTTAAGTAAGTCAGCTTTAAGAAAACTCTTGATTATGGATTTTAGAAAATTAGCATACAAATAGAAAATTCGTTCTGTTGATGTATTCATTTTTGAAAGATTGTTTGGAGGGTAGGGCCTTACTTTTAAAGAAACAACTATTAAAGCCTACTTGCTTCCAGGAAGTATTACTCAAAATTAATAGATACTGATCCTGTATGTTCAAAGGAAAGAAACTGGCCATACTAAAAACGCTTTAAGATTTTTTGCGTTATTGGAAAACTTATTTTGATTGTAAAGTGTTGAAATTTTTGTTAGAGTACCTTTATATTTATAGTTCTATTAGTTACCATTTTCTACACTGTCACTTAAAATGTTAAAAACTATTTCTAGGGCGCCTGGGTAGCTCAGTCTGTTAAGCATCTGCCTTCAGCTCAGGTCATAACCCCAGGGTCCTGGGATGGAGTCCTGCATCGGGTTCCCTGATTGGCTGGCGGGGAATCTGCTTCTCCCTCTCTCTGACCCCCCCCATTCTCTCTCTCTCTCTCTCTCTTGCAAAATAAATATATAAATTTAAAAAGATTTATTTATTTAAAAATAACTATTTCTATAGCTATCTTGTGACTCATTAGAAATCCTAAGTTCTTATGGAACTAAATCGTCCTGTGTTTAAATTTTTGCTAGATTTTGGCTAGTTATTCATATTTGTCTTATTTTTCAGGCAATAATTAATAGCACCATCACCCCAAACATGACATTTACTAAAACATCTCAGAAGTTTGGCCAGTGGGCCGATAGCCGGGCAAACACTGTTTATGGACTGGGATTCTCCTCTGAGCACCATCTTTCAAAAGTAAGTTAACTCATAAGATCAAGTGGAAATCTTCAAGTCAGATGTCTTAAATATATAATAGCAAATGGAAAGTATAAAATATACGAGAAATTTGTTTAATATTCTCAGAACAACTGTAGTGACTTTAAAGCAAGAAGTGAGAAATCATTGGATTCCACTGTCAATTGGAAAATTAATTGTACACATTAAAAACGGTCACCATTGATGGAGAAGTATTTGTGTGGTTAACTGTGTGACAGAATTGTCACACAGACAGTTAACATAAAAGGGATTATCACTTCAGAATGGACTTTGCTCAGGGATTAGCACCCTTAGTGGAGATGGTCTGCAAGTAGGTAGATACCAAGCTCTTCTGAATTGTGGAAAACTTAAGCTGATAGTGATAAAGATTTCAGCTTCTTGACATGATAGTAGGCACATATAAATTACTTTGTTTAGGAAAAATGGTGCTTTATCTGGGTGAGAATTACTCCAAACTCTGATGTAGTATAGAGTGAGATCTAATAAACACATGAAGAGTTCTTGGAACATACTGACCAAGTAAATTACTGTGGCCAAAAAGGCCAATAAAATACAGAACATCACCAGGCTAATAAATATTGGAAATAAAACAGTTGTCCTGCTTATAAGCAACAGCATGCAGTGTTCATATCACCAGTGTCTTGAAATCTTGTGGGTGTCACAGAGAAAGAGTATGTAAGGAAAAGAAAACTCTCCCAGGATACGAAGATGATCAAGGAGATGAGGATTACTCACTTTTATGCTCACCAGACCCAAGGATTTATGCTTTAAACTTCTCTCTTTCAAGCCTTCCATAAAAGGATAACACTACATTTGGAACATTTTACGTAGAATTTGGTATACACAGGATCTGGTCCCTTTTGGCAGTTGTAGTTGTTCAGGTTCAGGGTCATCAGGCTCTTGAAGATTGACAGAGTTCATGTTTAACCGTAAGCTATTCGTTACAGAAATCATTTGGATTCTTAAATGAGTTCTTTTTAAAACCGTGTTACTTTTTTGTGAGTATTTATTGACTCAAGCATATAGTTAGATAGCTCAGTAATTGAAGTAATCTTTGTTTCCATTTGTTTTGGTTGTAGACATTCCTTAACACTGTTGTTGTCAAATGTTTTTGTTATCTTTTTGATATAAATTATAGTTTAGAGACCAATTTTAAGGATATTTTAACTTTTGCCTTCATGATTATAAGTCTATCCCCAATAGGATGATAACATGAACAAATGTTAATCTAATTTGGTTTCTTTTACACCCATCGTATTCTCCAAATACATTTTCTTGAGTTGTAGTAAAGGTGAGAGTTAGATTCAAAGTCTTTCGGTAGAACAAGGAGACAGGCATCCAGTTGAGCATTGCTGCTCCATAAATAATCCCCTTAGGAAATTACACAGTTATTAGAATAAATTTTGCCATTACTCAAGTGGAAGCTTTTTGGAACTTTTTTTTGGAATTGTCTGTTAAAGTCTATTGCAAAAAAAAAAGTTAAAACTGTAATTAGCTTACAGTTGCTAAATTTCTTGACAACACAGGAACTAAATTGTGGATTAATTTGTCAAACTTGCATAAAATGATTTTTAAGTCTAAGTAATTTTGACTACAAATTAAGTTATTGTCACATCTTTGAGGTTACTGGGCAGCCAGCTAATGTGGTAAAGTAATAGGTTATTAAATCCTGTCAATTATACTTTATCCTTTCATTTGATCTTTTTTCTGGAAATGACTTTTATATTTCAAGAATTGTATTTTTCCTCTTTAAATTTAACATACACTTTTGACCAGCCTTACTGGTAGTGATTCCTAGTATTGTGAAGGAGGATTGACATTAGCTCTTGAAGTCTAGTTTATTTATTTACTAGACTTGGCTCTAAGAGTTTATATTTATATGATCATTCTCTTCAGAATGTTTTTGTTGAAAGATGACAAAATCATGATTTATTTTCCAAGCAACCTTGGAGATCAATATTGCTTCTTTGTAGACTATGGGGGGCCCCAAGGAGTTTATAATCTTTTACATAAATTAAGCAAGCATGTAATTATTCTGGTTTATTTTATCATTAAAAACCTTAAGCAAATCAAAGCATTTTAAGGGTTTTGAGAAGGCTCTGAAGGCAATTCTAGACAAGGGTGTCTCAAAATAAGGGAGACTAGCAGCATTGAGAGAAATACTTGGTCTCCTAAGGCTGATGTATGAGGAAAATTGCAACTATGCTTGGATTGTTGGAGTGCTTACTAAGTTGTATTTTGTTATCATGGAAACCCAAAGCCTATAAAAATTAGCAATAGTGTGAGCCTTTATGAAGTTTGAAAGGGTTTTAAGCATTAACTACTTTGGAATGCTAGATGAGCGTAAGAAAAATTCTTCAAATTACGTAAAGACAAATTAATTATGGTTTCATTTTTATTTCATTTACACCAGTGTGAATGAGACCTTTTTAACTTTGTGTTCAGATTAATTGAACAGAATATATCCTTACTTTAAAAAGGAGAATCATACTAATATAGATTCAGTTCCCTGATCTACAAGTTATAGATGGTGGGGACAAGTCTAAAGTAAGAAGGAAAGCTGTAATGACAATTTTAATTTTGACCTTCCTCTAAGTCCCCAACACAGGTCAGAGTATCATGACCTCTCCTTCCAAAGTTTTCTTTCCCAAGAGAGAAATGAAATCAGGGTTGGCTTATGGGGGTTTGAGGAGGGAACTGTAATTTCATATTTTTATTACAACTCTAGCAGGTGTTTTAAGTTGCATATTTTTTATTTTTTAATTTGGTTATTCTGTAGCCTTAACTTACTCCCTCTGAGAATAGTGGTAGACTAGTTTCCGCTTCCAAAACAATAATAGATACTCTTTGTGGCCCTGACATTTCTAGATTACTATGGGTTCATAAGAATTAGCATTTCATGTACTGTAGTTTTTTCTTGTTGTTTTTACCAGTCTTAAAGACCTTTGTGGAACCATGTTGTTCCTCTCTGCTGCTGTACATTAGCTGTTTAGGAATCTTTGGAAATGAAGTTTTAGTAATGTCATTTAGTATAATAATAAATGTTGCTATTTGTATTGTTGAAAATAAAATGCCTTACATAATACGAGAGTTTATATTCTAGTAAAAGCTAAAAGCAAGCTCCAAATACTGAGATGTTTATGAGTAAATACCTGAAAGATTGTTTTCTCCATGATAAGCAAGGTATACTAAGCCTTACTGATTCCACTCACATCCTATACTCTGCACCTTGGTCTTAAAGTATATCTGAACAACCAAGGAAGGACATAGGTAAACTTGCTGACACCAAATTCCAACTTAATTATATTGTGATGTTTTTCAATGCAATGGCTCAGAGTAGTTGATAGTGTACAAACAAGTGTTTGGTATTAGTTTTCTTTAACCTTCATTTTCATGTTACACCTGTAATTGATTTTAGGGCTAGGTTGCTTGTTAAGAGTCAGTTATTCAGAAAATGAAAGAAAACCAAGGTAAAAGTGGACATTGAGACCTATTATTTTATTTGGTTAATGTATATAGTCTTTATACATTCAGTTTGCAGAAAAGTTTCAGGAATTTAAAGAAGCTGCTCGACTAGCAAAGGAGAAATCACAGGAAAAGATGGAACTTACCAGTACACCTTCACAGGTGGGTATTTAATTTCTATTCTTATTTTTGAGCCTTATTCATTTCAGATGGTATCCTTTATGCCAGGGTTAAATTTGGGAAAATAATGGCAAAATTAAGGTAGTTTCCAAGGTGGACATAGAAATGCACCCTTCAGTTAATCTGTACTAGTGGAGGAAGGTTTCTTTCCTATATGCCATTGTCTGCGAGAATCTAGGGGGAAAATCAGTTTAGTAATTATAACTTAGATTCTTTGATGTATGTACAACTTAAAAACAATCATATGTAAAGAGCATAGATTGGCCTATTTTGTGTTCTGTAATGGCCAGTCACAAGAGGAAACACAGGAGAGGCTCAGGGAAATAAGATTTTATTTTAATCACCGGTCCTAGAAATAGGAAGCATAGCACACATCTGAGGGGCACTTAGAGAAACCTCAGGGTGGTCAGGAGGCAGAAAGCAGGAGCATGGGAAAAGCTGAGGCTAGAGCTGTATTGAAGAATGGCAGAGCAGGGTAGACAATTTAGGATTTGGCTAGTTGAATAATTTCTATAGTCTCTAAACTCATAGGGGTAGTCTCTTCATTGCCTGGTAGCTAGGCCTCGTATGATGAAGGCAGAAGAATATTGCATCCTGGGGTGCATGGGCCAGATGAGGGAGGTACAGTTCTGGATTGGTTAGTTTGCATATCAAAGGCATGTTCCCACCTCACCCCCTTGTTCTAAGAATTGGTTAGCCAGGAAGTTTTTTTTTTTTAAGATGTCAAAACATCACATATATAGAAAAAAAAATAGTAGTCTATTATCTTGATTTTAAGTGTACTTAAATCTGACAGTTGGGACATCTTTCTTTACACTTAGCACTGAGACCCAAAGGTTATAGGTTTTACACACGTATTTGCTTTTTCCTTTAACAGTTGACTTAATACCTGTGACTTGCTCATCATAATCTTTCTTTAGTTGGAAATTAATTAGATCTCCAAGTAAAGTTCATTAAATACTTATATTTCAGTGCTTTTACGAAGGTTTTAATGTACATTGTATGATTCAGCTTTTTAATAGGCTTTTCTAGAATTAATTTTTATTTCAATTTGAGTCTTAAGGGTAGGGTTCAGCTTTGTGCTGGGTTCTCTATAGCATTTGAAGTGTACTCAAGGCTTATATGAAAAGGAAGAATCAGATGTTACAAATGTTTCTCTGGAATGTCAGTATAGTAGCAGATTTCCATAACACTTTCCTGAGAAAGTGAATAGGAATTGCCTGGAAATTTACTGACTAGCCATTTTCGAACATTGTTTGCTCTTTACCTTCCTCCTCACCCCTGGCACCCAACTCTGTTTGGTAAACCCTGCTGGTATAAAGAGTTTTGGGTTTTTTTTTTTTTTTTTTAAAGGAAAGGAGGGCTCTGTTAAGTATGTGTAAAGTACGTACTTCCTCATAGACTAAAAGTGTACTGTGGATCGAAGCCAAAGCTCCATTACACTTCTCCACACTTGCAGTGACCTGGAATAACATGATCACTTTGAAACTTCCCTTGACTCTGTATCTTCCTAAGTGCTATGGTAGTATAGTGATAACTTTTCATAAAAACCTATGTAATATTTAGTACATGTACTGGTAGCTCTCGTTCTTCAGGTGTTTGATTCTAGCGTTGAAAGAGGATGTTGCAGCACATGCCTTAGAGAATATGCAAAGGACTCCAATAAAATTATAATAGATTACACTTGTCCATTGTACTTAGTTCCTGTTTCTCTGATCATAACTTGTTTTTGTTTAATTAGCCATGAACAAGTTGCTGGTAAGATACCTGCTACTCTTTGGTGGAAGGGATATCTTTAAGCCTTGACTTTCATCAAAGGAATATATCCAAGATGTTTATATATGGAAAATACTGTGAAATATAAGGAATAAAAAAATATCCTAAGTTCATCAGTATTTGAAAGCCAAAATATACTGACCCTAAGTTATCTTTTCAAAGCATTTAAAGTCTGATTGCTAATTTAATGTACAGAAGCCAGAGTAATAGTTAAAAAAAATGTATTTATTTTCATTTGTTTCCTCCCCTTCCCCTTTTGTGACAGTCCCTTACAGATTTCATTACTATTTCTGTTTTAGTTTGAAATGTATGACTGCTGGCCACTCTGATTCTACTCAGCTAGAGGACGGAGCTTGATTCTCCTTGATTTAACCCAATCTGCTAAATTAACCCTCTGCCTGAGGTATAGAATATTACTCAGGAATTCAGCAAGGGGATCAAGAGGTTAAATGGAATAATTGATAGTAGTAGGCATTCAGTCAGTCATAGCTTTTGTTTTTATTGAGGAGGGATAACAGACTGGTTAAGAGTATGGGTTTTCAAATCAGACATACTTAGATACAAATTATTTTTTGTCACTATTTGGTCTTGAGAAAATGGCTTAACCCAATTCTCTTTATACATCTGTAACATGGGGATTACATTTCTTAGGTTATAGGCTTGTTGGAGGGAGTAACAATGATAATGGCGATGTCATATGATAATGGCACTAATGTAGGCTTTAGAGCCTGGCTTTGAATCTGGGCTCTAACCCTTACTGGGGTTTTTTGTTTTTTGGGTTTTTTGTTTGTTTGTTTCTAATTTAGGCATGTTACTATTTCTTTAAATTTATAAAATGAGAATAAGCACAATGTCTCCTGAAACTAATATAACACTATATGTTAACTATACTGGAATTAAAAAACTTAATGAAAAAAAAAACAAACCCAGTATCTCCTTATAGGGTTATTGTGAGAATTAAATGAGGATTACAAAGTGCTTAGCATAGAGTATATTGTAAATGTTAACAGCTGTTGTTGGTGATGTGGTTGTAATGCTGAAGATGATGATGTAAAGCCTTGACATAGTATCTGGCACATAATAGTTACTTAGATAAAGGTGCCTTAACTGAATAAAACCTGCATCAGAGTACCCTGGAAAACTTGTTAAAACACAAATGCTGAGTCCCACTCCTGGCATTTTTGATTTAGCAGGGCTGAGTTAGGGCTTAAGAATTTGCATTTCTGGCAGAGTTCCGGGAGATGCTGATCCTGTTGATCTGGGGATCCCACTTTGAGAAGTAGTGCTGTAGACAAACTGTTCCACATCCCTAAAGGCATGTGATGAAGAGAGTCTGGCATTTAGGGCCAAGTTAGCCACTTCCCCATTCTTAAACTCTTCAGCTGAGATTGTACTCTTGATAAAATGTGTGGTCATGTCAGATAGTCTTTATGTTGTCTTGATCAAGATAACATCTCTAGAAATAAGTTGAATTATGTATTAGTTGTTACTTGGTTTCATGTCCTTTAATTAATAGACATTAATTTAGAACTTTTTCTCTTGGAGATCTAATGTTCTTGCATTTCCATGGGAATCTTTTAAACAGTCAATTTGACATAGAATCAAGAGTAATGACTGGCTATAAATCTGAAGTTTCTTATATAGTGCACAATAAAAAAAAATACTGTATTTGAATTAACTTGTTAAGTGCTTTCCTCAGAATGCACATTGAAGAAAAGGGGGCTATATAATCAAATAAATATAATGCAATTTTTTCTTCATTGGAGTTTAGAAAAAAGTAAGTTTTAGCTGTCATTTGACTAAGACTTTTAAGTTGAATGAAGTATTTACTCGGTTAGTTGTAGTCAAACACAAGTAATGGATTTTTTCCCCCATATATTGTAGCTCTCTTAATCTATATTTAGGCTAGCTTTTTCTCAAGATGTTTTAAAATTCACTTTATAGAAAAAGTAGCATATACGTGTGTGTGTATTCAAAGAAGGAACAAAGCCTCTTTAGCTTTGTTATAAATACCATAATTTTTTAATGTTCAAATTAAAGATAAATTGTATTTACTCAAACGAGGCACTGGTTTATTTTAACTGATTGTTAGTATCTCTGTGACTAGCTGTTTGATCTTATGCAAGTGAGTTGACTTGCCTGGGTAGTAGGTCTTAAATCTACAAGGTCAGAGTTTTGAACTATATGATCTCTTTGGACATTTCGAGTGTAATAAGTCTCAAATGTTTTAGATCTTCTTTAACAAGGGTGTCACCTGTTATAAGTGGATTTTTTTGAAGGGCGGTCTGCATTAGCCAAGTGTTACTGCCTTGAACTATTTTAGTTACATATCTAACCCACAAATATACCATTAGAATTAGTTAATGCCTGTAAATTAATATGATACTTTCTTAGTATCACATAACAAATGTGATTTTACTGAACCAGGTACCTCAAAACAACTTTTACAATCTCAGGAAATGTTCACTAGAATTCTCTGGATATTATTGTTTGCTGTCCAAAGTAAGGACAGTGGACTTAAGAGTCTCTAATCCTGTTACTTGTCTCAGTGGAGTATTTATCCATTTCTCTATTGGATTTACCTATGAGGTGTTGGCAGTGAGAATAGAGAGGAGGGACTAGACCTAACAGTAGTGAAATTGACTGAACTTGGAGGAAATACAGGAGTTGAAGGATTGGTGAGGGAGGCTGGTTAAAGCAAGAGCAAGATGATTTTGAAACTTCTTTTGTTGGTTTGTAGCATGAACTTCAGAAGAGGATTTCCACTTCAGATACTGAATTTATATCCTAATGAGGCATTAAGGGGATATGTCCTGTAGATAGAAATTATGAATTGGAGCTAAGTCTCAAGAGTCATCAACAAATGAGTAGTAGTTAAAGCTGTAGGAGAGAATGATATCATCCAGAAAGAAAATAGAATGGCAGGAGAGGGGAAGACAGGGTCAGAAATTGTCACTTAAATTTGAGGAAGATATAGGGAAAGACACTGAAAGTGGTAGGAAATGAAGCAGCAGAAAATGTTAGCACAGAAGTCAAGCATTTTAAGTTAGAGGCAGTGATTTGTCAGTGTCAGAGGGGGCTTCCAATAGGATGAGACTTAAGAGGACTTTAAACTGGGGCGCCTGGGTGCCTCAGTCCTTAAGGATGCCAGGATCCTGGGATCAGGCCCCGCATCAGGCTCCCTGCTCAGCGGGGAGTCTGCTTCTCCCTCCCCCACTCCCCCTGCTTGTGTTCCCTCTCTTGCTGTCTCTCTGTCAAATAAATAAATAGAATCTTAAAAAAAAAAAAAAGGACTTTAAACCTAACAAACTGGAGTTCGCTGGTAATTACAGGTGGACTGTTGGTAAAGAAGAGCAATGTGAAGTAGTTTCTAGAATGAAAGGAAGTAGAGTTAGTGACTTTGGGCTATTCTTGAGGCAGAAATGTTTGGTAGTGAGAATAAGGTCACAAATACTATTTTCTTTTGTATGAGGAGAGTAAGAGTTTAACATGATAATCTCAGGGGGATGTGACACTAAGAATTTTTTTTTTTTTTTTTGTAGAATGTATGTGTGGGAGTGATTTGCATATGCTTTTAAATGTAAGGAATGAGTAAAGGAGAAAGAGAAGAATAGGAAGGGAATCATTGATGGAGCATTGTGCTGAAGAAGGTAATATTGTGAGGGAAGAGGATGGAAACAAATGAGCCACTTCTTTATCTGAGACAGGAGGGAAGGATAAAAATATATTCAGGTACAGATAGGGGGAAGACTGAGTAAGTCCATGCCAGTTTCTCTTTTCTCTGGAAGGAAGAGTTATGTCATTCACTGAGAGGAAAGACAGCTGAAGAAAGAGAGAGCTTGAACACAGGTTTGGAACAGCTGTTAGGTAAAGTAAAAAAAAGAAGAGCCAAGTGAGAGTAGTAAGTAAAATTAAAGATTACTTGGCTCTTAGATGTCCATCGACAGATGAATGGATAAAGAAGGTGTGGTATATATATACAATGGAATATTATGCAGCCATCAAAAGGAATGAGATCTTGCCATTTGCAACGACGTGGATGGAACTGGAGGGTGTTATGCTGAGCGAAATAAGTCAATCAGAGAAAGACATGTATCATATGACCTCACTGATATGAGGAATTCTTAATCTCAGGAAACAAACTGAGGGTTGCTGGAGTGGCGGGGGGGTGGGAGGGATGGGTGGCTGGGTGATAGACATTGGAGACGGTATGTGATATGGTGAGCGCTGTGAATTGTGCAAGACTGTTGAATCACAGATCTGTACCTCTGAAACAAATAATACAATATATGTTAAAAAAAAAAAAAAGAAGATAGCAGGAGGGGAAGAATGAAGGGGGGGAAATCAGAGGGGGAGATGAACCATGAGAGACGATGGACTCTGAAAAACAAACTGAGGGTTCCAGAGAGGAGGGGGGTGAGAGGATGGGTTAGCCCGGTGATGGGTATTAAAGAGGGCACGTTCTGCATGGAGCACTGGGTGTTATGCACAAACAATGAATCATGGAACACTACATCAAAAACTAATGATGTAATGTATGGTGATTAACAATAAAAAATAAAAAAAAATTACTTGGCTCTTTAAGAGCATAATTGAAGTTAGGGCTCAGAATTATTTTCATGACGCTAATCAACCTATTTAGCAGTGTATTCTCTTATTGCACTTGGTAGTTTGGGCACATAAGAATATGGAATGATGGTTCAGTTGATAGGAATTGGAAATTGACAAGATAGTTGTTGTGGAAGGAAGCCCCCAAATGCTAATGAGAATATAATTAAGGTGATTGGCTTTCTCGTATAGACTGACCATGGAGAGGAATAAAGCCAGATTGCACCTGACAAAGTCGCATAATGGAAGAGGGCCAAAAGATACCAAGTTGAAAAGCAAGTGGGAAGGGTGTGGATTAGGTTGAGAGGATAGGAGGATGTACAACACCTCTTACCTGTTGGAATCAAAACTAGTAGTTGATGAGTTAATCAAAAAAGTCAGTTAATGTGAAGAAGTCTTTAAAGAATCTTTAAGTTTATAAATTAAAATTCGATAATACTGTGTTTTATGTATTCACCAATTTTTTTTTTTAAGCTGAAACCTCTTTGAATATGAATCTGTTGATTGGAATTCTGTGTTATCTTTCTTACATAAATCATACTCATGATTAATTGTCTACAATTTCCTGTTTCTCTTTTCCTTTAAGTAGAGCTAACCCTAGTCACTTGCAAAGAAATCTGAGTGTGAGAGTAGATTTTCTTGTCATTATTCTGTTACTTGTAGATTTTATTTTCTAGCCATTTACTTTTTAGTCGTTTCAAAACATATGGTTTGGTTTTCATCAAAATAACCACTCTAGCTTTGCATTCAGACTTTATTAGTTTGCATAATATTTAATTCAGCTATATAATTATATAAATACAACTGGCATAAACATGGTTGGGACAGATACAGCTGATTCTTGGTAAGCATTTAATGTAGCTGGTAGAAAAATATGCAGAATAGAGATTAACCCACTAGCACTGTGCCTCAGCCAGTTAGTACACTTTACATAGGGAAGGAAGAGCATGAGTTAATCTAGAGTCAGGTTACAAAGAATTTCTGTGGATGTCAGAAAATGGGATTTCAGAAGTGGTGACCAGGTATAGGGAATGGCTTATAGGGTTAGTAGTAGACATTTGATCTCCGCCTCATTTTCCTTTATGTATCCTTTTGTTCTTCTGTGTCTCTTCCCTGGCATTTCTTTCTATATCCACAGCCATGGAAACTCAAAATCATAAGGTCCTTCCTGTCTGAGCCTCTGCCCAGAAAAGAGTGTTCTCATCTTCTTTTAAATAGAAAAGACTGAAATAGAATAAGTCTTCTTTGAATGTTTATTAAATGAAAAAGAGAAGAAGCTATGTTTTCCTTAAGTCAGAAATGATGGAACTGTAACAGGAACTTTAATTTTAGTCTTTACTGGAATTCAGTGGAAGGTGTTGGTGGTATTTGGTCTAGTGGTGAAGAGCACTGCTACCACATCCTTCCCACCCACTCTCCTGCTACAGCACAGACCAGAGGGGAGCTGGGTGATCCCCCTGGGAAGGCCTGGGGAGAGGGCCCGGCTCATTTCTTTTCCACAGGATTCAGAGTATTTCCTTTTGTGGGGTTTTTTTGTTGTTGTTTTTTATTGGTTTGTTTTATTTTTGGCTTTCCTGCCATTCCATAAATGAGTAGAGAGAGAATTCTTTTTTTTTTTTTAGATTTTATTTATTTATTTGACAGAGAGAGATACCGCGAGAGAGGGAACACAAGCAGGGGGGAGTGGGAGAGGGAGAAGCAGGCTTCCCGCTGAGCAGGGAGCCCAATGCGGGGCTCGATCCCAGGACCCCGGGATCATGACTCCAGCCGAAGGCAGATGCTTAACAACTGAGCCACCCAGGCGCCCCGAGAGAGAATTCTTAAGAAGCAATTCCTGAATCTTACATGTGCTCTGTTTTTATTTATATTTTATGTTTCACGCTTCTCATTTTTCTTACCAACTTTGGTAGACACATATACATACATACCCATATATCAAAGAAGGTATTGTTTGATAATTTTTTTCCTTAAAATGGCTACTAGCCATATTAGCTTAAGAATGTCTTTCTAAAGACAAACTATCCTTTTTTTCTTTCAAAAATTTGTAGTCTAATATATCTCCAAGTTTTTTATTTTAATGTTTGAATTAAGGTATAAAATGTTGACTTTTATATAAGGTATGTTTTTTTAATAGGAATAACTGAAGTTGAATGTTTAAGAAATTACACAAAATGTAGTTTGAAAAAGAACTCAGTGTTTGGAATACATTAAATAAAACAACTTTCACTGTGTTGCTTTTAACATATGTGAAGTTCCCAGAAGGTTTCACAGAATACTTTTGACTACCTGGGGGGTAGTTAGAAGTCAAAGGAGTTTCATGCTCTTATGTACTGTTGTAACTGTTGTAACTCTCTTATGAGCAAATACTAATTTTCTTAATTTTTAACCTGCTTTTAAAAAAAATGTGCTCTGGGCTTTTTGTTTTCATTTTAGATACAATGTGTAGGGTAACGAAACATGCCTTTCATTAAATGTAGCTAATATTCAGGTTTTCTGATGGAAAGCTTGTCGGTTTGCAGTACTGGAATATGTTGTTACTTCTATACCTTTCTTCTTCTTCTCCTTCCTTTTGTCCTTCCTAGCCTGCCTCTGAAATGGTCTTTCTACTTCAGTAACGTCAACATTCTTAGCCTTCCCAAGACCCAAGTACCAAAACCCTCATTGACCCCCAGAAGGCAGGGAGAACCAGAACCTCTCTCTCTCTTAATCCTAATCTACTTTTGTCCCTCACACTCTTATCAATCAATTCTAGCAAATCTCCAAGTGAATCCTTAGTTGCTAACACTGGTTGTGCCCTCTTAGGTTAGCAAGGTCATTTGTGGGGCGGCTGGGTGGCTCAGTCGGTTAAGCATCTGCCTTTGGCTCAGGTCATGATGCCAGGGTCCTGGGATCGAGTCCCGTGTTGGGCTCCCTGCTCAGAGGGGAGCCTGCTTCTCCCTCTTCCTCTGCCTTCCATTTCCCCTGGTTATGCTCTCTCTAATAAAATCATTAAAAAAAAAACAAACAAGGTAATTTGTTCCTGTTCTCATTTCCCCTGAATCAACTTACTGTTCAACTGATTGGACAGTCCACCTTGATTATTTTAGTTTGGTTTGGCCTTTCTTGAAGAGAAATAGCTCTTATTTATTTCTGCGTGCTGCTTCAACTTATTCTGGCTAATTGATATGATCCATAATTGACCTAGAAGTAGTCACTTGGGATATCGTTCCCATTTTATGTTGTCACATTATACATAAACCTTATTCATGCATTGACTCTCAGTTACTTGAAGCAAAGAGGATTTAAGAGAGAGATTTTAAAAGAAAAAAATTAAAGGTCAAAATAGAGGTTCCATTGATAATTGAACAATAGTTAAGTGATAAGGTGGAATCAAGAAAGTAGCTTTTTTGACCTTTAATAGCTTGTATAATTTATAGCATTATAGTATTAGTTAAAATATTTAAATGTGAAATAAAATACATACAATTTAAAACCAGAAGCCCCTGAAAGAAATTCACCACATTAATATTTTCTATATTTCTTCTTAGCATTTCTCCTTGTGCCTTATTTTTATGTAAAGTATATAAATTATCATAATCTAAGATATCTCCTTATATGCTCATATTTTTCTAATTATAAGCATTTTCCTGTGTTACACATATTTTTCTTGTTGGTTTTTTTTTTTAAAGTAAGCTCTATCCCCCATGTGGGGCTCGAACTCACAACCTTGAGCTCAAGAGTCACATGCTCCACCAGCTGAGCCAGCCAGGCACTCCTCTTATTTTTATTTGAAGAAATCCTGTATTCTTTCAGGTTGGCAGATTATGACCATACCCACCCACTCTCCTATTGGACACTGATGTTTTCCTTTTCTTCCTTACCATAGGCTAATATTTCAGTTGTGAAGTTTTAGTGCCCAGAGATCACAAGGCATCCACAAAGCTGCACTTAAAATGATCTGGTGCGAGGGCCTCCCCTGGTTAACAGGTTTATCCAATGACCCCCCAGTTCTGATCTCTACTAATACCAAATTCAGATAATCTTATGGTGCCAGTCAAAATAATAAGTGTCAGCTTGAGCTTCATTTTAAATTCCATTTATTTTCTAGAGGAACAAATTAAATTCACCTTGATAGACAAAACTTAATTAAAAGTAGAAATAAGACAAATTTTGTGAAGAAAAATAATTCCATTATTCAGGCAAGCTGAAATATACTCCCTCTGTGTATGTTACAGAGGGATTTCTGGCTGCTTTTGTAGATAACTCTGGCATTGAAAAGTAGGGCGGGTAAAAAAAATTAAAACTTGTTGAAGATTTCATTCTTCCCTTTGCCTTCTTACCTTCCCAAGTAAAATCACATTTTCTTGCATTTTTGTGCTTCTTTTTCTTAAGTAATTCTTTGAATATCTTTTATTCTAACCAATTAGTTGCTTATATAAACCCAAAAGTTCTTGAGTTCTTTGAAACTGCATTTCTGAATTGTATTGTTGTGGATAGTTTTCTTAGGAGTTGCTTTGCTTTAAAAAATTATTTCTCCTTTAAATTTTATTTTTTACCTCTTTGACTCAAATTTCAATGGAAATATAGTTTATAAGTAAGCATACATTGGAGTCACTTTTAACTTTAAGATTATCTTGTATATTTTACCAAAAGTATAACACTTTTATCCCCTACCCCCTTTTTTTTAAAGGAATCGGCAGGCGGGGATCTTCAGTCTCCTTTAACACCAGAAAGTATCAATGGAACAGATGATGAAAGAACGCCTGATGTGACACAGAACTCAGAGCCAAGGGCTGAACCAACTCAGAATGCATTGCCCTTTTCACATAGGTACAGATTCAATTCACCCATCATGATTAAGTAAAATGTGTAGATATGGAAACTTACTTGGTTTCAGATAAGTCTTGTAAAGTTACAACCCTGAGTGAAAATTCCAGTCTTTTTTTTTTTTTCTGTTTCTGTTAACCTCAGAAAGGTTTTTAAATAATTTATAGTTGATAGATGCCTAGATGGACTAGAATGAACATTTCCTTCATGTAGAAAAAGGGCTACTGAGTTAATTGCAGTACAAATCATTTTTCAGTGAAACAGTGTATTATTGTAAATCTCTTCTACTTATTTTTTTAACACAGCCCTCAAAAGTCCCCTTTGTTAACCTGGGTTTCGTTTCCACTTTCGTCTTTGTTCTTGAGGGTTATAAATTTTTTTAATCAGCTTCCTACTCTGAAATCAAGCTTTACCATACTCTTAGAGGTGATCTCACCATTGGATTTCACAGAAGGAAGCAAGTTATTGTTGTAACTTATATTCATGTTAATGTCAGATTTAGTTTTTCATACCAACTAACAGGAGATAAATCTTCTAGTAGTTCTGAACTGTAAAATAATTTGATATTTCAAAAGATACAATTTATCTTAAATATGTTCTAAACCAGTTACAGTGATTATTTGCCATATCGGTGGTATTTTTCGAAAGTAGGGAGGTCTGCGGAACTGCAGCATTGCAAATATAAACAGGTACCTATCAGTTATTGTCTTAAAGTTAATTTTTATCCTTCTTTGGAAACTTTTGACTAGGTAGTTTTAACTAAAATGGAGAAAATAGTTTTCCTATGTTGTACATGTCTTTTGAGAACCAATTTTTAAAACATCAAATTCTTTAGCATATTCAGAACAATTGTGAAGGAGATATTCCAGACTCTTTTTTCATGAGCATTCTAATTTTGATTGAATTTGTTGAATATTAGGGGCAGCATAGATTATACATATTAGAGAATAACATTGAGAGACCTCATGATCAGGCTGAGGAAGAAGAAATTAGTTACGGGTTTTTTAAGGAATGTGTTAGGAAAACTTTTTTGACTGAAAGACTATTATAATTTTGTTCCTAAAAATGCTAATAATTTTGCATACAACGGTAGACATATCTTAGAATTATCATGGAGATCATGCTTTAACTATTGTAAGCATATTCTCTTTTCTATTGCTACCAAAATAACTGAACACATAAAAAATTTATTAGTTCCTCTGAAGACAATGTTCACATTGATAAGTAAAACATACAAGTTTTTTGAATATGCGAATACAATTGAAGATTTGTAGTTTTTAAAAAATATGTTGAGGGAAGGAGAAATTTTATTCCTATTAAATTTAACATACCCATTTAAAAGATGTAAATGCACTGAACATAATTATATATCTGATTTCTTTGGCTAACACTTAAACGAGCCATGTGCATTGAATACTATAGCATTTCAAAAGAAGAACTTTCGTGTTTAACATTTGTAGAACTATTTCTAATTTACTTTATGCACCTAAAATTCCCCGAATGTTTGTTGTTTTGATAATCCTTAGTATTTGGAGTTATTAAATGGGACTAGTCATCTTCTATTGATGTTCTCTTTTCCTGGGATTCTAATAGGAGTTACTTACTTTGACTTGAAGGTACAGCTTCTTTGACTACTAGAATCTGTAGATTAGTCATGGAGATATTTGAGTTCTGAAAAAATTTAACAGGTCATTTTAAACTTTTAATTATGTTAAAGGTGTTGTACAATCTTAATAGTTTTCTTGTTATACTGTTTTAAAAATACTTTAGCTTACAAGATTTCAGAAGACTTATTTTCTGAACTAGTTTTGATTTCCATCTAAGATAGAAGATTCAGTGTTTTATAACCAGTGTTAGAATCCCAAAATAACAGAAGAGACCTCAAAGATGGTATAAGCCAGGACTGTGGTAGTTTGAAATCAATTTAGGTTATCTGTGGCATTCTGAAAAATTAAACATAAAATAGGAAACATCAGAGTAAAATTCACATTAGGAGTAGAAACTTTATTTCATTCAGTAATACATAGATTTGTGTGTGTGCTGGATTATAGTGTAAAAACGTCAAAGTTTGAAAGCATGTGCCTTCGACACGTGAGGAGACTAAATCCCAGAGCTTAGGTGAGTTGTCCTGGCTCACATAGTTGATTAGTAAAAACTTGAGTAGGGCTGCAGCTCACATTTTGACCCCAGTAGATACTGCCAGTTAGTTAACAGTGCATTTTAGTCAAATTCCCATCACAAGTACATGGTAGTGTCAGGAAGTTAATAACTTCCTATCCTAGGAGAACTCTGTAGAAATAAGCTCAGCGTTTCATGAATTAGAAACAGCAAGAATATTAAAATAATTTTTATTTAAATTTGAAACTTGTAAATGTTTAAACTTGACACGCTGTTCTTTTTTTTAATGGCAAAGGAAGACAAAATCTGTATTTTAAGGCTATTTAGACTATTTTGCCTTCTTCCTTAGTATTTATTTCAACAGAAAAGAATGAACAAAAAATATATTTTGCCAACATTTCTCTGTTCTGGTTGAGCAAAATCACTAGAATATCTATGTGTTGTGGTTGCATGAAGGAAGGATATGGAGAACAGTGACCTAGTCAGTCAAATTCATTAAGAGTTGATGGTAGTAATAGCACTTAGGAAGCCAATTTGTGCTCTTAGAATTCAAACCGTGTGCCTAAATCTCATGAACTCATTAGTTAACCTACCAAAAGAAGGCCTTGATTTTCATTTGGTCCTGAAAATTTTAGGAGTTGCATTATAGTTGGTTCTTTACTCTGTTTCACATACTCTTTAAAAAGTACTAGCTTTAAAGACAAAAGCAAGATTTTTTTGTTACTCTTTAAACTTAAACAGATTTTCAAATATATATGAGAGAATACTATGATAAACTCCCAGGAATGCATTAGCCAGCTTCAAGAGTTACGAAAAAATGGCCGGTCTTATTTCTACGCCTGCCCACTCTTCAACTTTTGTATTATTTTGAAAGCAAATCCCAGACATATAATCTCATCCACAAATACTTTTTAAAATTACTTTTGAGCTTTTTAAAAACTTATTTACTAAGGTAGTACAGCTTTTTATATTCTATCTCAGTGGCATTATAGGGTTACCTTGAATTATTTACTCTTTTCTTTGATTTTTAATTACACTGCTGAACTAAATTTTAGAATGTATGGGCTATTCAGTACTCCTTAGTCAAGTGCTGTTTTTATGTCCTTGCCATAAGCTATGCAAAAACACTCTCATTGAATTAGTTTCAATAAATTAATGTTTTTAGTGTATTTATTTAAATGCTTTTAAAAAAATTTTAGAGGTATGTAAAAGGGAATTATTGAAGATAAAAATGTTTACTAATTTCTTTGGAGAAATGACATTACATTTTATCTAAATTGCTATATTTTCTTAAAAAATTATTTTTTAACCTAAATGATAAAAATCATTTTGGGACTGAGCAGGTATACACTGACCCACTGAAGTGTTCAGGGCATCCTTTGAGACCTTAGTCTTAGATTAGCTATGTACTAAATAAAGTAGCTGTATACCAATAGACCAGCATATACAAATGGGGGAAGGTTTTGTTTTCTTATTCCAGGGACTTACTGTTTGCATCATAATATCAGCTGTATGGAATTCTGGAAATTACTTGTTCTTAATAATAAGAAAGTCTAGGATTTTTTTTTTTTTAAGACTTAAAACTATCTAAAATTCTCTTGGAAATAGTTATAGTTTTCCAGTGCTGTTAGAATGTAACACTGAAAACTAAAACTTTTTATTTTGTTCATCGTAAATTTATGCTCCCCCACATATACAATAATATATTGATAAATAACTGCTGTTATCATATTTCTGAGAGTCCAGAACTGGTATATATACGTTAGTAATTTGTGAAGCTATTTTTGTACTGATAAATTTTAATAACAGTTTGATTATATTCATGAAAAATAGGCTCTTTTAAGCTTGATTATATTTAAATTCTTTTAAGGTTTAGATAGTATATTCTTATGGTGCTGCTAGTACACATTTTGGGGCTACTGCATGTATCTTCTGTTAAAGAGATTTTTCTGCCACTTTGTGTGTTTCCAGCAGGTATTCATTAAAGGACGTGTGCACAAATGTTACTCGTTAGTATATTGATTTTGCTTTAAACCAGTGTAACCACAGTTTTACTCAAATTTATGAAATCTGGGTGGGTTCATTTCATTTCTATTTAATAGAGTAATTTCTTCATATCAGAGTTTCGGAAAGTTACTGCTTTAGAACGGATTAGGGATTTTTGTACAATTTCAAAAACTAAATTTCATTAGAAAATTTATACACTGTTTTAGTTACATGTTAAAATTTTTTAAATAGTGCTTTATTTTGAATTAAACACCGTTTGTACTTACTTGAAAGATGATACAAACAAGAAAAAAGTGAATGACTGTTAAGAGCTCTGGGGTACTATACACTCCCCAGCTATGCCATCTGTCTCCCATTTTTATGAATAATAGGCAAAACTTACAAGATCTTAGTTAGGAACTAAAGTAGAAATAATCTCTGTGGCTAACTTTTGTTTGGGTAAAATATTATCTGTAAAACTGGAACTTGGTTTCACAAGAAGTATTTTATCATTAATACCATTGCAGGTGAAAAATTGAAGTTGTAGAATTCTCCTTATTGTTACAGTTACAAACGACTTAAGTATTATTATTCTTCCACCATTGAACCTCAAAAATTAGATTAGGATTTTTAAAAATTAATTTGAAGGCTAAGACAGATTATGAGAGATTGTAGTATAACAATTTAGAGATGTCAGAATTTCTTTTACCATAATTGTGAACGGATAACATTTTATAGGAAGTGCTGTAGTAATTTCATAATATATACAGTTTACATTCTCTGGGAGGTGAGAAGCAATTTATGTATTTTTAAATAAGATGCAGGGCGCCTGGGTGGCTCAGTTGGTTGGGCAACTGCCTTCGGCTCAGGTCATGATCCCGGGGTCCTGGGATCGAGTCCCACATCGATCCCCCTGCTCCCCCTGCTCACTGCGGGGAGCCTGCTTCTCCCTCTCCCTCTGCCTGCCACTCCCCCCTGCTTGTGCTCTCTCTCTCTCTCTCTGTCAAATAAATAAATAATAAATAAATAAGATGCAATAAAAAAAATAGAATATAGTGACCAGGAGTATTTACTTTATTAGCTTTCTAAATAAGTATACTTAAATTTCCTATCCTGCATTTTTAAAGAATTAATCTTTATTCCCTTCTAATGTCTTATAAAATATTTTGAAGAAAATGTATAAATTTGCTGAAGCATTTTTTTCAGGTGTTACCACCTAAAATAGGTTATTTGCTAGAAGAAAAATACTATTCATATGAGATAAAGACATTACTAACTCCCCTCCGTTAGGGATTAGTCCTTTCCCCTTCTCCCTCTCTGCCTTACCAGTGTAATTAATGAGAAAGAATGTTCACCAGCCCATCCCCAGTGTTGTCAGCTTCTCTTTTCAAAATGACTAGCTGGAGTTAGACGTATGGTCATTCATAATGGAACAGATTGATCCTAGATTAATTATGATCTCTTCCCTGTAGAGGGCTTTTAAAATTCCTTTTATCGTTTCATGTCTGTTTTTAAAAGACCATAGTGGGGATCCTATTGGAAGGGGGGGTGTGTGATATATAGAAAGTTCTTTTCTAGGACTTAGAGGAAAATGTTCTTCCTTTGAGTTTGGATTCCCATCTTTCCTCTTATTAGAGAAGTAAGGGACAAGATCAAGATATGAACATAGGCAGAGGTCAAACAAGCCACGTAAATGTGTGACATTTGTGGTATGTATGGCAGTAAGGAATGGTGAGGTCTGTGGTAAAGCGAAGTGTGCAAGGTTCATCTGAAGTTACTAAGGTTTTTTTTAAGTAAGGCCATACAGAGGGATGAGGCCTAGATGACCCATCTTGTTTCTAGTCTAGACTTTCAAAAGGAAACTGATTTATATATGGTTTAGCCCAAGGTAAGGATTTTAAACATATTCTAGCTAGTAATATTCGTTGTTGTAATGACCTTATAAACTCTTGGTGGAGGTATTTGGGAGGATATATATGCAGATGAATCCTGGATATTATTTCCTCTTTGGTGACATATTACTCTGACAGGTGTTGTCTCTTAAACACAAAAATCACACAATTTCTGTGGCACGGTATATATAGACCATTCCATGGTCATCAGATGAGCCTTCCCAGCTTTATCACCTTGTGCTTCTGTAGCAGTTGCTCCAAATGGCTTGTAGTTCTCCGCATATAACCAACCACGCAACCATGCTTTCTCATCTGCAAGTCTTTGCCTCCTTGTTTTTGGAATATTCTCCCTTCTCTTTGCAATGGCTGTGTACCTACACTCTGTATTTCTTCCCATCCACCTCTGCCTGTAACTGGACCACCAACTGGTCAACCCCTATATATCCTTTAACCTCTAGCACCACTGCCTCTGTAAACTTACTCTCATGCCCTCACGTGTCCTCCTCTGTTAAATCCCTGTTACCTCCTGATTTACATATGGAGGTTAAAATTAACTTATCAGTGTCGCCCGGGTCAAGGATTGTGTTTTACTCATTTGTATTCCTGGTGCTTGGCATGGTGGACAGTCAATAAACCAATGAATGAAACAATTTCCCTCACAGAAATCGAGTACATGCGTTGAATACCCCTGGTACAGTGCTTCAGTCAGCTAAAGTTATGCCTATAAGTTCATAAGACCTTGAAGCTAAAATACAAAACTAGTTATATTCTTTGAAATTCAGTTACTCTTAACAAATTTAAGTCTTGGGTTTAACTGACTTAGCCTAATTTTCTTCAAAATTTCCTAGTTTGTGTAAAGAAATTTTGAAGATAATGTGTTAATAGACAGTGTTCTTAAGTAGTTGAATAATGTGAGAGATGCTAAAATGTGCATTTTCATTGTAATAGAATAATTTTTTGTCCTTTTGATGATTTCCTTTTTATTTAAAAAGCAGTGCAGAATGATTCAATGATGTATTTTCTGTGGAGTTAGACAATATTTATATTCTTTGTTTTTAAAACCAATTATAACCAAAATGTGTTTTTAAAAATTTCATCTCTTAAAAGGTCAACACAAGTACTTATTATTTGACTCAAAGAAGTAAAATTAAAGACTATTGATTTTTTAAAATTGAGAATTGTACTATGTACATTTGGCAGAAGTAAAGATTGGGGGCAACTCTGGCTTCATGAGATAACACATTTCACATGGAAATAAGCGCACAATTAATACACTGAAATGTGTTGAAAGTAGTCATGCTTCAGGGACTACTCCTTCTTTGTAGGGATAAAAAATGTAGATGTGACTAACCAATTGAAATAAATGTACATTTTATTTTTATTTTCCATCAGTTTGCCATTTTCCACGGAGTTTAGCTTGGTCATATATCCAGTGTAGAGAAGATGGTTCATTTTTATGACTCTGGCCTGAATTGAAGTTTACACATTGATAGTAGAACTTTGGAGATAGAAGAAACTTTCTCTGTATTACATAGTCCATCCACTTCATTTTACAAAAGTATAAGCAAGTCCAGGGAAGGTGTGAGGTATTCAGCATCAGTATTTGTTAATGGCTAGATTAGAACAGAGAGATCTCCAAAGGCATTGTTCATTACGGTCCTTCCTGGTTGAGGCAGTGCTCCTTCTAAACTCCAAGAGAGTTTGTTTTCTGTATCATACTTCAAGATACTTTTCATCCAGATTTTTGTTATTGTTCAACATACTTACCACTACTAACTAAACTCCCCTACTGGATTCTTAGCTTATGGAGTAAGTTTTATTAACTTGGATTTCTTGGTATCCCATATAGTTTCAAGCCATTAGGTATGTAATAGATAATGAATAAATTTGTTGAGCAAATAAATGAATATGTTTTTGCCATTACTGAGATGACAGAGGTAAATAAGTTGGTACATTTTGATCATTAGCAACAAAAATACATATTAGACAGGGTCAACAAAGATATCAATATGAAGAATAATTAGTTTACCTTTTTAATTCCAACAGGATCCACTTAGCTGTTAATATTCCCATTAATAATTTTGGTAACTGCTTTATTGAAATGTAATTCACATACTAAATAATTCACCTATTTAAAGTGTACAGTTCAGGGGCGCCTGGGTGGCTCAGTCGTTAAGCATCTGCCTTTGGCTCGGGTCATGATCCCAGGGTCCTGGGATCGGCCGCATTGGGCTCCCTGCTCTGCAGGAAGCCTGGTTCTCCCTCTCCCACTCCCCCTGCTTGTGTTTCCTCTCTCGCTGTGTCTCTCTCTGTCAAATAAATAAATAAAATCTTTAAAAAAAAATGAAGTGTACAGTTCAGGGGGGGTTTTGGTATATTTATAGAGTTGTGCACCCAACACCACAATCGGTTTTAAAACATTTTCCTGGGCACCTGGGTTGCTCAGTGGGTTAAGCGTCTGCCTTCGGCTCAGGTCATAATCCCAGGGTCCTGGGATCGAGCCTTGCATCGGGCTCCCTGCTCGGCGGGAAGCCTGCTTCTCCCTCTCCCACTCCCCCTGCTTGTGTTCCCTCTCTCACTGTGTCTCTCTCTGTCAAATAAATAAATAAAATCTTTAAAACAAACAAACAAACAAACAAAACCATTTTCCTCACCTCCCCCCAAATCCTGTACCTATTAGCAGTTACTTTCTTTTTCCCTTTCACGCACTCCCCTTTTCCCCATTCTGAGGCAACACTAATCTTTCTGTCTCTGTAGATTTGCCTGTTCTGGACATTCTTTATAAATGGAATCATACAATATGTGGTCTTTTATGACTAAATTCTTTCACTTGGCATGAGTTTTCAAGGTTCATCCACATTGTAGAATGTATCAGTACTTCATTTCCTTTTATTGCTGTATGATATTCCATTGTGTCGATATACTGCATTTTATTAATCCACTCATTGGTTGATAGACATTTGTGTTGTTTCCACTTTTTGAAAGTTCCACCATTGTTATGAATAATGCTGCTATGAATATTCATGTACAGGTTTTTGTGTGATACATGTTTTCAGTTCTCCATGTCTATCCTAGGAGTAGAATTGCTGGACCATACGGTAATTTGATGTTAACGTTTAGAGGAACTGCCAAACTGTTTGCAAAAGCAGCTGCACCATTTTACATTTCCACCAGCAGTATATAAGGGTTCCAGTTTCTTCACATCATCAGAACTTGTTATTATCTGTCTTTTTTATTACACCCATCTTAGTAGGTGTTAAGGGCTTGTGGTTTCAATTTGTACATATTTCCCTGATGGCTCATATTGTTGAGCATCTTTTCATGTGCTGGTTGGCCACTTGTATGTGTTCTTTGGATGGCTAAAACTTTTGTATTGAAAAAAAAAAAAGTTTGGATGGCTACTCAGATCCTTTATCCATTTTTAATTGGGTTGTTTATCTCTTTTTTGTTGGGTTGGAATTCTTTATGTATTCTGGATATATAAACTCCTTACCAGATAATGATTTGCAGGCAATTCTGTAGGTTGTCTTTTCACCTTTTGGTAGTGTCCTTTGCAATACAAAAGTTTTAAATTTTAATTAAGCCTAATTTATCTATTTTTCCCCTTTGTTTCTTATAGTTTTGGTGTCCTGTCTAAGAAACCATTGCCTAATTCAAGGTCGCAAAGATTTACATGTGTGTTTCTTTTTTTTTTTTTTTTTTAAAGATTTTATTTATTTATTTGAGAGAGAGAGAATGAGAGAGAGCACATGAGAGGGGGGAGGGCCAGAGGGAGAAGCAGACTCCCTGCCGAGCAGGGAGCCCGATGTGGGACTCGATCCAGGGACTCCAGGATCATGACCTGAGCTGAAGGCAGTTGCTTAACCAACTGAGCCACCCAGGCGCCCTACATGTGTGTTTCTACTGAGTGTCTAAACTCTTACATTTAGGTCTTATCCATTTTGAGTTAATTTTTATATACATTGTGAGAAGGAGGCCCCACTTCATTCTTTTGCCTGTGGATATCCAGTTGTCCCAGCACCATTTGTTGGACAGACCATTCTTTTCTTACTGAACTGTCTTGACATCCCTGTCAAAAATCAGTTGACTGTACATGTGAGGGTTGATCTCTTATCCTATGCTGCTACCACACTGTCTTCATGACTGTAGCTTTGTAGTATGTTTTGAAATTGGAAATTTAAGTCCTCCAACTTTATTCTTCCTTTTCAAGATTGTTTCAGCTATGCTGAGTCCCTCGAATTTCTACATAAAGTTTAGGATGAGCCTGTGAATTTCTGCAAAAAAGCCCGTTGAAATTCTGATAGGGATTGCATTGACTCTGTGGAACAATTTTGGTGGCCATCTTATCAATGATAAGTCTGTCAATCAGTGAACATGGGATATTTTCCCGTTTATTGAGCTCTTCAATTTCCTTAAGTGGCGTTATTTATTTTTCAGAGTGTAAGTTTTGTCCTTTTGTTAAATGTATTCCTAAGTATTTTATTTTTGATGTTGTTATTGGAATTTTTTTTTTAAGATTTTATTTATTTGAGAGAAAGAGCGCAAGAGAGAGCATGAGTGGGGGAAGGGAGAGGGAGAAACAGACTCCCCTGCTGAATGGGGAGCCCGATGTGGGGCTTGATCCCAGGATCTTTGGATCATGACCTGAGCTGAAGGCAGACATTTAACCAACTGAGCCACCCAGGTGTCCCAGGTTTCATAATTTCAGAAAGAAAAACTAAGGCCTAGTGATGTACTTTAAAAAAATAGTGACAGTTTTATAAAAGAATTCTTCCTCTCAGTTCTTTTATCCTTTAAAATAGACAATTACCTTTTAAGAAGTAAACATAAGGAAAGCATATTGCTGTATTTGTCAAAGCACAGATTTCTAAAGCTACCAAATGAGGGGAGGAAATCACTAACCAATTAGAATATCAATGGGAAAAAAATTAAAAAACTGGGAATATAAAGAGCATCTATGAAAACCCCCCCAGCTAATGTCATACTTAATGGTGAAAGACTTAAAGCTTTCCCACTAAGATAAAGAACAAGAGAAGAATATCCACTCTTGTCCCTTCTATTCAGCATTGTACTGGAGGTTCTATCGTCATTCGGTCATCCATTTCCATAATAATGGCTAGAAAGTCTTAGTTTCCATAGCAAGGAAGGGAAGTATACTTTATCTTAGTGGTCTTGACACCCACAGGACCTCCTAGGTGCCAAGCCCTGAACTAATATTAGACATGGTTTATCACGTTTTGGTTTTTTTGGAGAGATAAATATCTTGGGCAGAAATACTAAAGAAGAAAAATTACATACCTAAATAGACTACCTTCCCTTTTCCCCACTTCTCATTTAAAAAAAAAATTCTGCTTTGAACATTTTTTCTTTTTATGGAAAAGCTGCCTTTCTTCTTTAAGTCCTGATACCTGCTGGATAGTTTTTTTTGTAAAGTCAGAGAAGATCAGTTCTCCCAAGTTGGATTTTTTCTTCTTCTTCTGCGGAAGAGAGCTAGTTTTCCTTGGCTCTCCGGGCCATCTTTAAGTTTTGGAACTTAGCAGAGTCACCATTTCCTATGGAAGAAGAGGATCTGCAATTTGTCCTAATAGAAAAGATGCAAATAATCCCTGACAGAGAGTAACTAACCTGGAAGAAACATGACACTTCTAAAATACCCAATCTTCACAGTTTACTTTTGAAGAGTCCAAAGAAGTAGAACCTTTAAAGAAGATATTTCACTGTTAGAATTCCTTTTTATTCCTAGATAGCGTTTAAAGGTATCTCCATGTAGCAGAAGAAAGAAATGTTTTGTTCCTTTGGCAGAGGCTAATACAGGCACACCTTGTTTTATTGTGCTTCCCTTTTTGCACTTACTAGCTGATGTGTTTCTTACAAATTGAAGGTCTGTGGCAGGCCCTAATTGAACAAGTCTACTGGCACCATTTTTCCAAGAGCATTTGCTCACTTCGTGTCTCTTTGTCATATTTTGGTAATTCTCACAGTATTTCAAACTTTTCATCATCATTATTATGTTTGAATTGCTGCAATCTCATCAACTTTTAACGGATGAGGAGTTGCTTCTTATGGACGAGCAAAGAAAGTGGTTTATTGAGATGGAATCTACTCGTGGAGGAGATGCTGTGAAGATTATTAACGTGACAAAAAAGGATTTAGAGTATCCCATAAACTTAGGTGATAAAGCAGTGGCAGGGTTTGAGAGGACTGACTCCAATTTTGAAAGAAGTTCTGTGAGTAAAATGCTATCAAATAGCATCACATGCAACAGAGAATTTGTTGGTGGAAGGAAGAGTCAGTCGCTGCAGCAAATTTCATTGTCTCATTTTAAGAAATTGCCACAGTCACCCCAACCTTCAGCAACACCACCCTGATCAGTCAGCAGCCATCAACATCGAGGCAAGACCCTCTACCAGCAAAAAAGATTATAAAAGCTGCAAGCTCAGATGATGGCTAGCATTTTTTAGCAATATATTTTTTAATCGAGGTATGTACATTTTTTTAAGACATAATGCTATTGCACACTTGACACACTACAGTGTAGTGTGAACATAACTTTTATATGCCCTGGGACACCAAAAAACTCATTTGCCTCACTTGATTGTGATATTCGCTTTTTTGTGGTGGTCTGGAACTGAACCCTCCGGATCTCCAAGGTATGCCTGTCCACTTAATTTTCAGAAGACTTAAAAGCCCTTCATGAAGAGAAATTCCTATTTCTTGAGAATCAAAATAGCTATTATTCCTGACAAAAATAGTGGAAAATAATCAACCAGATTTGCAAAGTAGAACTGTTTGTATATGTCATTTCCTTTAAAACTTAATGTAGCCATTTTCCTACGTGTAATCTGATACTCGTATCTTGGTCCATTTCTTTTGTGTCATATATGAGAACACTTAACTCCCCACCTCACAGGGATGTTGTGAGGCAAAATTTAAATGTTCCTAAAAAAAGTGTAGAATTAATAACTCTTGACTGTTTCTTTGTTGGTAGTTTCTATAATCATAAGATTTTGCTTATTTTTAAATTTACAAGTGCTTTTTTAGAGCTATGAATGGATATTAGGTATATTCAATTGGAAGTAAGATAATGAAGTTGTAATTGATTTATCAATGAACATCCTTGTATACATAATTTAAATGCATGAAACGTTGCACTGATTTTTTAACAAAGAGCTTTTATATAATTACAATTAAAGAAAAAGCTAAAGTAAATGTCTGGTTTCCCCTTTTATTTAATTGAGATTTAATTATACCTCTTAGAAAAAAAGGTAACCCAATTCATTAAATTCTAGTGAAAATGAAATCTACAATGAAATAGATACAAATTAAAGAAAAGAAGTGAAAATCTCGAAACAAGATTCAAGCATATAGAGAAGCCCAGAATTTAGACTTTGATAAAAGCTGAGTAAAACTCTTGTGTTATTAGTTAGAGGTGAAAGTAATACTTTGATTAGAAATAGGATTATTATAGTAATAGAAATTTGATAAGCACTTGCTTCATATGACAGCAGAAGGGTCTGAAAGAAAATTTGCATAAAGGAAAATGAGGTAAAAATCATGCATAGAAAATTCTTGATAGCCTGCAGAATATGGTTTCATTTGTACAATTTTATTTTCATAACATATGAACATAACAAAGTAATTATATAGTATTTTCTGTTTCACATAAATCAACCTGATTTTTTTTTTTTTTGGGTGGGCAGCAAAGCAAGGTTTATTGAGCCATAGCAAAGTCATAGTACAAAGCTCCCAAGGGGGGAGGGGACCCAAGGGGATAGCCACCGAGTTTCTAAGTCTAGGGTTTTTATGGGCTTGTTGGCGACCTGTTTCAATCTGATTAACCCTCCCTGCACCTGTCATCCAGTCACGTTTTTGTCACCTATCTATCTTATGGGAAAGGGTGGAGGGCTCCTTCCAGGGCGATGTAAAATCCCTTTAAGGGTTTGACCGGATTTTTGCAAGCAAAAGCTTAGTTACTGCGCATGCATTATCAGATAATGGCTCCCAGAGTGAGACTTTAAAATTGCTATCAAATGTCTACTTCTGCTTTGTTCTCACTGTCATAGTATCAAAAGACAAACCAAAGTGAATTTAGGGATTCAAGCTTATAATCTGTATTTGTAAACAATTTAGAAAATATTTTCTAAATTACCATATTATTTAAATATTTGTTTTGTAGCTTACTCTATATGCTATAAAAAGGAGAATGGATATATAGTCCTAGGTTAAGTATGTTGGGATCAAGAAAGCATTTGACATCACAGTGTTGTATTTTTGTATGCCTCTCTTTTTCAAAATGTCATAGCTTTAGATGAGCCTTGCATACTTCTCTTTATCAGTCTGCTCCCTAATGTCATATGTACCACAGAGTTCATTCATGTTTAATTTGTTATTTAACTCCAGTAGGGGTGGGAACTCTACAAGGGGCTTTTCTTTGGCTAACTCAGTTTGTCCCTGTAATTGCTCCCTCTTTGAAAAGTTTCATAATTTGCCCTCACTTAAGAGTTTTATGCATATGCATTCATATCTACATGAATGATATAAATTGGTTCATAGTGTATTATTGATCCATAGTATATAGTATATTATTCTTTATCTAGTTTAGTGCTCATATGTTTGATTACTACAGGAAGAGTAATTTTTGGAAATTCTAACCTCAAAATAATGAGAAAAACCCTATGTGAATGAACAGCGACCTAGTTTGAGGGTAATAATGAAATTATTGATAAAATTTCATGGATAAGCATTTATAAAAATAGAGCTCCTTGGGGGCAAATGGTGGCTCAGTTGGTTAAGTGACCAACTCATGATTTCAGCTCAGGTCACGATCTCAGGGTCGTCTTGAGATTGAACCCTGCATCAGGCTCCGCACTCAGCAGGGTATCTGTGACTCTCTCTTTCCCTCTGCCTCTCCCCCAGCTCACGTTCTCTCTCTCTCTAAAAAGAAATCTTTAAAAAAAAAAAAAAAGAGCTCCTTTTAAAATAATTCTGAACCTGGTTTCTGTTGCCCCAACTGATTTTTTAACACCAAAAATGGAATCTAATACTGAGAAGTTACTTTTTGATAAAAAAATTTTAGAGGAAGTGTGCTTTTCTTTTCTCTAAAGCAGTCCCAAAATATGATAGCATTTGATATAATATGTGTACTCTTCTAAACAATCTGTCATAGAAAGGACATATTAAAGTTGGTGAACATGTGCTTCAGAAATATGAAGAAATATAACAGTATTAGTCGTTACCTTAAGAGTATTACTTTTCGGATCTTTAAAATTTAGAAGGGCTGTCTTGTATCAGTGCCCATTTTATTATGGAAACAGTTTAGAGAATGAATGCATCCTGAGCCTCATTTAATTCTAGAGAGAATTATTTCTTGGGAAGAAATATGAATAATATAATGGTTTTGTGATTATTGGTCTCTAAAAATAAAACACATTCTTACCATAATATCCATCTCATAAATAAAGGGGTAAACTTGGGTTCTCCTGGCCATGCCACCAGTAGTATTCATTTTAGGCAAATCACTTCATCTCTGTAAGCTGGTTTTCTTATCTATGAAGTAAAAGAGAGGAGTGAATAATGATTTCTAAGGCCCTTTCTCTTGATTACCTAAATGATCTTGCCATTAGTCAAGAAAATAAGTAAGATGTCCTCTTGTGATCTCCTGTGGCTGGGCATGAGCTTTTGTACCAAGTTTATGATCACTAAAAACATTGATAATGTTACTATGCTACATAAAAGAATCTATTATATAAGTCAAATTAACCATCCCTGTCTTTAAGTAGAACATTAAGAAAAAGCAGTATACTATCCTATGCTTCTGCATTATGTGCACACATAATTAAAATCATTTAACTTCCTTCCAGATGGCACCTAGAGATTCAAAATATGTGATCAATCCATCATTTAATACTTTACAGCAGTAGATTCATTTAAAATTAGAGAACTAGCACGGGAGATAGCCATAACATCATAATGTCCTAGAATGGAATATTGTAATGGAATACATTTTTGAACTATAATGCTGTCTAATAACAAGACTTACAGATTGAAATCTGTAATGATAATTAAATCTTCTGTACTTGGAAATGGATTTTAGCAGTATTAAATCATAAACAGTAAACTGAAAGAAACTTGCTATTTATAGTCACTCACTTTGAAACCTAGCACTTCACCACAGGAAAATGGTGAAGTCTGATATGCTGTCTTGGAAAAATAAGATGTAAGAATTTAATAAGTAATATATTGCTGTATCTGGAGATAATAGTGTAGACATTTAGCACTTCAAATAGTGTTGTTGGATGTCCTACCTTTGAGTCACACCTCACAGTCTAACACAAGTTGTAAAGTAATTTATAGAAAGAAAGCATTATACTCCAAAAAGCCAGGGAAGACTAATCCTTGCTTTTAAATCACTGAAGGTCAGTGATACCAATTTAGAGAAAAATCATCTTTGTTCTTCTTTACTCATTTTTCTTCACAAGAGATCATCTTGTAATAGTCCATTTATTTCAGTTCAGAACTCTGAATGTTAGGCTTCTATGCACTATTCTTAGTACTTCTAAAGATTAGGCAGTATGGTATATATGGAAATTTAGTCATTAAAGGACATAGGGTTTATATTTTTAGACCTTTGTTTTTACAATTTTTAATTTTTTAATCTATTTTTTTATAGTTGTATCATGAGAAGATGAGTAGGTAAAATTTTGCCGTTCTTCAGAGAACAAACTTGAGATGTAAGGAGGTTAGGGAATTTTTCCAAGATCTATAGACATCAGAATTAGAATTTGACTCTAACCATTGGCTTTTCTGTCCCAGTCTTTCCCTAATCTATCTTGAAGAAATTTTTAGTCTCCATATGGAGACCAAACTTGGAAAAGATGGTAATTGACAAGATTCATTCATTATTTGACACAAAAATAGCGTATGAATCTTTAATTGTGTGGTTGAAATTCACCAATAAGTAGTAGTCTGTAGGCATTTGATTTATTTGAGAACATACTATGATTGAGGTTAAGTCAACATGGTCATCTTGATATTATAGGTATTTACATTGACAGCTATCTTAACAGTGTGTATGTTTGCTGTGTATAGTCATGGTATTCTTGCTTATAGAGCCTGCAAGCAAGGGAAAATATTTAGGTAATCTTAGACTTGAGTAATTTGTAATTTGCACAGTAATTGTACAGTAATTTGTATTGTATGTTTACTGTGTATACATACATTATATGCTTTCCTTGCTCATTAGTCTGTTGATCTAGTGATACAGTTAAGAATACAATCTAGGTATTTACCAAGTAGCTGGCTAACGGTTTTAATTCTGCTTAGAGCTAAGCTTTGTTTCCAGAACCATCATGGAATGAAAAAACATTTGAAACCCTTGTCCTAAAAGTTCTCAGACCTGCATATAATGATCTGACAACATCTAGAGAACGCCCCATAACAAAAGTCATTTCTTGGGGGCAGCAAGTTGAAACTTGTAAATAGCTTCAGAGGTAATCTGCAAAATATGGTCGTAGGCCCTGAGCAGTTTAAAAGTAGGTTCTAAATTTTATTTGAGGGTAAAGAGGTTAAAAGTAGTTCTATAAACCTGTGATTCTAAAACCACATCCAGAGGCTGGGAGCATCTGGAAGGCACAATTATCTTTGTGAAGTGTTTTTATACGTATGTATATGTATACATGTATAATCACCTGGATTAGAAATCATTTAACGAAAAGTTATATATGTAAAATCACCATGGGCCACACATAGAAGCAATCAGTGGTCAAACTAACCTATACCAGCTGTTTCTGGTAGTTATCCACATATAGGTTCATTTTAATACCCATTTGTTCAAAATCTAGAATTTATTGAGCATGTCCGTGTGCCAGGGCAAAGCGAAAAAGATTTTCCTTGAAGAGCTTTGTGAGGCAGAATATATAAGCAGTATGGTAGTGATCCGTGGGGTGCTCTGGAAGCCATGAAGAGCCCCATCTCTTTCCATTGCGACTAAAAACACTCTCTGATCTCGGATCTCAGTTTCCTTTACCCTCTTTTGGCATTTGAGTGTCAGGCATTGTAGATACATCATTGAACAAGAAAAAAGTCTCAGTTCTCATGGTATTTAAACTTAAGTAGGGGAGTAAGAAAAATAATTACATAAATAACTTAATAATTACTGGTATGAAAAGTATCATGGGAGCGCGTGGTGACTCATTCGTTAAGCGTCTGCCTTCGGCTCAGGTCATGATCCCAGGGTTCTGGGATCGAGCCCCGCATTGGGCTTCCTGCTCGGCAGGAAGCCTGCTTCTCCCTCTCCCACCACTGCTGCTTGTGTTCCTTCTCTCACTGTGTCTCTCTCTGTCAAATAAATAAAAAAAAATCTTAAAAAAAAAAAGTATCATGAAGGAAAAGATCAAAGGGAGAGGGAGAGGGCAGGTGATGATATGACTGGATCAGAAGAGGAGGCCTCCTTGAGGACCACACATCACTTACTCTTCCAGAGAAGAGAAGGTGGCCTAGGAAAGAGAGGAAGGAGCACCCAGGCAGAGGGAGGGGCATCTGCTTTGGCCTTCAAGCACTGAGGTGTTTAGTGATCTCATCTGAGGTCATGGTAATGACAGTGGAAAGAAACAGTAGAGAAAGACTGGGCTGGAAGAAATGAGAGAATTGTTCACTTGGTAGCTTTGAGAGCAAAGGGATAGTAAGAAATCAAGATGATTCTAGTCCACTAGCTTGTAAGCCGTTTGACAACAGTAGCCGTATTTATTCGTCCTTGACATTGTCTGATACAGTACTTGACACATAGGTGTGCCGTGAACATTTATTGAATCTGGTGACTGGTAATTGTTGCTTATATACTAGATTTTTTTCTACAGTTAGGATAGAAATTCCTTTGAGGATAAGAAAAATGTCATATACATCCATACCTCCCAAAATATTAGACCCATAAAAGGCAGTAAATACTGTTGATTTATCACTTTTTTGCTTGAATTCTTTAGAAATTGTACAGATAGCCTGTTTAGTTATCCAATAACGATTAAAATGCTAGCATCACATGACTAAATAAATTAGAAGTGCAAATCTTAATGTGTTGATAGAAAATGGGCTAACACTTCTTTGATTATTTTATCTTTCTTCTCCAAATAGTAGCCAAGAGCCAAAATATATAAATTTTATAAAATTTATTTTATGGTTCTCAATTGCTAAACATTTTAAGGAAGACGTACTTGTGACTGTGTTGTAAATCCAGAATATCATTTAGCACTGTCTATTAAGATCTTCTATGAGTACAGTGCTAAGTGGTATCAGGATATAGAATCTAAAATAAGTTTTCTTCTTGAATTTATTTGATCACTTTTACAAAAATGCACCTGAAATAGTTAATGATACTCTCAGAAGATCACCATTTTTAAGTTGCTTGTATAGTTGCCACAAGTCATGTCACTGTAACATAATTCTTGAAAAAAACTCAGCATAGAAGCTAGCTTTCCAGATCTGTATTTACAGAGTATCTCCAAAGTATTTTTTTTCTGCTTTTGAGATATGATTGAATACAACATTGTGTAAGTTTAAGGTATGCAGTGTGTTGACTTGATACACATATATTGCAACATGATTACCACGATAGCATTAGCTAACTTAACCTGGGTCATGTCCCATTTTTACCATTTCTTTTTCATGGTGAGAACATTTAAGATGTACTCTCTTAGCAATGTTCAAGTGTAGAGTACAGTATTATTAACTGTAATCACTATGTTATACACTAGATCCACAGGACTTACTCATCTAATGACTGGAAGTTTGTAATCATTGACAAACATCTCAATCCTTTCTCCCCCAGCCTCTGATAACCACCATTCTAGTCTGTTTCTATGATTTTTTTAGATTCCAATTATAATTGGTATCATAGATTACTTGTCTTTGTCTGACTTAAATCACTTATCAAAACACCTTCTGTGTTCATCTGTGTTGTTGCAGGCAGCATTTCCTTCTTTCTCATGGCTGAATAATAAGATTCCACTGTGTGTATATACCACGTCCGTGTCCATTCATCCACTGATAGACACTTAGGTTGTGAGAAAAAAAACACCAGTCATTACAAACTCATAAATTGAAGCAGTTACATAAGGGGTTCAGTAATATGGGCAACATAATGTATATGATAAAAGCTCCTCTCAAGCTTGGCATATGTGGTTTGAGGTGGTTTTCTGAAAGCTGTTAATAAACCAAGTAAACCTCAGAAGCATATTTTAGTACTAAGAGCCTAGTTTTAGTAGAATGTGCATTCACTTGTAGAGAACAGCTTAGGTATTAATAGAAGGGTGTGAAGTAAGTAGTTCCACAGATATTCACATTTATATGTTATAAAATTATTTACTTTTCATGTAAATATAAGCAAAACATGAGGTCATCCATCTCCATAATAGTCTTTGGTTTTGAGTATTATTTCATATCCTCAAAAAGAAATATAGAGAAATATAGGGATCCTACTTTATTCCATCCTTGTTTGTAACTATTTTCTACTTCGAAATATGTTTTGCACATTTTGCCAAGATGTCGAAGGCCTTTGGAGCAACAACTGAAATCGGTTTAATTCCATACTTACCAGACTATCCAAGGATATGAAACCAACTTTGACATTTTCATTTCTGATTAGTATAATCTGATTATCACTGATTTTTATTAATTCATATTCTAAGCTATTGAAAAGTAGTCAGTTTTCATGATCTCTGCATAGCATTCTCAACACCTTTATATATGACACACATAGGCAATTGCAGATTATTTATAAGGTAATAGAGTGGAGGAATAGTGCAAGTGAAAAAAGACTGTATAGTTGGAAAAATCTTAAGGCAGGAATCTTAATTCAAGTCCTAGCTCTGTTTCTGTTGTATGGAAGACAGAAAGTCCCCATGTGTTACAGCATTTGGATTTAATAATCTGGGTTATTTAATTCAGTTGCTTAAGCTTGGCATAAATGAAGCGCAAGTCAGTGATCTTGAATCATATGTGATGGCTTCACACAGAGAAAACTTTGAAAGTCACAGATTATGAAAGAGGTTATTAGATCAAGGGGAGCTAAGTTTATGGAATGGATATGCTCAAGTCTGTGACTGTTACTAGAAAAACAACACAAAGCAAATATCCTGCTGACAGAGATTTCAGTTGTATCATCTTATAGCTCAAGTGACTCTTGCTGAAAAAATCTGGAGCTGAAATACAGCCAGTCTTTATCACCGTGGCCAGTAACATTGGTTCTCAGAGTTACAATAAACTTCTGCTTCCATGCAGGCTAATCAAGCAGGCTTTAGAGGGAAAACCAAAAAAGCCTCTGTTGAGAATAGCCAGTTAATAGCTTAAGCTGCTGTTAATTCTGAGCTACATTCTTACATACTTACATACCTATCACCATCTAACCCTCCTTAAAGTTCATTTGCATAATACTTTTGATCAGGCCCTTTTACGAATTATTTACATAGCTCATGTATGCATTAACTAAATAAAGTTGGGTAATGATCGGCTTCAACTAACACAATAATGGTTGCAAGTAAAATTTCACTCATGCTATGACTCAAACATTTAAGTAATTTGAAGTTATATCTTTTGATCCTGGCCTTCTCTTTAAAAAAAAATTTTAACTGAAATCCAGAAGTTCTCTGATTTTGAGTATCAAATATTGAGTGGTCAATTAAATTATTGATCACATCTGGTTTTTTAAAGAATGAAGTGTTTTTATGACAGGAAATTGGAAAAGAGAGATTTCCTTGTAAGATTATTCATATATTTCTACCCAGTTTTAGCTTTGGCAAAATCTCTGTGAATAGCATCTTTTTCATTTTGCCAATACTGAAAGTGATTTCTGTTGTTCTATTTCTAATATCTTTTCCCCAACAATACTAAATATTGTGCTAAACAATGTTTTGGATGGATTTTCCATAAGCGACCCGCTTTGCAAAGAAATGGACATCTTAGAAATCAAATTATGGATAAACAGATAAAAATATTCATTTCTGTCTTGAATAAAGTATAATGATTATAATACTATTACCCTGTAAATAAAAGGACAGGCTTAAAAATAATTGTACCCGTTGCAAAAGGTAGATATATATTCATAAGGGATGAGAGAAACATAATTCTTTACTTAGTATGTAAGGCTGTTTCCCTGAAGACATCTCCCCCACTAGGAAGTCTAACACCGTGCTCTGAATAAATTTCCAAAGGAAGTTTTTAGTGACTGATCAGTTTTTATAAAAGGGAAACCAATGCAAATATTAACTTGTATGAAAATAGTAGGTGCAAAATTCACAGTATCACCTTGAGTACATTCTTTTCTTACTTATAAACTAGCAGTAGGCCCACCAAATAGCTTTTTTCTCCCTTATATCCAGCACCCAACCCTCAATTCACACATGTAGAGAAAGTATTATTTACATTAAAGCATTTAAAATGCCTGTAAAGTACTTCAGGCCTTTCACAAATCTTTTTGAGCAAGGAGTTGGTGTCCACATCTCCAGCCTTAAAGAGAATAGGCAGCTTTAAATCTTTAAAGGGATCTCTTCAGAGGTTTTAGAACATTGTGGGTAGGGATTTGTAGCAGGAGTAAAAAGTGGCCATAATATTGGGACCCCTTGTGGTCCCTTCACCTTGTGTCTTCATCCCTTGGTCACAGCTCCCTTAAGGCACATGGCAGGAACCGCAGAAGTCACTGCGTCAGGCGGGCAATGCACAGATGTTACAGGAACGAGCCCTCCAGTGAGGGCTGCTGTAGCACGTGGAGATGCTTCTGTTACGCTAGGAGCACGGTTATGGGAGCCAGGGGATTTCTAAGGGCCTCTTTTTAGTGGGTTTATAAGTCCCTCTGTTTTAGTGAATAAAAATGGAGTAGAGCTAGACTTTTTGTGCCCTCCAAAATTAAATGGGAATTTTGCACTGAAGTGCAGGATGTTTTACGAGGTAAACCTAATGCAGTTCAGATTCAGATTTCCTCTTCCCTCCTCGCATAATCAGAAGTCAACCTTACCACTTCATGAGAATCATTTCTGTGTGTTTCCTCACTCCTCCATTAACTTGATAAATTTATTCTGAGCGCTACATCAAAGGTGTAAACTTATTATAAATAATACATCTATAGTACCTAAGGATGATGACAAAAATCATCGAATATGTGCCAGATGTGGTTTTGATTTATTACACCTATTTAAGTTATTTACATCACTAGTCAAAAACATCTCCCTTAAATATTTAATATTAGATCTTTTAGCTTTTTCATAGTTCACTGAAGAATCTTTGAAGATTCCTTATTGCATGTACATATACAGAAATATTTGAGTGACTGTTACGTGCTTTCTTTAAGGGTACTTTTATATAGGCTGTTTATTCCCCAGAATCACCCAATGAGGATAGTCAGTATTAATTATAGTTTTACAGATAAAGAAACGGAGGCTTAAAGAGTCTGGATAGTGTGCCCAAGGTCCCATAACTAGTGAGTAGCTGGAGCTACCGTGTCAACCAAGTCAACAAACTCCTCAGCTTGTGCTTTTTTTTTAAATTGAGATATAATTTAAATAAATAAATAAATAAATAAATAAATAAATTGAGATATAATTGATGTGTAACATTATATTAGTTGTAGATGTACCTGAGCCTGTATTTTTAACCACTCTTTCACAGTTGGTTCTTATTTCATATGTACATTTAATGAAATTCTTTATTTCTATTCAAAGCAATTTCTATTTAAAGACTGATAAAGGCATGGTTATACATTTTAAGGTAGTTTATTTCAGATTAATTTTATAACTTCCTCAGGAAAGTCACTGGTGTTTGTTTTTCCAGAGCTAAGTAAAATTCTGTATTTTATCTGATTTCAGATGCCTTTGTTGATAAGACATACCATTATTTTATATACTACCACCAAAAAAAATTGTCAATTTAACTGACTATAACAGCTCTTTCAGACTTACTTAGACACAGATATCAATCTATCTAGAACACTTTTATACTTAGGTGGTATATCTAGAATAAGTGGCTTAAGGTGCTCCTATGCTTTCATCATATTCAGAAGTCCAACTCTTCTGATTCACTTTTTGACTGTATGTCCACATTTTTCAACCCAGTGTTCTAATTTGGGGCTATTATAACATTGGAGATAAAGTATTTCTTTAAAAACTCTGTCACTCTTGTCTCTGAAACTTTCTTCTAAGCCACTGTTTATTAAAAACTTTAATACATAAATTCCATTTCAGTTCTAAATACCATGTTTTCCAGAGTGTGATTTCTAGTTCCCTATCGGGACTGTTTTTAAAACTTAATCAGCAGACATATCTTCATCTGTTCACCAGTAGCCATTAGTTTGTGTATTGCGTGTTAGCCCGTCATGCCAGGTTATGTGCAAAGATGATGGGTTGTAAGTCAGGAAGGAATCTGAGCTGGAAAGTAAGATTTGGGGGTTATCAAGGCATACATTGACAGCAAGGGTCAGAAGAGGCCGTATTTAGAAACAGGTGCCAATAGAACTATAAGGATCAGAACAGTGGGAACATCTGATAAGAGGACCCCAAGGATAAGGAAACTAGTGAGTTGCCAAAATTATAGTAAGCTTTGAGGGAAACCTTGTTAAGCATTTAGGCACATTGAGGTTTTCATAGAATGATCCTTTGGTATACTAGATTATTTGCCTAGCAGAACCTGAAATCCCTACTCGTTGAAGTCTTTTTCACAACAAATAATGTTTGTAAACATTGCAGAGTTACCCTGTTTTCTTTTAAGAGATGTTTCCTTCCTTTAACTTGATAACTTATATTAAGGAACACAAATTTAGACCTTGAACTGTTGAAGAAAGCATTAGTTTCTAAGTGGAATTAGCCTTGGGGCCAGTAGGCCGACAGGGGAGCACCTAGTTCAGAAAGTGGCGTGTGTGTAGGTTGAAGTCCTTGTTGGTGGCTTCTGCGCTCACAGGTGTGCAGGAAGGGTAAGGAGACAAACCGCCGGGCCGTCCTTTGACAGGGCGGTGTTGGGACTGCTTGAGTCCCTCTCTTACTTTCACAGTGAGGGAGTGACCTCACTACCAACACTAAGAATCATGTCCAGAAGTAAGCCTATTGCCACCTATTTTTAAATCCCCTTTTAAAAGCTTATCTGGATATTTTTTACAGTTCTACATAATTAGCATGCATGGGGCTACCATTCTAGAGACTGATGGTGGATCTGGACCCTGGAGGCATGGTGGGGAGGCAGCTTTTTAAAATTCTGTAACTAACCATTCACATAGAGGATTCACTTCATAGGTTAAATAAGTAAGTGCATTGCTCATGCATTAGACTTACTTTGTTAGATTGTCTATTGTTAGTACTTCTAGACTTTACATAACTAATTTAATGAAGTTTACTACTTTTTTGTAGAACTTTGACCTTAGTTAAAGGAAACCTGTAAAATTCCAGTTTAAAGAACCTTTCAAATGATGTCTTGGGAGTGTTTGGAACTCCCTCATCTGACTTGTAGATCTGAAGCCAACAGGAAACCGGCTGGTCCTTTCTAAAGGGAAACTTTACCAGTCACAAGAATAAAGAATTATTTTGCTCTTATTCCAGCAAACAGACATGAGATCATAGTGGTATTTCAATATCTCTTCTGACTCACTGGTGTCTCCTGCTAAACAATTTAGTGGTTTCTTTGTGAACAGTTTACGTAATGTGAAACTATCAAAACTGTACCTGTAAAAAAGGACCAAATTAGCAGCCAAAGTTAGAACCCTAACATTTTTTTAAACAAGTATTCCTGAACTGTAAGATGCTAAATTAAAATGTTGGTATCAACATTAATCCCATGGTATTCATTATTGCTAAAAATCAGTCTAGGGGCGCCTGGGTGGCTCAGTCGGTTAAGCGTCTGCCTTTGGCTCAGGTCATGATCCCGGGGTCCTGGGATTGAGCCCCGCATCGGGCTCCCTGCTCAGTGGGGAGCCTGCTTCTCCCTCTGCCTCTGCCTGCAGCTCTCTCTGCTTGTGCTCTCTCTCTGACAAATAAATAAATAAAACATTTTTAAAAAATAAAAAATAAAAATCAATCTAATGGGGGAGGAATGGGCTATCTTAAAATTGTAAGAAAGGAACACTTTTTTTTAAATTGCAAAAGTATGTCAACTATTTAAAATTATATATGAGGGCTGACCACATCTGAGATAACTGAGATAGCTCACATGTAAAACTTCCTTCAGGATACTCTTTGGTATTCATTGTAAGTTGAAATTGTGTAGGGTAGTCTAATATACTAGATGGTGAGGGGAATATACCAAGAAAGCTATAAAGAGAAAACAGGGCAGATTGACAAAAATCAAAAACATGTTATTTCCTAAATCGTATTTCACACTGTGTCCTAGGTTATTAAAGGAGCAGCTCATAAAGTAGAGGAAGCAAGAATGTTCTAAAATATTCAGATTTACCAGCAAAGTTAAAATTTTGGTTGATACTGCAAAACAGCCTTAAAAACATATTTATTTACTTTGGAACCAAGTATAAGAGAATGCAGAAAGACAAAAACAACATTGAACTGTTCTCTCCTGTAATACTTCAAGATTAGATTATTAAGTCTCAATTTGTTATGGTTTGTTGTCTTCTTGTGCAATATATATAAATTATTTGGTATGACCGTTTTCTTCAGCATTTACCTTTTTGTTTAAATGCAATCAGCAGGACTTTGGGGCTCTGCAGAGTAAAGAAGAAGAAGGTTAATGGAAGTTCATGGACAGCTTATCTGTGGCCAGATCTTATTACTTGATATACTAGAGGCTCAAGACATGTTTAGGGAAAGAAGTAGATAAGTTTATAGTATACTGAGACACAGTACCTTCACCTTTTTCTATCTGTTCCAGAGGCATCATTTCAATGTCTTCCTGCCCAAAACTAAATTTTTTTTAAGATTTTTATTTATTTATTTGACAGAGCGAGAGAGCACAAGCAGGGGGAGCAGCAGAGGGAGAGGGAGAAGCAGGCTCCCCGTTGAGCAGGGAGCCCGACATGGGGCTCCATCCCAGGATCCCGGGATCATGACCTGAGCCAAAGACAGATGCTTAACTGACTGAGCGACCCAGGCACCCCCAAAACCAGTTTTTAATTATGCCTTATCTATGGCCCATTCCTTTCCTATGTGTATCCCTGCCTCTATAATCCTGCTTCTCCTATCTACTTTTTTTTTTTTTAAAGATTTTATTTATTTTTCAACAGAGAGAGAGAGACAGCGAGAGAGGGAACACAAGCAGGGGGAGTGGGAGAGGGAGAAGCAGGCTTCCCGCGGAGCAGGGAGCCCAATGTGGGACTCGATCCCAGGACCCTGGGATCATGACCTGAGCCGAAGGCAGACGCTTAACGACTGAGCCACCCAGGCGCCCTCTCCTATCTACTTCTTATCACCATCTACAGATGCCCACTAACCTCCTTCCTTTTTATTTTTGACTCTTTTATTATGTGTTTCCTGCCCACCCAGTCTCTTCCCATGCCAACAAATACATGAATGGAGCAGCTTAGGGACCATTCTACCAGTTTAAGAAGACCTTTCCAGCTCTTAAAGTTTGTAATCCTACATTCACAGAAAGTGTATTTACAAGTGTTTAGAAAGCATTTTTTTTTCTTTTGGTAATGTGATAATTTTAAAAATTGAAGTATAATTTTTATATATAGTAAAATTCACTCTTTCTACCGTACAGTTTTATCCATTTTACATTTGTATAGCTGTGTAGCTACCAACACAAAGTAGAGTTCTATCACCCCCCAAAATTCTCTCCTGCTCTTTGGTATCGTAGACTTCTTTCCCTACCCCAGCCACTGGACAACCAAGGATCTCTTTTCTATCCGTATAGTTTTGTCTTTTCTGTAATGTCATATAAATGGAAATCAAACAATATGTAGCCTTTTTTTCCCTATTTAAAAATTTGTGGGGGTGCCTGGGTGACTCAGTCAGTTAAGTGTCTGATTCTTGATTTCTGCTCAGGTCCTGATCTCAGGGTTGTGAGATCAAGCCCTGACGTTGGGCTCCTGCTGAGCGTGGAGCCGGCCTAAGATTCTTTCTCTCCCTCTTCCTCTACCCCTCCCACCCCCGGCTCACACGTGCTCTCTCTCAAGGGCACCTGGGTGGCTCAGTCGGTTAAGCGTCTGCCTTTGGCTCAGGTCATGATCTCAGGGTCCTGGGATCGAGTCCTGCATCAGGCTCCCTGCTGAGCAAGGGAGTCTGTTTCTCCCTCTCCCTCTTCCCCTCCCCCTGCTTGCACTCTTTGTCTCTCACCTAAAAATCTTTTTAAAAAATTTAAAAAGTAATAAAATATATATAGCATAAAATTTATCATAACCATTTTTACATGTACAGTTCAGTGTAACATATATTCACTTTTTTTTTAAAGATTTTATTTATTTGACAGAGAGAGAGAGAGAGAGAGAGATAGGGAGAGCAGGAACACAAGCAGGGGGAGTGGGAGAGGGAGAAGCAGGCTTCCCGCTGAGCAGGGAGCCCGATGCGGGGCTCGATCCCAGGACCCTGGGACCATGACCTGAGCCGAAGGCAGACGCTTAACTGACTGAGCCACCCAGACACGCTGGGTAGTATAGACATTTTAACATTTGTTCTTCCAATCCATGAGCATGGAACATATTTCCATTTCTTTGTGTCTTCCTCAATTTCTTTCATTGAGTGTTCTATAATTTTCTGAGTACAGATTTTTTGCCTCTTAGGTTTATTCCTAGGTATCTTACAGTTTTGGGTGCAATTGTAAATGGGATTGACTCCTTAATTTCTCTTTCTTCTGTCTCATTGTTTGTGTATAGAAATGTAACTGATTTCTGTGCTTTGATTTTATGTCCTGCCACTTTGTTTAATTCCTGTATGAGTTCTAGCAATTTTGGGGTGGAGTCTTTTGGGTTTTCCACATAGACTGTCATGTCATCTGCAAAGAGAGAGTTTGACGACTTTGCCTATTCAGATGCCTATTATTTCTCTTTGTTGTCTGATTGCTGAGGCTAAGACTACAGCTGGTTTTGTGTGTTGATTTTTGTGTCCTGCAGCTTTGAAGAACTCATTTGGTAGTTCTGACAGCCTTTTTATGAAATCTTTAGGGTTTTCAACATATAAATCATGTCACCTGCAAACAGATTTTTACTTCTTCCTTTTTAATTTGACATCTTTTATTCATTTTTGTGCCTACGGTGCTGGCTAGGACTTCCAGTACCAATTTGAAGTTGGAGTGGTGAAAATGAGCATCCTTGTCTTGTTTCTGATCTTAGAGAAAAAGGTTTCAGTCTTTCATATTTGAGTCTGATATTAGCTGTGTGCTTTACATATATGGCCTTTATTATGTTGAGGTAGTTTCCTTCTGTTCCTCATTTATTGAGTATTTTTATAATAAAAGGGTATTGAATATTGTCAAATGTTTCCTACATCATTCGAGATGAGTTTTTTTCTTTTATTCTATTAATGTGATGTATTACATTGATTTCTTTTTAAAGATTTGTATTTATTTATTTAGAGAGAGAAAGAGAACGAGTGCAAGTATGAGCTGGGGTAGGGGCAGAGGGAGAAGCAGATACCCTGCTGAGCAGGGAGCCCGATGCAGGGCTCCATCCCAGGACGCTAGGATCGTGACCTGAGCCAAAGGCTGACACTTAAGCAACTGAGCCACCCAGGTGCCCCTACATTGATTTTTATATGTTGAACCTTCCTTGAATTCTAGAATCTCTTCATTTTATTTTTAAATGGTGTCTTTCAAAGAGAAGTTTGTAATTGTTATGAAATCCTTTTATTAATTTTTTAATGGATCCTGCTTTTGGTGTTTTAGCTAAGAAACCTTTGCCTAACCCATGGTGACAAAGATTTTCTTCTTGGTTTCTTCTGGGAGTTTTATATTTTATAAAAGTTTTATGTTTTCAGTTAATTTTTATATTGGAAATGAGATATGACTCAAGATTCTGTGTGTGTGTGGTTATCTAGTTGATTTAGCACCATTTGTTTTATTTTTTATCTTTTTTAAAGATTTTATTTATTTGACAGAGTGAGACACAGCAGGAGAGGGAACACAAGCAGGGGGAGTGGAAGAGGAAGAAGCAGGCTTCCTGCCAAGCAGGGAGCCTGATGTGGGGCTCAATCCCAGGACCCTGGGACCATGACCTGAGCCGAAGGCAGACACTTAACGACTGAGCCACCCAGGCGCCCTGGCTAAATTTGTTTTTTAAAATTTTATTTATTTGAGAGAGAGAGTGAGTGCAGGAGTGGAGGGAGGGGCAGAAGAGGAGGGAGAAGCAGACTCCCCACTGAGCAGGGTGCCCCACTTGGGGCGCAATCCCCGGATCCCAGGATCATGACCTGAGCTGAAGGCAGATGCTTAACCAACTGAGTCACCCAGGCACCCACAGTTTGGTTAATTTTGGTTGGTCAAATGAACTGATTTCTAAATTACTCCAAAACAAGGCATTCTGTTTTGGGAATGCTAACCTTTTCCTGAACACGTCCTTTGTAGATTCTCCAAGTCCCAGATCTGTGTTCTGTACATGAAATCTCTTGTATTTTGTATGCTTGATAGATCGATGTAGAATGGAAATCTAAATAGTAGAATCTATAGATTCTACTAATCAAGGCTAGTGTGAAGTCCTGTCCCAAGTGTGTAAGATTCAAAATACTTATATTCAAACTTATATTGAAAACTTAATTAAAATTTAATAGTTAAAACATTTACTATTCATTATATTAATTAACCCTAGGTTGATTTTGTACTTACTTCATAAAGAATACATTTTACTTAAATGAACACCTTTTCTTTTTCATTTAGGTTGTCAGTGTGTTAGCTAAACCTGCATAGATTGGCAAGCACCAGGCTATGCTCGAAGTAGAAGGATAGGTGGTGTAACTAGAAAATACTTATGGAGAAGACCTGAATCTGTGAAAAGGAAGAATGCAATCTTGTAGATTGATGCTGATATAGAAAATTTGGGGCAAAAATTCATAGGAAACAAAGTGCAAATCTGATTTGGGAGGAAGAAACCCTCACAGGCAAGCCAGCTTGACTAGAACGGGAGATATAACCCATGTGCCTCAATCCAGGAAGATTAGGCAGATTGATACCACCAAGGAATTAACTCAGTTCTCCATGGACACTGATTGAGTGTCCCCAAAATTTAACTCAATTCTTACACTAACTATCAGGTTAAGGGCTCAGTCCCACAATACTGCTTCCTCTTTAGATGCCAATCTCAAGTCCCAAGTTGTTACCTGTGCTTCTGATTGGCTATAAATTAGAGGTTCCCACAATCCCCTCCCTAGTTTGATTAATTTGCTAGAGTGGCTCACAGAACTCAGGAAACTGGTTTTACTTACTAGATAATCGGTTTATTATAAAGGATATGAATGAATAGCCAGGTGAAATTATACATAGGGCAAGATTCTGAAAGCAGGAGCTTTTTTCCTGTGGAGTGTGGACCTAGCACATGGATGCTTTCTGGGTCACCAACATGGAAGCTCTCAGAAACCCATTCTTTTGGGGTTTTATGGAGGCTTCATTACACAGACATGATAAACTCACTGGCCATTGGTGACTGATTCAACTTCCAGCCCCTCTCCCCTCCCTGGAGGCCAGGGGGTGGGACTGAAAGTTTTAACCTTTAATCAAGGTTGGTTCTCCTGGAAAGCAGCCCCCACATCTTTAGAGGGGTTCTAAAAATCACCTCATTAACATAAACTCAGTTGCAGTTGAAAGGGCCTTCTTTTGAATAACAAGACATCCATTTCACCTTTATGAGTCTAAAGTGATTTCCGGAACTGAGGACAAATGTCCAAATGTAACAAAAGATTCCCAGGAGTTTGATATTTGCATATATCAAGTGTTTAAATTAGTTCAATAAGATTTTAGTTGTCAGATTGAAGGGTCTGTTTAAATAAAACTCCTCTATAGGGAAAAAAATGGTAGGTGGTTTTAAAAAAAATCTGTAATTTAGTTAGAACAGGTGCATGCTTTGCTCAGAAAAACCGAATTTGGAAAATCATTCCACAAAAGACAGAATAGAAAAGAACTTTCTTTTCAAGGATAGAAGTGGGTTGTTAAATTAATAGCTTAGCTTATTGTTTGATTTTGTCCTTTCATGTTTAGATTAAGTGTTCTCACTTAGTAAACTTTAGAAAAAAAATTTTTTTTTAAACTTTAGAAAATTTTTTAAACTTTTTATTTGAAACTAATTTTAGACTTAGAGGAAAGTTAAAAAACTATGTAGAGAAACCATCACCCAGCTTCCCTTACTGTTAACATCTTACATAACCATAATAATGATCAAATTAATATCGATACAATACTGTTAACTCCAGTTTAGGAGACTTGTTTTTATCATTGTCCCTTTTCTAGGAACTGTTTGCATTTAATTATTTCTTCTTATTCTCCACCATTCTATTTCTCAGTCTTGTCTTCTCTTGACACTTTGGAAGAGTACCAACCAGTTATTTTGTAGAATGTCCTCAGTTTGGGTTTATGTTGTTTTCTCATGATTAGAATGAGGTTATGCCTTTTTGGCAAGAATACCGCAGAAATTATCTTGTGTCTTTCCTTATGCATCATATCAGTGGGTTCATGTTGCTGATACATCTTATTATTAGTGGTGAGCTTTAGAAATCTTGCTGATAAGAGCATGCTTTCTTTAATATAATACATATTAAAATTCCTATTAAAAATACCTGTCCAGGGCATCTGGGTGGCTCATTCAGTTAAGTGTCCAACTCTTGATTTCTACTCAGGTCATGATATCAGGGTTGTGAAAATAAGCCCTGTGCTGGGCGTGGAGCCTGCTTAAGATTCTCTCTCTCCCTTTGCCCCTCCCCCCTGCCTCTCTTAAAAAAAAAAAAGAAAGAAAGAAAAATCAGTCCATCAAAGCATTTGCTCTGTGATGCAGATAACCTACCAAAAACCAGAAATGCAGATTAAAGAAAGCTATCATCATCACTAATTAATGGGATGAGGTTTGTAGAATTTCACTAAAAGGAGGAAACTGTTCAATAATAAGTAAGAAAAGGGGCACCTGGGTGGCTCAGTCGGTTAAGCGTCTGACTCTTGATTTAGGCTCAGGGCATGATCTCAAGGTCCTGCCATCTTGAGCCCCATGCAGGGCTCCGTGCTCAGCCAAGAGTCTGCTTGAGATTCTTTCTCTCCTGTCCCCCCACCCACCATGTATGCGCGCATTCGCTGTCTCTCAAATAAATCTTTTTTTTTTTTTTAAGGAAAAAAACGTCTTTTTTTTCAAATGAGGTAATTCTTTCTTCATGGGACAGTTAACGAATTATCAAGAGAGAAATCTTCCCAATTAATAGAATTGTCTTTGTAATAGAAAAATTGTCTTGGTTGAGGCAGTTAACTTTGGATAACTTATTAAGTAGAACAGTAAATGAGGAAATAAGTTATTGCTTTTAGGTTTTTTTTGTTTTATATGCGACGTAGAATTCTATCAGAAATTAAGTCATTAGGACCAATTTCTAGGTGTAGCCTATCATAATACCTGAAATAAATTTATTGCGACAAATTTTTGTATTTTGGGCATCTCAAAATTATGAATAACGTGAAATAAATCAATTAACAGTTTCAGAAGAAATACTATGTTACATGTCCCAAACCTTATTGACGTTACAGCATCCTCACGTTTCACAAAGGAATGAAATTGTACTTCAAGGTTTGATGAACTTAAAAAATACAGTGCATTTGGTGCAGCCACTGTGGAATACAGTATGGAGGTTCCTCAGAAATTAAAAATAGAAATATCATATGATCCATTAATTTCACTTCTGGGCATTTACCCAAAGAAAATGAAAATACTAATTCTAAAAGGTATATGCACGCTTAGGTTTATTGCAGCATTATTTACAATAGCCAAGATAGGGAAGCAGCCCAAGGTCCATTAATAGATGAATGGATAAAGAAGATGTGGTATGTGGTACGTACACACACACACACACACACACACACACACACACACACAATGGAGTATTATTCAGCCGTAAAAAAGAATGAAATCTTACCATTTGCAACAACATGGATGGGCCTACAGGGTATTTTGCTGTGTAAAATAGGTCAGATAGGGAAAGACAAAATACCATAGGATTTCAAGTACATGTGGAATCTAAAAAAGAAAAACAGAAATAGACTCAAAAGTACAGAGAGCAAACTGGTCTCTCTAGTTGCCAGAGAAAAGGGGAATAAGGCAAAATAGGTGATTAAGGAGATTAAGAGGTGCAAACTTCTAGTTATAAAGTAAATAACAGGGATGAAAAGTACAGATTAAGAAATACAGCAAATAATATGGTAATAACTTTGTATAGTGACACATGGTAACTGTACTTATCATGGTGAATATTTTGTGATGTATATAGTTATCAAATCACTATGTTATACCCCTGAAACTAATATAGTATTATATGTCAACTAATACCCACCTTAAAAAATACACAGTACATTGTTAGGTTTTGCTTGTAGATATTTTTCAGGGTATAATGTTTATTCCTCAGAAGAGAATGGGTAGAAACTCTTCTGTAGATATCTGTATCTGTCCTAATGAAGGTGAGAACTAGTCTGCATTAAGCCTACTGCTTTGGTACTTTTTCTGTTTCTTCACTTGCTAGATTTTCTTCAGCAGGAACTTTTCAGTGAAATATTTGTTTTTATTCTTTTCGGATTATCTTTGAAACATTCATGGACTATAAAACTAATAGAACCAAGGACTGCTGCACCTCCAAAGTGACAATATTCAGTGTAATTGATAGAATTTTCTTTTCTTTTAGTTCAGCAATCAGCAAACATTGGGAGGCTGAACTGGCTACCCTCAAAGGAAATAATGCCAAACTCACTGCGGCCCTGTTGGAGTCCACTGCCAATGTGAAACAATGGAAACAGCAGCTTGCTGCATATCAGGAGGAAGCAGAACGTCTGCACAAGCGGGTAAGCTCAGAGCTCCTGCTGCCTGTGGGGACTGATGGCTAACAGATTTCCCTGACCTGCAGAAACATACATGTAGATTCAGCACAAGGACATCTGGAGATAGTCATTGCTTGTCAGAACATATGTATAGATGTAGTAAATGTGGGTTTAGTTAAGAAAAATATTTTTCTATTCTGCCACTTATTAGCTGTGTGACCTTTGGTAAGTTATCCCTTTCTGCTCAGTATTCTCATGTATAAAATTGAAAATTGTAGAATTCCTGTGAAAATGAATAGAGAAAATGAATTGTCATGTAGTTGCACCGAGTTGATGATAGATGCTTTTATCATTTTTATTGTTTTTTGAAGAAGGAACAACTTAAAAAATACAGGTAAGAAATTCTTTATAAAAGTTGCTTATACAGGTTTCCCCCACTATCCAAAAGTAAAGCTGTGAAACCTTTCCTAAGCTGAAGTGGTATAAAGAGAAGAGTATCCCCTGCTTTCCAGAAGTTCCCTTTGTTTTTACAAAAGACCTACATTAGTATGTTTTTGCTGACAAATCTGAGGACCATTTTTAGTTTTGCCACAAAAAGCTGTTACCGTACTAATACAGGTCTTTTGTAAAAGTGAAGTGGCATAATTCAAACTCTCAGAAAGTGGGAGACACCTGTATTTGTAATTTCATGCAGGAAAAGAAAATCAGAAATCCCAGTATGAATAATATTAGAAGCCCAAACAATTACTTGTGAAGAATTTTTTTTTGTATTCACAGCATTTGCATTTACCCAACAGGATGTATATGCCGCTAATTTCCTTTTTTGGGAAGGATGCCAAAGAAGTGAACTTCGTAGACAGTAGGAAATGGCCTTACTTCCAGAGCACAGTTTGAGGAATGTAGTAAGATCAGGCTGAGGTGGGAAGTAATATAGAGATGAAATAGAGACAGGGAGGGAGAGTAAGAAACCTGAGTAAATGTCATCCTGTTGTATGCGTAAAGGTTAACTTAGGAGGAGGAAGAAGGAAGTTGCTGTTTAATGACTATAGAATTTCCATTTTGTAAGATGAAAAAGTTCTGGAGATCTTTTTCACAACAGTGTGAGAATACTTAACACTGCTGAATTGTACACTTAAAAATGGCTAAGATGATAAAATTTTATTCTGTGTTCTTTACCACAATAAAATAAATTAATCCATGACAGTTAACTCATGAGCCAGTAAATACTCACAGAAGAACTATCATATCCCCTTACTGTATAATCCCTGTCCTTAAGGAAATTTTGGTTTAAATTGTGAATTGAATTTTAAAGATCTAAGAAATGAAATCTTTCTATTTATTCACATGTTTATAATTTTTAATGCTCTTCTTTCCTTCTTGTAGATCTGAATTTCCATCAGGTATCCTTTCTGTGTAGCCTAACTTCCTTTGCAGTTGCAGCCAGAGGATGTAGGGGGCAGCTTTTTGTCTTTACTATTGGTTGCGTTTTCCTGTTTCTTCACATGTCTAGTCATTTTCAGTTGTATGTTAGACATTTGAAATTAGATGACATACAGCCCATAGTTTCTCTTATCTTACTCTGAATGATGTTGATTTTTGTTTGAGTAAGCAGTTAAACTTACTTACAGATTTCCTTGAAATTGTGGAGGTGTGGACTTAGGCTTCATTAGAGTCCATTTATTTTAATCTTGCCCTTAACCCTAGGGTGAATTCTGTAGTCCTGGGAAATGTTTATTTCTAAGGCATAATCCTTCTGGTGTTTCAGTGGAAAGCTTGAAGTAATAACCCACGTCCTCTAATTTGGTGGGACTGAAACGCCAAACTGTTCTCTCTGTGGTGAGCCCTACCACAGCTCAGCTCTTGCAGCCCTCCAGCTCCTTTCATTCCGCCCCCATGCTGGACTCCTTGGATCTTACCTGTGCATGTGTAGATCAAGGGTTAGCCAAAGATTTGAAGGAAGTCTGTATGTTTCTTTGGGGGCTTTCTTCATACAGTTCCCTCAATTTCTAGCTGTTTCAGCTGTTTTAAGGGGTCCCCAGATCCTCAGGCTCCTCAGGGAAATAAGACCACAAGTTTCTGCTTAAGTTCTAGTCAAGCAATGCAGCCAGACTACAGAGTGCCTTCAAGCAAAAAGATGTGTATATGTGTATTTTACCCAATGTGATTGCTTTCTTTCTGGCTTTTGCTCTATTTGGTTGCTTACCCGGGCATTCAGACAGTTGAATTTTACATTTTGGTCATGATTTGCAATTGTTATCTGTGGGAAAGTTTTTCCAGTAAAAAGTACTCCATCATTATCAGAACTGGAACTCCCTATAAGGAATTCATTATCTAATTGGACCAAAAAAAAAAAAAAAAACACCTCCTATATATTGAACAATAAGGAAATAATTCCCAAGATTTTGAATACATTTCATTTTGTGGACCACAGGACAGGAGAGCCTAGAGGAATTAAGTAGATGGGAATGACTTTCTGGTGAAAGTACATGCTGAGCTGAGAGCTGAAGGTTTGCTAAGGTCTGAACAGCTTCAGTGGTAAGAGTGGACATTCTAGTTAAGTCAGCAAGATGGTTTATTCAGTGAGAGTGGTTTATTTTTAGGATGAAGAGACTCGCCTATTTTTAGTTGGAAAAACCACCTATCACATACTGTGAGTGTCTTGGGTGATGGAGGGTGGTTAAGTAGTTTAGGACTGGTGTATGCAAGACCTGCAGGTTTAGATTTGATACTGTAAAAAATGAGCCGTTGAAAGGCTTTGAATGGAGGAATTATACAATGATAGATGAATGTTAGTTTATAGGAGAGGTAAAAACAGACAAAGATTATAATTATGTCCTCTGGTGGGCCATTGCTGTTGTCTAGGCTTGGATGATAGGGTCTGCACAAGGCTGTTAGTACATGAATAGAAAGGAAGAAAATGTTAAGAAACGTAGAGTAACATTTATGGAGGATAAGTAGATATTTGGAAAATGTGAAGGAGAAGGATTTGCTGTTTCCTTAATAGTCTAGAATTTACTGCATTCTAGTCAGCCAAAATGTATGAGATGCTAACGTGTGTAAAGAGCCGTGATGAGGTGCGTGTGTATGTTTTTATGTTGTCTTCTGCCTATTTTGACTGTTGGATCCAACAATGTTGTTGGATGGTTTAACTTTTAGGGGCAGTGCCTTTCTTTCTTCTCTCAGAAAATACCAAGTGCTCATTAAAAGTTCTGTAGCTCTTTGGGCCCTTAGTACATTCTTATTGACTGAAGAGTATTATCTTTTGCTACAGAGACACTACTGATGTGAAGTCATTCTAGTATCGAATGATTGAAGTTGTATTTTAAGCATATCTTTTCTTCCAGATTCTCTTACATTTTGGAAATGTATTTGAAAAATTTCTCACTTCTGTAAGGCCAGTTTTCAGAAGCCATGTTTAACTTGAAAGCTACAGATGGAAGGCAGATGGCTAGATCTGATTTTGAATATGTTTTCATAAGAAATTTTTAAAGAAGCCTTTCATTATAGGGGTTCTCAACTGTCATTAACCAATTAAGCTTTCCTAACTTCTTCCATGACTAAGCCATATAAATAATTATACCCCTAGTCTTTTTTCGTTGTCCTAAATTTGTGTCCTTAAAGAATCTATTCATTCTACCTTAAGTGTCTTAATATTTCTCAAAATTGATTTTCATATGTTGTTTAAAAGTCGTGATTTACCTATGAGGGGCTTATTATACTTTCAGCAAGAAATCTTTTGAGATAGTCATATAGCTTAACCTGTGTTCTCATTTCATTTTAGGTGACCGAGCTTGAATGTGTTAGTAGCCAGGCAAATGCAGTGCATACCCATAAGACAGAATTAAATCAAACAATACAAGAACTAGAAGAGACGCTGAAAGTGAAGGAAGAGGTATTTCCTACTTTTCACTCATCTATAATCTAGCTAACATATGTGTACAAAATATTTGAGTCTCTGTCAGATTTATAGGTACTTTATGGAATAAAGTAAGGTTGTGGGGTGTTTTGGGGGGGAAGATGAAATTTTTTTTGATTGATATGAAGCTTGTTCATACTTTCTCCATCCTTGTCTCTGCTGTTAGGAACTACAGTGAGGCAGGCAGACTGAGATACTGCTTCTTGGCTTCTGTATGAGAGTTGCATTCTTAAAATCAACAGAAAACTGTGAGAGGTTAAATGAATTTTATAAGCTGTTGCTTTTTCTGGTTTCCAGTCATAAGATTTAATATCCCAGGAAAGAATTATATCCACAAAGCTTGAAGCAGCCTTAAAATGTTCTGATTGTTGTTTCCAAGCAGTGCTGTACCAAAGCCACCCAGGAGACTTGTTGCTTAAGATTATCATGGATTAGACAACCTACCCATAAAGACGAATTCACCCTTCTAAAAATCAGCATAAAGGAATGTTTTTTAAATTATTCTTTTCTAAGGACTAGGACAATAATTTCAGTGAGAAATAACACGTTCTCTTTGCTTGATTTAGTTTAAATATTGTTGCTAAAGACATTGCTCTGCTTTTTCTAGGAAATAGAAAGATTAAAACAAGAAATTGATAATGCCAGAGAACTACAAGAACAGAGGGACACTCTGACTCAGAAACTACAGGTGAGCTATAATAACATTTTGATTCATTTCTGCATAGAGAGAGGCATCAGTCATTCTTTCACATAGTAATGACTTCTTTTCTGAAACTTCATTTTGTAGGTTCTCAGTCATTTTTCCAGGACTTGTGATTCATGACTAATCTTTGATTTTTCAAAAATTAAGTGATAACCTCACCTAGGTAGCATGGGATCAGCATAGATGGCCATTTATAAATTGCCTTCAGTAAATTATTTTAGAAATGTCTATTTTTTAACATAAAAAATACCCTGAATTTAAAGAGAATTTCTCACATGGATTTCATTCAGTCGAAGAGTTCTGCTCATTTTTTTTTTACGCTGAACTAATGAGTATGAATTGCAGAAGTAGTTGTGCCCTAATGGAAATTAAGTTAGTGACATCTTTCTTTCTTTATTCTAATGAATTTTTCTCACTTCTTTTGCATAAAAAATTATGTTTCCTGACTCTAATTTACATACATATATCCTGTATCGGTGGTTAGGGAAGATTTTTAGAATTCATTATCAAAGTCTCCGCACCTCCGGCCCTTTTCTTACACCCCAGTGTAAGAAGGGTTATAACCTCTATAAAGAAAGGTTAGGACCACTTCCGAGTTTGGAGTAGAAATAAATGTATGTACAGAGTGAGGAATTTTGGGTCAGGGGTGATAAGTGGAACCTGAAAGCCCAGGAATTAGGAGTACCTCAACTGTAATGAGAATGTCTTGCGTTAGTTGAGTGCTTACTACGTGCCAGACACTGTGTTAAGCACTTTACTTATATTGTGCATTTACTTCTTGTGACAGTCACCTGAGGAAACTGAGGCTTGTATAAGTTCATTTGTTCACTCTCCATTTATATAGGTAGTCAGAATTCTGTGACAGTAGAGAGGGCCTTCATAAAGGAAGTAGGTTCTTTATATGGCACGACACATTTCCCTCTCCCATCATTGACTTGCAGCAGTCTGGTTTGTTTTGGTTAGCCCTATTAAAAGTTGTTCCCACATTTTAATGATCTGTGTAAATTACTGGTTCTCGGGGGGGAGGGGGCAGATTTGTGCCGCAGAGAACATGTAGCAATGTGCCGAGACAATTTTGATTTTCACAACTCAGGCGGTACTATTGACATCTAGTAGGTTGAAGTCAAGAATGCTGCTAAACATCCAATTATCTGGACCAAATTGTCAATAGTGCTAAGGTTGAGAAAGCCTGGTGTAGAACTAAAGATGAAGTGTGTCCTCAGGGCTAGAAAAAGTGGGGGAAATTCAGTGGAGCTTTTGTCTTTTGTTCCTTTGGTTTGGGCTGCTATTTTCTAAGTCCTTGCTGTGATTTGGGCATTTGCCGAGCCCTTGCATACCTTTGCTTGAACTCATCCCTGTTTTCAAAGAGAAGGCAGCGGTTCGGAGGTGTTCACAAGTTGACGAGGCATTGAACTAGAAAGCAGTGAGGCCTAAATTTGTTTGGACTCCAAAGTCTCTGTTCTTTCTGTATGACTGCCCCCGGCTTCAGGCGGCCATGCTGCCGAGACATTCCTGACGGTTCCTGCAGACGTTTTCCAAGTTACATACACATCCCAGAGAAACCAAGAGGTGATTTTTCAAATCAAACTTCTTAAATGTATTTCATCATTAATTGAGCGATAATTGAATTTTAAAGCTGGCTCCTATTCTTACCTCTTCTTTCACCATATATCAAAAATGCTGATCAAAACAACCTACTAGGAACATGATAGGGAAGCTTTCAGACCTTCCGAGGGGCTGGCTCCTACTTGCAACTTAGGTCTTGGCTCACGTGTTAATTTCTCCAACTTCTCAGTTTACGCACAACTCCTCAAGGTCCCCCCCACCCCACCCCAGGTACTCTTTGTAATATTACCTTGTTTTATTTTCCTAGTAGCAATTAATCACTATCTGAAGTGGTCTTATTTTTCAACTTTACTTTGAAATAATTTCAGACTTACAGAAAAGTTGCAAGAATAACACAAAGCCTTTTTATATACCTTTCACTCACATTTCCCAAATGTTGCCATTTTTTGCTGTATTTGTTTGACCATTCTGGAACTGTCTCTCTCTCTCCGTGTGTGTGTGTGTTATTTTTTCCTGAAATCTTTGAGAATAAGTTGCAAGATACTGTATCTCTTTACCTCTAAATGCTTCGGTGTGTATTTTCTAAGAGTAAGGCATTGTTTTACATAACCATCAAAATCAAGAAATTATCTATCTACAGACCTTATTCAAATTCCCATAATTGTCTTAATAATATTCTTTATAACAAAGTTTAAAACTTGTTTTTCTGGTCCAAGATTTATTCCGCGCTCATGGGTTGCGTTTAGTTGTCATATGTATTTATTTTGATGTTTGAATTGTCCCAGATTTGGCCAGTGGGAACCCATTCAGTCCAGCTTCTGATTCCTTTTTGATGTGACCCTTTCATTCTTTAAAGAATGTCTTCATGTTTTAGGACAACTACATATTCAAGGCTTATCTTGTATTTTTTCAGTCCTCAACCTTGGAATTAGCTGTTTCTCCAAGGAGAAATTTCTTTCTTTCTTTCTTTTTTTTTTTTAAGATTTTATTTATTTGACAGAGAGAGAGAGAGCACAAGCAGGGGAGTCAGCAGGCAGAGGGAGAAGCAGGCTCCCCACTAGCAGGGAGCCTGATGCTGGGCTTGAGCCCAGGACCCTGGGGTCATGACCTGAGCTGAAGGCAGACATTTAACTGACTGAGCCACCCAGGCGTCCCTCCAGGGAGAAATTTCTTTAAGCAAAGATTGATATTTAGAAGCCAGGATCTGAGTACCAGGTAGGCTTTTTGCTATTGAGATAGCATTGTTTCTATGCCATCTTAATAAACAGAGCTGGAAGGACATAAATACCACATTATGTCTATTTCAATAGCCATGTATATATAAAACTGAATTCTTACTCATACCTCCCATTGCAGTGTAATACAATGGAGTTTATTATAGCCTTTCCCATACTCATATTTGTAATTCCTTTACCCAATACTAAGAAACCCGATTCTTTTTATCTACAGTATATTTATTTACTTTCTCAATCTTAGCACAGAAAATAGTTTTTGAATTACTAATTCATACCACCACAAAAAAATGCAAACAAAACCTTACCAACTAGAGATCACTGTAATTTTTTGTGTCCTCAGCCTATGTTCAAAAGTTTGTTGGGTTAGTTCTTCCCCTCCTCTGCAATTGGTTAGGTTATTCATTTGAAACATACTTACATTTGGGGCACCTGGGTGGCTCAGTCAGTTAAGTGTCTGCCTTCAGCTCAGGTCATGATCCCAGGGTCCTGGGATTGAACCCGGTGTCAGGCTCCCTGCTCAGCGGGAAGCCTGCTTCTCCCTCTCCCTCTGCCTGCCGCTCCCCCTGCTTGTGTTCTCTCTGTCAAATAAATAAATAAAATCTTAAAAAAAAAAAACATACTTATATGTTCATTTGTATCATATTATATTCCATTTTAGTATTTTCTTACCCATTCTTCTACATTTTATATATGCATGCATTTACTGAGTATACGAAACATTAGCATGGTTCCAAAAGTCAGAACTATTTGGAAAGATGTCTTTAGAGACATACCCTCCAGTCCCCACTACCTAGCTTCTGCCCCATCCTTCCCACCCCATTCCCATCTGCCACCTGTGGGTAACCAATCTCATTAGTTTCTAGTTTATCTTTTCTGTATTTCTTTTCACACAAATGAACAGATCTATTTGTTTACCTTCTCCTCTTCTTTTTTAAATGGTAACATACTCTAGATTACTCTTCTGCACTTTGTTTCTTTCACGTAAAATATATTCTGGAAGTCACTCTTGTCAGTTCATTGAGATCTTGTTCATGCTTATTATAGCTGTAAAGTCCTTCATTTGTGGAGTGATAGTTTATTCAGCCACTCCTTTATGTGGGTATTTAGGCTGTCTCCAGTGTTCTGCAACAATACTACAATTAGTAATATTGCACATAGGTATTTTGTTATTGTTGGAGGTGTATCTTCAGAATAGATTTTTTTGTTTGTTTTTAGTAATCTCTGCACCCACCATGGGGCTTGAACTGATGACCGCAAGATGCAGAGTCTCATACTCTTCCTACTGAGCTAGGGAGATAGCATTGTTTCTATGCCATCTTAATAAACAGAGCTGGAAGGATATAAATACCACATTATGTCTCTTTCAATAGCCATGTATATATAAAACTGAATTCTTACTCATACCTCCCATTGCAGTGTAATACAATGGAGAATCTATCACCCCCGAGATAGATTCTTAGAAGGAAGATTTCTAAGTAAGAAAATAAACACATACGTAGTTGGGTTAAACATTGTCAAATTCCCCTTTGTAATGGATTGTGCTGGTTCCCATCGTACCACTACCATGAGTGCCTCTTTCTCCACAGCCTTGCCAACAAAATGTGTTGTCATACTTTTTAATTGTGTGATAGGTGAGAAATGATAGTTTTAATTTGCATATCTCATGTTATTAGTGACATGAACATCTTTCATAAGCTTAGAGGTCATGTCAGTATCTTTTTGTACATGTGCGGATTGGGTGTTCATGTCTTTTGCCCTTTTCCTATAGGATTTTTGGTTCTTTTTCAGGAGTTCTTTATATATTACAGGAGTTCTTTTTTTTTTTTTTTTTTTTTCTGGAGGTTTTTTTTTTTTTTTTTTTTATATTTTAAAAATATTTTCTCCCGTCTTTTTTTTTTTTTTTTTTTACTTTGCCTGAGATGGTGTTTTATGTACTAGTCAGATTTATTACTCTTTTCTTTTCTTGGTTCTGGCTTGTGGATCATATAGTCAGATAGCTCTTTTCCAAACTCAGATGATACAGGGATTCATCTGTATTTCCCTCTAGTACTTACACGGTTTCATTTTTTACATTTGGATCTCTGAGTATTTTGGGTTTATTCTTTTGTGTGTGGTATGAGGTATGGATGCAGTTATATCTTTCCAAATGCCTGTCCAGTTATCTCATTACCATTTATTTAAAATTTCATCCTTTTTTCCAGAGATTGGAGATACTTGATTTCTCTACACATTTTGACCTACTCTGGGCTTCCTATTCCAGCCCGCTAGTCACTCTGTTAATGCATCAGTACCACACTGCACTAATAGTAGAGGCTTTAATATCTGCTAGGGCCAGGTGCTCCTCAGAGTTTCTTTTTCATTGTTTTTCTCAATAGTCTTACATATTTATTTTATCAAATGAGATTCAGTATTCAGTACCAATTTTTGTGTCAACTGAAAATAAAGCTGGGATTGCTTAAACTTTATAATATGACTTCAGGGCGCCTGGGTGGCTCAGTTGGTTAAGCGACTGCCTTCGGCTCAGGTCATGATCCTGGAGTGTCTGGATCAAGTCCCGCATCGGGCTCCCTGCTCGGCAGTGAGTCTGTTTCTCCCTCTGACCTTCCTCCCTCTCATGTGCTCTCTCTCATTCTCTCTCTCTCTCAAATAAAAAAAAATATATATAATATGACTTCAGGAGAAACAATATCTTATTGAAGTTTCTATCCTATCCAGGAATAAGGGATGTCTTCCCATTTGTTCACATCTACTTTTGTGTTTTTCACAGGAGTGTTAAGGTTTTCAACATGTAGTTTTGCATATTTCTTGTTTATAAATATTTTATCTTTCTTTTTTTTCTATTTCAAATGGGGTTTTCTCTACCATTGTATCTTTTAATTGATTATTGTTTGTATATTTGAAAGCTGTTGAATTCTTTTTTTTTTTTTTTTTTTAAGATTTATTTATTTGACAGAGATAGTGAGAGCAGGAACACAAGCAGGGGAGTGGGAGAGGTGAGAAGCAGGCTTCCCGCAGAGCAGGGAGCCCGATGTGGGGCTTGATCCCAGGAACCTGGGATCATGACCTGAGCCGAAGGCGTAACGACTGAGCCACCCAGGTGCCCCAAAAGCTGTTGAATTCTGTATGCTATTTTTATGTCCTGCTACCTGACTAAATTATTTTATTATTTGAGCTAGTTTTGTCACTCCATTGATTCTGTAAGATTTTTTAAGTATGGTAACACATAATCTGCAAACAGATAATTTTACTTTTATTCCCCCATCCCTCCAATTCTCAAGCCTCTTGATTTTTCTTGTCCAATTACACCTGTTAAAAACACCACTACAGTATTAAACAATACTAGAGATGATGGGCTTATCTCATCCCTCATCTTAGTGAAAATGCCTCTAGTATTTTTCCATTTTAAGTAAAATGTTGGCTGTAACACTGAAATACATTTTATCATGTTATGACAGTGTCCTTCGTGCCTATTAGAATGTTTTTACCAGGGATGAGTGTGGGATTTTGTTAACGGCCTTTTTTTTTTCTTTTTTTTTTTTTTTTAGTATCTATGAAAATAATCATAATTTCCTCTCTAGATCTATTTAATATGGTTTATTTTATTAATGGATTTTCTAATACCGAACCACCTTTGCATGACTGGAATAAAGATCACTTAGCTATGGTATCTTATTTTCTTAATGTGGTGTTAGACTTTTGTTCTTTATTATTTATCATTTTTACACAGTACTCATTTGTGATATTGGTCTGTATTTCTTTTGAGGGGAGCTATACTTATAAGATTTGGGTATCAGGGTTAGACTTTACACACAGTAATACTTCAGTCATACTTCATGCACTGTCTTCATTTTTTATGCTCTGGGATAATGGATGTCATATTGAAACTACCTCGTCTTTAAATGTTGACACCATTGGGACCTGGTGCATTTTTATGGAGTAGTTCCTGGATTATTCTCTATTTCTTCTGCAGACGCTGGGCTGTTTAAGCTTTCCATCTAGGTTTCCCAGAGTCAGCGAGAACTCTTATTTCTTATTTTATATAATTGTCCGTTGTCCTTTTCTTCTTGATTAAGTAAAGTTAAGCAATGGTATGTCTAATCAGTGCCACTGGTTTTTTTTATCCTCTACCTTATGAATTTCTCCTTTTATCTTTATTATTCCTGCCTCGTACTTTGTTTTGGTTTACTTATTCTTTCTCTAGCATTTTAAGAAGAGAATTTAATTCCTTTATTTTCATTCTTTCACTTTTATGTATATGTGTTTCAAGTTATAGATTGTCCTGTGATGATTGCTTTAGGTGTATTTCATAGATTCTCATATTTAGTATGTTCGTTATCATTATTTCCTGAAATTCTGTAATTTTGGTCTTATTTCCCTTGCACCCACGAGATGTTTAAAAGAAGGCACTTGAGGGGCACCTGAGTAGCTCAGGTCATGATCCCAGGGTCCTAGGATGGAGCCCCACATCGGGCTCTTAGCTCAGCGGGGAGTTTGCTTTTCCCTCTCCCGCTGCCCCTCCCTTCTGCTCGTTCTCTCTCTCTCTCAAATAAATAAGTAAAAAAAAATTATAAAAGATAACAGAAGGTGCTTTAATTTCCTGGTGGAAAGACCTTTTTATTTTTTGGGTTTAGTTCTTAAGTTCTAGTTTTACTGTCTTGTAATCGCAAGGGTTTGTATAATTTCTGCTTTACATAATTGACTGCACTTTTTTGTGTGATCTCATATATGACCGATTTTTGTAATGTTCCTTGTTGACTTTATAATTTTTGTTTTCTGTTTTGTTACCTTTCCTTTGTTCCACTTGATGTGTCCTGTATTGAGAGTGGCAGAGTGAAGTCTCTCATCAGTATGTTTTTATCTATGCCTCTTTACAACACCTGTAATTTCTACTTTATAAGGTGGTTGGTACCTAAATATAATGGTTATATCTTCATTGTGCATTGTGGCTTTTAGCATTAAAGTGCCTTCCTTTGGCACTTTTTCTACCAGTATTGCAACCTCTCATTATCTTGCGCCTATCCTGTTATTTTTGGCCTTCCTAAATGAATTGCTCAGTGGAAGGACCTTTCTATTTTATGATTTTGTTTTCAATTCCTGGTCTTACTGCATTGTGATCACAGAATATTTTTGGTGATATTTATACTTAATGTAACTTAATACTACTTTTTTGTGACCAAATGTAAAATCAGTTTTTGTGAATGCTTCTTGTGTGTTGTGTATACTTAGTGCTTTGTGAGCCAAACTGAAATTTTTTTCTTTTACTAGGTAACTCATTCATACTTATCGATACGATTTTTGTTTTATTTCAACTTGTCATTATTTTATGTAATAATTCCTGTGTATTACGTTAATTTGATTTTTTCTTTCTCTGTATGATATGTTCTTTGCCCTTTTTTATATCTTTTGATATTTAAGATGGTCTTAACTTTGTTTTAGTGGTTACTTTTAGACTTACACCTTTTTAAAATACTCCTACTTGGGGCGCCTGGGTGGCTCGGTCGTTAAGCGTCTGCCTTCGGCTCAGATCATGGTCCCAGGGTCCTGGGATCAAGCCCCACATCGGGCTCCCTGCTCCGCGGGAAGCCTGCTTCTCCCTCTCCCACTCCCCCTGCTTGTGTTCTGTCTCTCGCTGTCTCTCTCTGTCAAGTAAATAAATAAAATCTTTAAAAAAAAAAAATACTGCTACTTAACTGTGTTCATATTTAAACTTTCACTATCTGGTTTATTCGTTTTTATTTATTTTTTTAAATATTATTTATTTTAGAGAGAGAGCATGAGCGGGAGGGACAGAGGGAGAGGGAGAGAGAATCCCAAGCAGACGGCACGCTGAGCCTGGAACCTGACGCAGGGCTCGATCTCATGCCCTGAGATCACGACCTGAACCGAAACCAAGAGTCAGGTGCTTAACTGACTGCACCACCCAGGCGCCCTGGTTTGTTAGTTTTTAATGATAGTTTTAATGATAGTTGACTTTGAACTATTACATATTCAATAATTAGAAGCTTATTCTGCTTTTCTCTTTTCCTTTTTTTCCTCCTATTTTTTAGTTGCATTATTTCTACCTTGTCAGAATAAGTAACATTTTGGGGGGGCTCCAGGCTGGCTCAGTTAAGCATCTGACTCTTGGTTTTGGCTCACGTCGTGACCTCAGGGCCATGGGATCCAGCTCCGCATAGGGCTCCGCACTCAGCTCGTGGAGTCTGCTTGAGACTCTTTTCCCCTCTGCTCCTCCCCCTGCTCTTGCTCTCACTCTCATTCTCTCTCTCTCAAATAAATTAAAAAAATATTTTTAAAAAGAAAAGAGTAGCATTTTTATATTATTTTTTAACCATTGTTCACCTTTGTTTTAGTCTTTGATATGTATTACCTATAGTACATGGACATGGTCACCATCAGTCCTTTCTCTGAAGTTTCCACAGTAATCTGTTGGTTGGATGAAGCTTATCCTCTAGTAGATGGTTCCAGAAGAGCTCGTGGGTTTAAGTTGTTTTTTAAAAGCCTTAGTACTTAGGTGACAGATATAAAATCCTTGGTTCGTAATTTTCTTTCTTTGAATTTCTTGAAAATGCCACTCCATTATTACCTTTTTTTATGTTGCCTTTCTTTAAGATTTATTTATTTTAGAGAGAGAGCATGAACAGGAGAAGGGGCAGAGAGAGAGGGACAGGGAGAGAAGCAGATACCCTGCTAAGCACAGAGCCCAATGCGGGACTTGGCCCCAGGACCCCAAGATCATGACCTGAGCCGAAATAAAAGAGTCGGACACTTAACCAACTGAGCCACCCAGGCACCCCTTATATTGCTTTTGAGAAATCTATTCCAGTCTAGTTCACCGGCCTTGGAAGTTTGGGGCTCCTGTGTGTGCGCCCTGAGGATTTTTCCTTTATTTTCAAAATCTAAGAGTTTTACTAAGATATTTCTCAGAATTGATTTCATTGAGGGTCACTTTTCTCAGGTACTTGATGGGCCCTTTTAATGTGTAGATTTAGGTCTTCCTTTATTTCCAGGAAGTTTTCTAGTATAAAAGTTTTAAATATTAAGTTTGTCCTATTGGAGTGTTTTCTTCGTAAGGAGCTCCAGTGCTATGTAGTTAGATGGTCTTCCCTTCTAGTTCAACCCCTTTCTCTCTGATCATTTCCCCTAGTTTATCTCACTTGCGTTCCCTTGAATATTTAAAAATAATAATTGAGTAAAGCATAATTTTATTTAAATTTATTTATTTTTTATTTTATAATTCAGTCTCTATTTCTGATATAATTTTGCCTTTTTCTTCTATTTCTATCAGGGCTTAATCACTCCTGGTTTTTTAGTGTTTTGTCTCATTTCTGTTTTTAGTGTTTGATATCTGTCTCAGGCTCTATTTTGAATGCTTGTTTGACAATATTTAAAGTCCATTTACCTATTTTTTTTAGTACTCTGTACATCCAATGTGGGGCTCAAACTCATGACCCTGAGAGCAAGCATCACACTGTCTTCTGACTGAGCCAGCCAGGTGCCCTATTTGACAATATTTAATTCAGAGTGGAGGCTTCTGTTTTCTTGTGCTTCATAGCTGGTTTTTTTGGGGGGAGGGGTCTTTTATTTTCAATCACTAAAGTCTCTACAGTTTCATTTTCTGTTTTCATCTTATGATAGTTTATGTAGATGAAGATAGCTCACACCTTTGTATTTTGTGGATTGAGTGGCTTACAGATTCTCAGTTCAAAATCACCCTCTTTTTGGGAGATAGTGGGGAAGGGGCTATGTGTCCTTCAGTGTTTGAGTTTTCTCTTGTCTTAGAAGATTGTAAGTTTCCCTGTGTTGCTTCTTCCCCCTTTACCGTAGTATTCCGGAAGGCTCCTTTCTTTTTCTTCTTTCTGCCCGTTACTCCTCAGAAGTGTTGCCTTTCCAAGATTGCCTCCTGTCTCGTGTACACTAGTAAGTCCCTTCCTTGTCGTCCACTCTGGTCTACCAGGACTTTGTTTATTTATTTTTCCAGAATTTTGACACTTCCAGCAGTCTGTGTTAGGGTTATTAGAGTTCAGTCTTAAGCCTTTGGTTTTCCTCTTGCCTCTGCTCTACTTGCCCCACAACCCTGCCTTGCCCTCTGCAAAGGGTTAGAGAGAGAGCTTGGGAAATGTCTTTGCTGGAAATTGAAGTTTGATTTGTTTTATATCTTCTGGTTATTTGAAGTCATGGAATTTGTGTGGTGTTATTCTTATTATTGATTTATATAGTTTGGGAGGATGGTTGAGAGGTCTCAGCATACAGAGTCACCATTACCTCAGCGTCCCGGAAGTGTTTACTTTTTTGTTGCTGGCATCCTGATTCTAGAATGCATGCTGCATTAAAACAAGAACCATCTTTGTTTATTTTCTGCTCTACCTCTGTTGCTAGTACATAGAAGATGCTTGGTAAATAATTGTTGAATGTTTCTTCTTCAAAATTTGCGTGTGTGTCTTTTGCCCATTTTTCTCTTGAATTACTAATTCTTTTGATGATTTATATGTCCTGTTACATATGAAGGTTGATGATCTAATAGGGCACTATATCTTGCTTGTAACGGCTTACCATGTGAATCAGATGTCAAAGATAATTTTTCTGTAACTTTTATTTAGATTAAAAATGCAGGATTTAAACTTACAGAAAATGAGCCTGATCTGGTCCCATTGATGATGGTAATGTGTAAATTTTTTTTAATCACTCTAGTGTTGAGGCTCCATATCTAACAAAGAGCATGACCATCTACCCAGTAAGATTTTATACTTGCAATTACTGCCCTTTAAAGCACTCGAAAGGGAGTTAGCTTCTGGCCTCCATTGCTTTATCAGGACTGAACCAGGTCTCTGGATGCCCCTGGCACACGCTTACATGTCAGTGAAGGAGAAGAGGAAACTAGTAGCGCACACGTGGTTAGAAGCAGAAGAATGCGTTAGGAGGGAGAAGGAGAGGCTTGGGAAATGCTGACATAAGGCCTCTACTAGGAAGTTCCCACCTGCCAGGGCTCCCGTTGCCTTGTGTTGGCCCGTGTGCACCAGCTTGGCCAGTCTTGCTCTAAGATTATATTCTGTGCCTCAGAATAGACCAGCACCGTCAGCACTGTATTGGATCCCTTTTGTTATCTGACTCCTAAAATTCCTCCAATCAGAGGAATGGCTGAGAGTATGACACTCTGTCTAGAGAGAACAATGCGATTTTAATAGCTGAGGAAATTTGGTGTTTTGCATGCTTCCATTGAAAATGTTTGCATGTTTCACTGATTGGCAAGGAGAACAAGGAAGCCTTTCATTTTAAGGAAGGCTTCAGAGGGCATACTGGATGGTGCCTGGTGAAATGGGTGTTTTCTAGTGAATGACATTTGGTCTATTTTTGTAGTTGGAAACATGCTACTCTTAAGCTTATTGTTGAAGCAGGCAAGAGAGCATGCTGTGCAATCATGAGTGGAATTTTTACATTTGACCCCAGGGGCTGTTTTCTCCCTCCTAGTTTGGAGCCTCCATGAATGTGGCTTCTGAATTTATAAGCATTTTATTGGTTTCAGATCCTGCTCTCCGTTTATTTATCTTCACTTTGTGGATTATTCAGAGGGAAGAGATTAGAAACATACCTGGGAAACATCCAACACTAAATGCTTTAATATTAGATTGGGATTTCTTAAATTCCTCATTTATTACTCATTAGAGCTGCTGTATTCCTTTCTAGTATTTTCCCAGGTTCTTGTGGCTCCTCCGTGGCATTCTTGCTGAAGCCTTACTCTTAGTTATTTCTGTCAAAGCAAGTGAACATTTCTTTATGTTCAGAATCCTAGGTCAGGGTTACTTTCTTAGATGTATTCAAGCCAATTTCCTAATTATTTTTCTCAGAAGTTTACAATTTTTACAGGTGTTGTAAGAAAAATAAATTTTGGAAAAAAGTACCCATAATCCTAACAATAGCAACTCTTTCCTATTGGTACAGTAATTTACAGTGTTTGTCCCCATGAATACTAGTGTTTGCCCATTTGCACTGTGTGCTTCATATTTGGGGTTTTTTCTCATTTGACATTTACCAGATTGTCTTTCAAAAATTAAAAAAAAAAAAGTGTTCTGCCATCCATTAGACTCGATAGAATTTTTTACGAGATTTACATTTAAACCATGTATTAACATTTGAAACGTAATATTTTCTGAGGCTGATTCATATTGTATTACTGACACCAAAATATTGTCATTGTCCCATATAATTGACATATGTGAATATAATTTGTGTCAATCATTTAATTCCTCTCAGGTAAAAATGAGCTTTCCAGAAAGGATATATAACTTTCAACTAATTGTTTATCTGAATACCTTGTTTAAAGTGTCATAAAGTGTTTAAAGTTTCTGCTCTTTTTCTCAGTTTGAATTTTTAACCGAAATTAAAACTCTAGGTCATTAGATCATTTCATTTTTTTAGAATTACTTACTATTATATTTGTCATGTTTAGAAACATTTTTAGAACAATAATAACTTCTCATTAAGTATGCTAGACTTGATTGTTTTTTTAAAAAAATAATTATTTTTGTCATGAACTTTTACTTGCCTTTTGTCTTTTTTTTTCTTTTCTTTCCATGATTTGCAGTATGTTGGAACTGTCAGCTGTATAATTCTCTTATATGTACGCTTATTGTAGATCTTGACTGAGACTGTAGATCTTGACTCAGTTTTTAGCCACTGAGCTACTTCCCCTGCCACAAGCACTCATTTGGATGGTGAGGCAAAACAAAGAATAGTAATTAACATATTCAGAGGATCCTGATACCTCGTGTTAGAGAGCTGTTGTCTTCTCACGGGTCTTTCTCCAGAATTGCCCGTAAGGAGGAAAGAGTATTCTCTTTTTCTCTGCCTGCTTTCAGCTGAGATTGCTACCAGTTAGTTGTGCATTAGGGAAAAAGAGGTGGGCCGAAATTGAATTGAGATGTAGCTAATCCACAAAATGGATCTTTAATCCTCTTCGGTATTTGAAATGTCCAGAGTGTTTGCCTGGCAAGAAGTAAGCATTCAGGAAGTTTCTTTTGGGTTGGATAGATGGATTCATGAACAAGCCTGTCTCGAAAACCACATGGATTTCTCAGAGGGCAGAACTCTAAAAATCTCCGTAAAGTGTGTTAACTTGAGATTCAGAAGCTCATCTTCCTGTGTGTCAAACTGCATTAACTACCACGATATTAGTAATAATGAAAGTTGTATCGTTTTCTAAGTCGTGAACTGACATGTGTATATATATCACACTTTTGTTTCTAAAGGAAGTAGAGATTCGGAACAAAGACCTGGAGGGACAGCTGTCTGACTTAGAGCAACGTCTGGAGAAAAGTCAAAATGAACAAGAAGCTTTTCGCAATAACCTGAAGACACTCTTAGAAATTCTTGATGGAAAAATATTTGAACTAACAGAATTACGAGATAACTTGGCCAAGCTACTAGAATGCAGCTAAGGAAAGTAAATTTCAGTGCCAATTGATTAAAAAATACACTGTCTCTCTTCATAGGACTGTTTGGGCTCTGCATCAAGATCGCACATAAAATTTGAATATCACTCCTCCTCCAGGAGGATGATCTTTTGAAAATTGGAATTGTATATTTCAGTGTAAATTTTAGAATTCAGCTCGTAGCTAGTTGGGGAAAAAAGAGATGAAAAACTTGAACTACAAATTACCTCCATGTATATTATTGGCCATAGTTAACTAGAAAGTTATAAATAGACACTTAATGCAATCTTTTTTTTCTGATATTAGCCAATGGGAGAATTAACAATGTCTGGGTCACATCCCCTTTTTGTGTTCAACACAGTGAAGGTTATCTGCTTTTTAAATTAATTTATTTATGATATCTAAAGCTGTGTTTTGTGCAAAAACTTAGTGATGAAAGCCCTGTCTTCTGTTGTAATCTGAATAATTTCTCAGGATATTTTTGCACTGCTGAGAAGCAGCGCCATTACCAATTAATTCTTGCCAGGAGTGAGAGAGAGCTGCATCTTTAATTGAAACATACTTACTAGAACTGGGTGTATAGAGTTCTTCCCTTTTTTTATACTGGAAGATATTTCACTCGGTGACCACTCTGGTACACTCTGGTGTTCTTGAATCTTGTCTGCTGTATAGTTTACTTTTCCATATCGATTCCGTGTATTTATGAGAAGATATTGTCTCCCATTTTATTACACATTTTAAAGCCAACTAACGAAGGCAGCTGAGTCCCTCAGAAATTTTTCTTTTTAAATTTCTAATAAATTTGACACACAGTACTGAAATACAGCAGCCCGTCATTGACGGTCTGGCCTAGCAATGTTAAGTATATTTACAGAATATGCAGTTACATTTATTTATATATTTTGCAAGAAATCTTTTCTGAATGATCAATGCATTTCAATTTACAACTAATAATGGCTATTGGGGAACTGTTTATTATAGATCATTTTAAGGTGTATAGCAATTTTAAAGGGGATCCATTTCCATCAAACAGCCGATCAGAGGACTATTGGGATAGGAGCCGTGTACTCTGTCTGGGTCTTCACATCAACCACATCTCTAGTCAAACCTCACAAGGCAATATTCTGAACTGTTAACTAGGTGTTTCAAACAGGAATTCAATTCAATAGGCTCTTCTCAATGAACAAGTTTTAATGTTGTTTTGATGTAATTTTAAAAGACTTTTAGCAAACATGCATTTCTTTATATATTTCTTTTAAGAAGCTATTTTAAAAGTAAGCCAAGTGCTGTCTAGTCTGCTTATGGAGTTAGGGATTGCATCAGAGTCCATATATTCTCGCTGTACAATGCCTGTGATGTTGAGGAGGGTTCTTTTTTAAAGTGTATGCTTGAGCATCTGACTCTGTGGAGTCTGCAAATGCACTGACTTTGTTTGTACCCCAAAACGATGGAATTGTTAAGTACAAAATTAAGCTAATGAATCAATTTGTAACCATTTTTTCACTCACAAACAGCAACTCAACACTAGACAATTTTGTTTTATATATGTATGTGTATGTATGTAAATACATACATCTTAATTTATATTAGAGTGAAAAATAAATGGTTTGTTTCTAAAGTTAGTTTCTAAAGTGAGTTTTCAGGTGTCTCTGAAAAGTTTCTATCAGACACTTAATCATCGTGTATTCTATGTGCTATGACATCATGTAAGTTACCTCCATCTATTTTAGGATCTTTTCCTCACCTATTTATTATAGGGAGGGTAATTTAGGTACACAAGCTCAGAGCTGAGATATTTCTCTGATAAATCAGGTAATAAAATTTATTTGATTGATGGAATTTTGAAGTAGATGTGATTTTATCCATCAGTTTCTGAGTATCTGCTGAGTAACAAAGAGCACCAGATTTTAATTTAAATAGGGGATTTAACACTAGGGATCAGGGAATTTAGTTACGAAGAGTTAAAAATTAAAAAAAAAAAAACAGTGTAAGCTGTTGAAATGGTAAGTGAATTATTTTAATGATGTAATAAGATATTTTTAAATTTTGACATAGTTGTCATTTAATGGGAAAGTAACTCACCAAAATGTCTCCACTTGAATTGTATTGATAGGTGAGACATGTGTGTAATTCAATATATACATATACCCGTATGTATATGCAGAAAATTATTTTTAATATTTTCCTACTGATTAAGAAATTTAAAATTGGAAATTTTGTGAGTTTTTTCCTCGTCCAATAGGGCCTAATTTTTTTCTTTTTTTAGTGATTTAACAATTTGAGGGCTGCACCTTTAAATTCCCAGAGTGTCATTAGACGTGTACAGTATATGGGATAAGGGTGGACACAAGTGCACATATAAATAAAATCTTAAGACTATTTTAAATATTCATTTATAGTAGGAGAGTATCTAGAAATCATCATCTACAAGTCATAATTAGGTTGTGTGTCTACTGTAGTTTTCTCCATTTCTGTATTATATAAATAAAAGTTTGCCTATTAAAATCTGATTTTTCCCAGAGACAAGTATTATATAATGTATCTATATTTAGATCCAACTGTGGTAATATATTTATCAGAAAATGATGCTGGGGACTGTAGCCTGAACATGTGGACTTTAAGTGACACAGACAAGGAGAGCAGAGATCGATCCCATTGTGTATAAGTTATTCTCTGATAATTATGAATTCTTGTACAAAAACCTGAAAAAAAAAAAAAAGGAAAAAGAAAAATACAGTTTTTATTTTGAAATATATTTGTTGTTCTCTGGAGAATGTACTTTATCTTTTTTTCCTTCAGTCTTTTCCAGATACTTTTGAAAAGCATTTAAGTGATGACAGCATTGCTTAACTTTTACAGGTGCTACTGGATTTCGCATTAGTGTGTTCTGTTGTGAAATCCTGACTTTGACATAAAAGGTTTTATACGTATTTCCCTGCCTGGAAAATTAGTTTTTGTTTCTCCTCTCTCTCCTTCTCTCCACCTTTCTCTCTCTCTCTCTCTCTCTCTTTCCTCCTTTTCTTTCTGCAGATTAAAAACAGTGCATGAAGTTGCATCCCTCCTTGTCCCTCTAGAAGAACTTCAGCACCGTCAGAATGTAAGGTTTTGCTGTCATTGAACTGCTGGAAAGCAGTTAGAGGAAAAGCTTGCAGGGTTTTTTCAAGTGGAAATAAAAGGGACGCTCAAAATTAAACCACCACCTTTGAAAACTCATTTTTTTGCCCCATTCAAGAATGTGGACGGTCTTGTGCCACTCGTGTCCTTCTGTGGTTTCATTTCACTGCAGAGCGTGCAGCTCAGCTACTCTCCTCCTGCAGACCCGATCTTCTGTCCGTTCTGGAATGCAAGGCTGGCCGCAGGGAGAATTGGTTGGGTGGCAGTGTTGTGTTGACTTTTTTAAGAAATCCTGTTGTTTATTTGGTATCACATGATTTTACCATTCCTGATAGTCTGTGCTTGAAGTCATGAAATAGTCATGCATTTTTGTCTTCTGTACATTTGGCATTCATGAGGTAAATTAATTTATGGAAAATCTAAAAAAAACTTTCAGGTAAGAAGTAGTTAAGAATGACACATTAAAAAATTTTTTTTCAAGTAGGATACTGTGCTATAATTATTGAGAAGATAATTTTCACGTGAGAGAATATTTTTTAAATAACTAGAAAAGGATCATGTTGGAAAGGAAACAGCTGAATCGTTCACCTTACTTTTATTTGAGAAAGTGCATTTTTTTCCAATGTAAAATTGGACCTTAAATTTTGATAACAGTTTTTTTTAACGGGAAACTGATAATATATCAATGTCACAGAAATACAAGCATTGTTAATGAATTAAAGAAATGGTTTTTGGTTAGTAAAATAGCTAACAATTTTATCCAAGAAAAAAAACTCAAAAACTCAGCACTGTACTGCCTACTGATTTCTGCTTAGTACACTAGATAGAAAAGAAACACTTTATTTTTACCCAAAACAGGTGACCCAAGAAGAGAAATTGCATCTGGACTAGAATAGAATGCAAAAGACCACGAGCTCCCAGTAGATTTCCAGTCAATTCTCTGACCTCCTTGAGGTCCCTCCTGTCCTTTGCATGAAAGGACACATGCTAGTGATGGCAAGAGCCAATCTGGAGGAGAAGAGGATATTTTTTGTGGAAGCAGGGCCAGCAAAGAGTGGGTACACGCTCACGTCAGTCTTTATGGAAGGCACTTCAGGCTAGCCAAAGACACCTGTTGCTCTCCACTAAACAAGTTGGGATTGCCTTAGTGAATTTTAAAGGCTTTCAGGAGATCTTGTCATTTTATCTTGTCAGGATTTATGACCTAATATAAGACACCTGACATTTGGAACTCACCATTCTGTGGAATTCTGACGTATTTTTGCCAGTTACTTTCATATCAGATCTACCCAAGGATAGAAATACTACTCTGCTTTCTCCTAATAACACCAAATTAAGATGATAATGAGTGCCTAATAGATACAAAACTAAGCCCATTTCTGTACCACAGGAAAACATCTTTTGTGGGTATTTTTTCTATCAACATTCATGGTTTTGTCTTGTTAGCTGTGATTTATAACTGTGTTATTATATAGGCATCTCTAGAAGTCCTAGCTGTATGACTCACGTATAGGACTTGATTGTTACACCTTGAATGGAATGTTTGTTTCATGAAACATGGCCAGAGAGCAGACCCATTTGGAGGAAACGCTTTCTCAACAACTTCAGTGTGAAATGGAACAGAAAGGAGTGTTTGTTGAATCTGTGCTATGTGACAGGCTCTGTACTAACCGACATTTCATCTCTATGTATAGGGGCCCTTGCAGGGGTGTTCCTTTGGAAGGGGGATGAGGGAAAGGAAAGGAAAGGAAGAGGTCAAATGATTGCACCCGCTCTGTTGCCACAGTGATCAGTCTGGTCATCCAGTACACCAGTCAAAAGGTGGAGATCTTGCTCATGTATCTGGTACAGTTTTTCCCTCCAGCTTGACTGCCTTGCTCCTAGAATTATCTCAGGGTACTTCTTAATTACCTATTTTATATTTGCTCTTCTTAAACTTCTTCCTTCAGCCTCCTTTAGTGTTTATAATGCTTGTTATCATTCAGTTGCAAATTGTACTTTGTTTGCAGGTCATATTTATGCAATGTATTTTAGTCCCAATTTTTTTTGAATTTACAAACTTCAGATAATCCAAGGACAGTGGGTTTCTTACGCAGTTCCAGTCAATAAAATTTAAGTAGGAAATTATTTATAAAGGCCTTGGGAAGACCATTCATCTCTTAAATTCCCTAGTGAAATAAGCTGTAAGCCTGTAAAACTCATCCTCCAAGACTAAGCCGTAGTTGAGCAGGATGTGAGTTTTGCAGTCAGTGTTGAGTGACTGTGGTCCACTGTGGTTCCATAGAAGGTGAGGCCTCTCCACGTTGATCACGTCATTAGATCAGCTGCAGAACTATCTCATGGCCTGATCTTTAGATAGGCGATACCCCTCTTTTAGGTGGAATCATGCAATATTTGTCTTTTTTTGTCTGGCTTATTTCTCTTAGCATAATGTTTTCAAGGTTTATCTGTATTGCAGCATATATCAGAATTTCATTCCTTTTCGATGCTGAATGGTACTCCATCGTATGGATGTACCACATTTTATTTATCAGGTCATTTGTTGATGGACTCCAGAGTCATTTCTCCCTTTTGGCAGTTGGGAATAATTTTTCGATGATCCTTCATGTACAGGTATTTTATGGGCCCTGCTTTCATTTATTTGAGGATACATCCACGAGTGGAATTGCTGGATCATATGGTAATTTTATGTTTAACTTTTTGAGGAAGGATTGGGTTTCAATTGGGTTAATTTAAAAGACAGAGCAGAATGCCATCTCACTAGGAATCCAGTTGTGGGGCCGGTGTTTGTTAACAGACCTGTAAGTGATCCAAGGGCATCTAATAGATCTTAGGCCTTTTACTCTCTTACCTAAAATATTTATTGAGCACAGCCATGTCCCAGACGCCATTTTGCAATAGAGACCAGAGAGAGAAGCTTAAAATCTAATGTAGGGTACAGATGGCTACTTCACAGTACCTAAATGCTACCCTAGAAGAGGACACTAGAATGAGGGAGCCCAGAGGGAAGAGGAGTTTTCAGGTCTTTCCCAGAAGAGTGAAGAGCTTGCTGGTTGAAGAAGGGGTGAAATTTCAGAGAATTGAGGAGTGTGTGTCATGTGCAAAGGTCCAGAGAGATGAAAGCATTGAGACATTTAGAAAATTAGGCTGGGTGAGTGCACTGAAACATAGGATATTAGGGAGGAGTATAGCAAAAGATGGCAATAGAGAAGTAGGCAAAGGGTAGATCAATAAAGTCTTGTTAAGTCATATGGAAGATTTGGGTTTTATTCTGAAGGGAATGCAGAGATAGTGAAGAAGTTTTTGTACAGAAGTGACGTAATAAGTGTTCTGTAAGTCTAGTAGTTATGCAAATCATGGTAGTCTCTCTTAAAAGGCTGCCTTATGGCAGTGACACTGGAAATGGAGAAAATGGAATGGATTCAGAGGGTATTTAGGAGGTAGAATCAGTAGGACTTCTTGGCTAATGTAGATGGCAAGGAAAAGAGTGCAGGATAATGCCTAGATCTCTTGAATTGGCCAGCCAGGTGAACGATCTCATTTACTGAGAGTGAATCCAAGATGGGAAAGGGCTTAGTTTGGGTGTAGGTGAGGAAGAAGGACAAAGCAAGATGAAGGAGGGAGGAGTTAATTTGTTTTGAGTTTAAGGTGCCCCTGGAATAGGCAAATGGAGATGTGAGCTAGATGGAGCTTAGGAGAAAAATGGGAGCTGGAGATCGATATTTGGGAGTTGTCAGCATATGTAATGGTAATGGAGGGCATGAGAATGAGAACACAAGATAAAAATGTCACTTTGGGTCAGGTGCAGCACCGAAGTATGTGAAAGAGACGGAACGGCCAAGAGGGATGAGTGGATAGCTGAAGAGCAGGGACTCATGGAAGCCTAGAAGAGTTTCAAAAAGCCAGATTCCACACAACACAAATAAATCAACAAATGAACTCATGTCTTAAGGCATTGATATTCAAACTGTGTTGAGACCTTTTGTCAATGTGTAGTTTTAAAATATATTTTAACTGGAAAAATTAAAAACCGAACTCAAATTTATGTTGCTTTCTAACATTTTAAACCAGTAAAATCCAGCAAACGTGAGTTCCAGGTAAAGCGTTTTTGTACAGATGCCACAATAAGGCCATGTCTGGTAAATTGAAGAGCATCTTGTTATTTCAAGGTGAGTTGTTAAAGAACTCCATTTCTTACTGTGAGTTAGGAATTTCTCAATCCTTTGTGACGGAACCACGAAATACAGAAATCGGGTCTTCTACACAAGCTAAGTTCTGCCTTCCATAAACCCAGTCTCAAATGTTTGTTGTTTCTGAAAATAACTTCACTCTTCTTACTGACTTATTGATGAAATTAAATGTCACATACCATCCTTTCTGTTAATGTGTTGGTTTTCCATATAGCTGTCATTTCTAGAAGGTTGCAGGGCCACAGATAAAAGGAGGTTGACACTTTCCTAGCAGAACTTGGCTTATTTTTCTGTGGCTCACCTGCCTCTCCACAAAGTCAAGTTCTAGGGGCTTAAATGTATTTCCTGTATCTTTTTAAATGTATTATTTTGATACTTAACCCATCACAGGACCAGGTGATTTTGTGTTTGTGTTCCCCGTTACTGTGGGAAGTTTAGAGAGTTAACATTTATGTGATCTTAAATGATCTTTACTCTTTTTTTCATATTGATTCATAAATAACTGTGTACAAATTATCTCTGGTAGAAATGATCTTGAGCAATGACAACAACAAAAATACTCTTTGTATTTGGTTTTAGACTGCTGTATGGTATTTGACTTTTATTTCTCGTTTAAGTTAAAATTAGCTTGAATTCCTTGAGTAGACACAACTTGCAGTACTTAGGCAACAAATTAGATCATGTTAGACATTCCAGGAAGAAAAGAGGAGCTACTGGTTTTCAAATTTGGCGCCAAATAACCCATAAAATTTGCAAATCACTTGTGAATTGTCAAATAAACTCTTTTAAACCACTTTTGTTCATATTTTTCTATTTAGTGATTAAGCTTGGTCTCATTTAGCAGAGCCTTTATTTTAGAGTATACTGTGTGCAGTGAAATCCTGTGTTATATGTAAAAATAGAAAATACCGGATTTCACGGGCTCGTGGCCATCTCAACAGTTCACAACAAATTTTCACAACAGTGCCATGACCTAAATGTTATTGTTATCCCCATTTTATAGATTTTATAGAGTCTGAGATTCAGCAAGATTAAGTGATCGACCAAGACAGAGGCCGCCAAGAAGACAGGCCCCGCCCCGTGCCTGCTAATCCTGTGCCCTTCCCACTCCATCATGCCCAAACTGCGAACTGCAGACCTTTTTTAAGAAGACAGGTACAAAAGTTTATCAGTTCCCAATATTTAACAACCTGTCACTTAGAAAAATTGTTCGTTTTCCATTTCACAATGGTATAACATCTTTGAATATTTATCTCCCTGCTCTTTTTTAGAAAAAAAAAAAAAAAAAACTTTATGCTACTCATTCATAGGTGCTTTCTTTTTGCAAACATTCTTAATAGTACAGATGGAAAACTCACCCTTGATCTTGCAGTTCCATCCCTAGAATTTATGTCTTTTTGGCATATTTATATGCGTTTATACTTAATATTTATGTGCTTATAGAAATATCTAATTGTTTTGGGAGGAGGGAGTACATAAATTCTATTATCAGTGTGTCTTGTTCTATAATTTGCTGTTTTTTTACTTAATCTCTTGGGAAGCTCTGTCCAAGTCAGTACATACAGTTTTTAACTCCTTCAGAGTATTCCATTCTATGGATGTATTACACTTAGTTTAAGCATTTCTGTGTTGTTTCTTTGCTTTTTCATGCCACCCTCTTCTTCTGACCTTGAGGCTACTTTGTTAAGCACAGTATTAGGGATATTCAAGATTGATTAGTACCCAGTTACCAAAGGCCCCCACAAGGCCTTTTATATCCCCAATGAAAATGAACTCTGGATGAATAAATTTCCGTGAAAACTTAAAACTCAAAAAGAAAAAAATGTTTTAACTGGTCTTGATAAAATTCTTTCTAAATAACTACAAGCAACACCTAGCAACGTGCTTTGAACATAGTAGTCACTCAATAAATGTGTGGAATGATCGACTGTGCTTACTGCCGTGGAAAAGAGAGGATGCCTGATGTAAATTGTAACCTCTGCTGAGTGGCTTGGGCCACCAGTGTTACACCGTGCCACCATCTGTCTGAGGACCAGCAGGGGTGTATGGCACAGTTTAAAATGCAAAGTGCTGTGCTTTGCGGCCCTCAAAGTGGGCAGGAAGGGGACAGGACTAAAAAGGAAAGGACAAATAGGAAGATACGTAAACTGTGGTATTTCCAGACAATGCCTCCCTCTTAGGCCAGTAGCCTTTTGCCCCCTTAATGGTGGCTTAGCTTCTGGTAGCATCCCCTGCCAGTTGGCTGTTGATTCAAACATTTTGTGAGCACCTACAATATCACAAGGGACTGAGCTAAGCACTGAGAATGGAAAGGTGATGATACACAGTCCCTACCCTCAAGAAGCTCATAGTGTGGTGAAGGAAGCAGACACATTAACCAGTAGGAACAGTAAGACAGTGACACTCTGAACGGAGTCATGGCTTCTGGTGAACAAGGCAGAGGAGGGAGTTAGCCAGTGTCACTGAGGAGGTGGCGTCTGAGCGAAGACGTAGAAGATGAAGAGATGTCCACTTTGACAAGGATTCAGGTGGATGGTGGAAAGCCTAGGGGCAAGGGCACATCACAAAGAGCCACACGCTCAAATTCAGTCTAACACCCTGGCGGACCCATCCGTGGCTTAGCTGGGGTCCAGAGCAGATGAGGTGGGCGGATTCCAGACTGCGACCTTGTCTCGGGTCCTCGGCTGTTCTGACTGTCCCTCAAGGCAGTGGACGGCTGCTGAAACCTTGGAGGGGGGAGGTATCGTGACTAAGATTTACACCTTGAGAGCAAGTAAATCACTCTGGCCACAGTGTCAAGAATAAATAAAAGACCATGTGAGTGATGGAGGTGCTAACTAACCTCATTGTGGTCATCATTTCATAATAAATACATGTATCAAACCATCACATTGCACACCTTGAACTTACACAATGTTATATGTAATTGTATGTCAATAAAGCTGGGGAAATGGATTAAAGAAAGGTTCTGCAAGACCAGATTCAGAATTCAAGAGGGCTTTTTTTTTTAATTGTAGCAATCCAGGTAAGAGACAAAAACTGGAAATGATGCCAGAAAACACTGAACTGAATATGAGAGAGACTCCAGAGGTATCTGATGGCAAGATACTTTGAAATTCTAAATTTCTGCTGCTTTTGTGGCATTTATTGCTTCCTTTCCCCTCCTCCCACCCCCAATTCAGGCAACAGCAAAAGCCCTCTATTCCCTGGCCCTCAGGATTGGGTTGGTACTGCAGTAATGAGAGTCCATTCTCTACTTTTGAATTTCTCCACTCCAATGAGATTAAAAGGAAAAAGAGCTCTCTCATGTGACTAGGAAGAGGAATGGAAGGGAAACAAGATAACAAGAGGGTGGCAAGCATCACTAAGAAGGGGCCCCGAGGGCTGCTCCCTCCCTCCAACACACTGGCCTTAGATCAGAGGTTGGGGGACAACTAAGTGACCCCCCAGACAGGATGGGGGATTGAAGACCCATGCCTCAGTTTCCAGGCTTTGCCTACAGAAGAATTCCCCTGGGCCAGGATGATGGAGCAGCCGCTGAGGAGAAATAATGATGTGGTATGGCAGCTAAGAGGGTCCCCAACAATTTTTTTGGTGCCCCAAAGGGCATACATAGGGAAACATCTGAAGAACTTCCCTGGCCCACCCTCAGCAGGTGCAGAAGCAGCTGACAAGCCAGTGAATTGGGATAGAGGGTCATCTCTGTGGATCTGGGACCAAAGACCAGGTGGACATCACCGTGGATGCTGGTGCAGAAAGCTCTCTGAGTACATGCCAGCCTCAGTAGATCAACACTCAGTAGTGGATGAACACTCAGAACCCAGCATTCTTCCCAGCCCCCTCCATACTTGGACACTCTGTGGAACTTACTTGTAATCCGAGGGAGGAGGTGGTAGAAGGGAAACCTTCATTGGCTGCTTTTATCTGGAAATGACAAGAACAATGCTTCTGCTGCCAGGCAGAATGTATTTTAGAACAAAATTGAGAACAAATTTCTTTGCACATCCTACTTGTGGCCTGGGAACATAGACCCATTACCAGCAGACACTGCAGGATTTGGCAAGTGTCTGGAGGGCTGTTAGGTTTCCAGATTTGGTGTAAGAAGGATAAGTTCTGTTTTGGACATAGTGAGTTTGAAGTACTTCCCCAGCGTGTAGGCTGGAGAAATAAATCTGGAAGTTACCAGAAAACAGGTTGTTGGTGAAGCCATAGGCAGATGAACTCAAATAGAGGGTAAAGAGAACAGGCCCAGAGCCGTAGAAAGCCCTGACATTTAGAAGGGTATGCAGAGAAAATAAAGTTAGGGAAGAGCCTGTGAAGAATTGTCCAAAGTGACCTAGAGAAGAACTAGCAGGTGACACCGGATAATCAAATTGATAGCTATTTAATTTTATACTGAATGGGATCCAGCCCTAACATAGTTCATGGTTGTAAACTAAAATTCTTTGTGACATCTCTTTTCCTTATTGACCAGGACATCTGCCTCATCTCCAGACTTGAGGCCATGTTCTGGTTTCCTGAGGATTCTGGGATTCTGACTACCAGGGCCCAATTTAACCTTACTTAGCTCCATAGTGTTCCTGCAAAGTAGATGGAAGTTCATGTGCACAGGGAACACTGCTGCAGGTTATGTCAATGTGCTACTGGGGTCTTGGGGGGTTTTTTGTTGTTGGTTGGGTTGTTTTTTTTTTTTCTGGTTTTGGTTTTATTTTGTTTTTGGCTATATAACCCACTTTTTCAAGAAAAGATCTCCATCACAAGTTGTTTTCAGAGATTAAGACTAAATAAATTTGTTTTTTCGGGCCTGTGCTGCTTATTTCTGGGCAATGACAACTACATAAATTCATCATTCTCTTATCACCCTGGCTGCTAGGAAGCTCAAAACCAGGTTTTAGGCTTAATTGCTATTGTGTTCCTCAGCTAGGAGTTAGAATTCTAGGTTTTTTCCCTTCCTTTTGGTCCTTATTTTTTTTCCTCTTCTGATTTTTTTAAGAGATATATTTATTTGAGAGAGAGAGAGCACGAGCACAGGGAGAGGGAGAAGCAGACTCCCCGCTGAGCAGGGATCCTGATGTAGGGCTCGATCCCAGGACCCTGGGATCATGACCTGAGCCAAAGGCAGACGCTTAACCCACTGAGCAACCCAGGGCACCCCTCCTGTTCCTATTTTTTGATCAGTAGTTTGGTCTTGTACTGGTCTGATAGTACCTATATTTTTATAATAAGTTACCTCAACTCTTTTGTGAGTTTGGCAAGGAACAGAATAGCTAATTAAAAAATAAAGGATATGTCATCATTTTACAGTTTTTTTTTTAACCTGTATCTCTAAGGCTGGCCGTTGGTCTATGGTAGTAACTGCTGTTGTCATTTTAGTTATAAAGTTCATTCTGATGAATAATTCAGAGAAGCTTCCCCCACTCCACACCCCCGTAGTCAACCCATATATCAACAACAGTAGCAAAAATGGAACATTTGATTGCTTGATGATATAGGGCATTTAAGGAAACAAGGTAACCCTAGTGAAGTGACATCAGCAAGCTTTCCTCTTTTGCATCTCTTAGCTCTGTTTATCTATCATGGCCATGTTGGTTAGAAATGTGGCCAATAATCTTTTAGGTCATTAGTATAAAATTTGCCTTCTCCAAATCCCATGTGAGAGCTGATAACAAGCTTCTTGCTCTGCCTGCTGAAGTATCATGGGCAAGAACTCAACAAAAATAAATAATAATGTGTTCCCCTGTACTGTATTTGGTTCATGACTTTGGACATAATTTCACTAGCCACATCTTTGGGACTATCACATCTTCTTTAGGAGCCGAGATCAACTTTTGCCATCATCAGCCAGGAAGACACAAGGCTTCCCTCCAAGGTAGAGTGAACTACTGAATGGCACTTTGTTCAGAACAAAAATATCCCCCCAAGAGCTCTGCCAGAGATTGCCCCCTGGGCCAGAGGTAGCCTCCTTCAGAGAGTGAAGCACACACCATGTGATCTTCCTTTCCTCACCTGGCTACAAAACGAATCATAGAGCCACACTTACCAGGTTAGAATGGAGTTACCAATCATCATTGCTTTAATTCTCACAATTTAGATGGCCCCGTGCCACCTGATTTGAAAGTTGGATGAAACTCTCCTTTAAATAAAACTTTCATTGCAGTACTTAATGTGGCCTTCGTCTTCAGCCCATGCCTGCTAAATACTCACTTGGATTCCAAAAAAATAAAAAATAAAGTCTAAACTCTCCGTTTGATGATTTGTTCATCAAACCAAAATATCTCAAACCTATAATTCTAGTTTTAATTGATTTCCCAGTTGATTTCATCCTACTTGGAAGAGCAATAGCTACAGGGGAGAAGAACAGGATTTTATTAACCACAAAGCATGTATAAGGTCCAGTGTTGGTCCTCACAACAGCCCTAGAGAAAATGGATAAGCTCCCAGAGACTCCAGGAAACCAGTGGTCACCCAATGCCATATAACTAACAAAAGATGGAATCCAGTTTGAAGTCAAATGGGCTTAGCTCCTATTTTTCTCTAAGAGGCATATTTTTCTGGGCCAACCTCAGCCATGAGAGACAGAAATATCACGGAAAAAATAGAGTTGACTATTCACTTAAAAGGCTGTAACAAGATTGGAGCCACAGGGCTATTGCTGGAGACCATGATTCATTCATTCCTTTCTATTGCCTGGCTTATTATCTGGTCCCAAGACTGCTAAACTTTTGGGATTAAAAAAAAAAAGAGCTGAGCCCATGCAATAGTCGCACCTCTGATGCCTGAGATGCTACTTCACACATAATGGGGGAAATACCTGCAAGAAAGTTGCATGTAATCATCAAACCACATTGGGAGTACAATCTCCCACAGTGCCAAAGTAGGCTAATTCACGTGGACTCAGGAACCTCAGGGAGAGGCTTTAGAAAACCAGACCCTGGGGTTCTGGAAGCTAAAAGTGTTGGCAGTAATGAAAGTACTTGATACTCCCCTTCTGGAGTACTCCCATTCCTGTCTCTGGAAGGAGTCCCAGATTTGCTGGAATCGGATCACATAAAGATGGGGTCATGAGTGATAACGGTGATGACATACCCCCATTCCTCCACCTAGAGAACCTTCTTAGCCTTCCCCATACGCATTCTCCTGTAAAGAACTCCCTTCCACTTTGGCTTTGTTGGGATCCCCAGATTTCAAAATGAAGATTTTGGGTCCGTCCCATCTCAGGACTGAGACAGTTTTTGTTGCAGGCTGGGAGCTGGCAGCGTAACTTGAGGGCCAGAACACGGATGGATTCCTTAAAAACATGCCGTGTGGAGCAGGTAGGAAAACCACAGAACTGCTTCTGAGATTCCCCTTAATTTTCAAGCTGTAAAACCAATAGCAATAATAGTGGGACTTTCGTTTTCTCTGAAGAGCCTAGGCTTCCTTTGAGAAAACTGACAAATTTGTAAATGTGGTAAAGATAACATTTGCAATAAGCTTTTATTTCTTCTTTATTATTTGGTTCAAAGAATTTTAAAATTTCACTCCAATTCTTTTCACTTTGTGAAAAACAGTCACCAAGAAACACTTGACCGATATATTCTTTTCATATAACAAATTCTCTTCTCAAGCTGTTTTTTCTGAGATGAATAGAAATAATTTTATTTATTGTTGGGTTATGGTCACGTTCTTTCCAGTGACATTTTTCCTTTAAATATGCAATTTCCGACCTACCTGATTGCAACACTTAAAATGTCCTGCATCTAGTAGTGTTCCATCTAAAATAAGATTGGCTGGGGGCGCCTGGGTGGCTCAGTCGTTAAGCGTCTGCCTTCGGCTCAGGTCATGATCCCAGGGTCCTGGGATCAAGCCCCGCATCCGGCTCCTTGCTCAGCGGGGAGCCTGCTTCTCCGTCTCCCACTCCCCCTGCTTGTGTTCTCTCTCTCGCTGTGTCTGTCAAATAAATAAAATCTTTAAAAAAAAAATAAAAACAAAAATAAAATAAGATTGGCTGTTACTGCTAGAGATGATTTTATAAAACTCCTTCTAAGAATCGTGCATAATAGTATTGACAATAAAAAGCAAACATGAATTGATTTTTTAATTAGAATTTTGTTGGGCTTATGTTTTAGATTAAGAAAGAAATGTGGTCAGTTAATGATTTTATTCCACTTGTATTGCAAACAAGAATGAAAAAGGGAGCAAATATTTCCACACTGGATTCATGAATGAATTCAAGCAAACTTCATTACTAGTAGTTTTGTATTTGGCAAAGGTGTGAGACTGTGCCCATAGAGGTGCTGATTTGCTCCTCCTCCAGAGACCGGCCATTTTGAGCGGGCAGTGTTGGCCCCAGGAGAAGTATCAGCTCGTGTCTGTTAAGTCCCAGGGACTTTAGGGGTTTTTGTTTTTAAAGATTTTGTTTTTTTAAAAAAGAATTTTGAGAGCGAGTGAGCGAGACAGAGAGAACTGTTGAGGGAAGGGCAGAGGGATAGGGAGAAGCAGACTCCCCACTGAGCAGGGAACCCAACTTGAAGCTTGATCCCCGGACTCCAGGATCATGACCTGAGCCGAAGGCAGACGCTTAACCGACTGGGCCACCCAGGCGCCCCACTTCAGGGGTTTTGATAGAGTTAAACACTGTTTTTCCCGCACTAGATTCTAAGTAGAGAAAATATGTCATCCAACGTAAATGATGACTAGATCGTTTCTAATTGACAGTCCATAAGCATAACAATGTGAACCAGCCCCCAGAGCTGTGCAGCTCTTCTTGACATTTCCTTCCATGAAAAACCCTGTGCACTTGTGTTTGCCATGTACTGTTCTTGGCACTTGTGACCTACCAAAATCGATAGCATGCCTCACAGCTCTGTTTCTGGATGGTCCCTTTATCTCCCCAGGCCCCAAGTCCTCCTCTGCAAATGAGGAAGATGATCTATAACTTGTTCCAACCTATTCTTCCATCTCTAGAATATCCAATACATTAAGAGAAGGACTGGGCACCTGGGTCACTCAGTTGGTTAAGCGACTGCTTTCGGCTCAGGTCATGATCCTGGAGTCCCAGGATCAAGTCCCACATCGGGCTCCTTGCTCAGCAGGGAGTCTGCTTCTCCCTCTGACCCTTCCCCCTCTTGTGCTCTCTCTCTCTCATTCTCTCAAATAAATAAATAAAATCTTTAAAAAAAAAAAAAAAAAAAGGACTGAGTTGGGGTGCCTGGGTGGCTCAGTCGGTTAAGCGTCTGCCTTTGGCTCAGGTCAGGATTCCAGGGGCCTGGAATCGAGTCCCGTGTCGGGCTCCCTGCTCAGCATGGGGGAGGGGTGGTCTGCTTCTCCCTCTCCCTCTGCCCCTCCTCTCCACTTGTGCTCTGTCTCTCTCTCTCTCTCTCAAATAAATAAAGTCTTCAAAAAAAAGAGAAGGACCGGGTTAAAATCAGTTCCTCTAGGACTTGTAATGAGCACTGGGTGTTGTATGTAAGTAATGAATCACTCAATTCTATTCCAGAAACCAACATTGCACTGTATGTTAACTAAAATTTAAATAAATTTTTAAAAAATTAATGCCCCTAAAGAAACTCTGAAGTTTCTCTCATCTGAGGGCTAAGATGTACTTGACAATCACTGTTGTCTCAAAATTCTGTGAACTTTCTTTAAACATACACCTACCATATGTTCCAGCCATTCTTCTAGCTATTGACTCGAGAGAAATAAAAACATATCCACACAAAGACTTACACATGCATCTTTTTTATGCTAATATTATTCACTTTTTTATTGAAGTACACTTAACACAGTTACATTAGTTTCAGGTGGACAGCACAGTGATTCTACAAGTCTTTGGGTTAATGCTTTGCTCACCACAAGTGTCTCTGCCATCTGTCCCCATGCTTTACCGTATCACTGACTGTATTCCCTGTGCGGTACCATTTATCCCTGTGACTCAGCCCATAACCGGAAGCCTGTACCTCCCACTTCCCTTCATCCATTTTGCCCATCCCCCACATCCTCCGCTCTGGCAACCATCGGTGTACGGATTTGTTTCTGCTTTTTGTTCATTTTTGAGATTGTACATTTAAGTGAAATCATATGGTATTTGTCTTTGTCTTATTTCGCTTAGCATGATACCCTCTAGTTCCATTCATATTGTTGCAAATGGCAAGATCTCATCCTTTGTTATGGCTGCATAATATTCTATCGTGTGTGTGTGTGTGTGTGTGTGTGTGTGTGTGTGTGTACACATACATGCCATATCTTTATCCATTCATCTATCAATGGACACTTGGCTCCCTTCCATATCTTGGTCACTGTAAATAATGTTGAAATAATCATAGGGTGCATATATCTTTTCAAATTAGTGTTGTTGTATTCTTTGTGTGAATACTTCATAGTGGAATTACTGGATCATGTATTTCTATTTTTAATTTCTTGAGGAACCTCCATACTGTTTTCCATAGTGGCTACACCAACTTACATTCTCGCCAGCGGTGCACAAGTGTTTCTTTTTCTCCTCATCCTTGCCAACACTTATTATTTCTTGTGTTTTTTTATTTTAGCCATTCTGACAAGTGTGAGGTGATACCTCTTTGTGGTTTTCATTTGCATCTCCCTGATAATTACTGATGTTGGGCATTTTTTTCATGTGTCTATTAGCCATCTGTATATCTTCTCTAGAAAAAATGTCTATTCAGATCCTTTGCCCATTTTTAATTGGATTGTTTAGGGGTTTTTTGATGTTGAGTTGTATAAGTTCTTTATATTTTTTGGGTTATTAATCCTTTATCGGATATGTCATTTGCAAATATCTTCTCCCATTCAGTAGGTTACCTTTTCATGTTGTTGATGGTTTCCTTTGCTGAACTTGCACATGAATATTTACTCACAATAGCCCCAAACTGGAAATAACCTAAATGCCCATTAACAGATGAATGAATGAGTAAAATATAGTATATCCATACAATCAATGTATTACTATTTAGCAATAAAAAGGAATAAGCTACTGATACATGCAACATGAATGAATCTCATTAGCCTGAATGAAAGAAGCCAGACATAAGAGTACATGGTGTATGATTCCATGTATGTAAAATTCTAGAGAATGCAAACTATTGTAGTGACAAAAAACATTTCACTTGTTGCCTGTGGACTGCAGAAGGGTACAAGGGCTCTTTTGGTGGTGAAGGAAATATTGTGTTTTGACTGTGATGTTAGTTTCATGGGTATATGCAACTGCCAACATTCATCAACTTGTACACTTCAAATGGACAGAACTTATATGTAAATCATTTCTCACAGGTACTAGGGGAAATTTTTTGTAAGCTCTTGACTGTTAAAGAAAATACATAATGGTCAACAGATAAGTTTTGTGGGGCTATGATATCAAAAAAAGGGTTAATAATCTTAAAATATTCTGGAAAACCCTTTAATTTCTGGGTAGCAGATATGAATTTGTAGGGAAAATTTTTATCTTCTGGTTTCAGGTAACCCCCAGAAAAAGGACTGCCTTGGGGACTAAGCAGGGTCCTGGGCTGGTTGAGCTTTGCTCACTCTCTTTCTCCAGCTTTCTGTGGATTCCTGAGAATAGCTGGCTCAGGAAACAAAGGCAAGCAAGGGCTTGGTGGCGGGCAGTCTCCTGTCTTTTTGCATGTCAGGCGTCTTAAAACCAATTTTCCTTCACTCTGACTTGAGTGGGGAGATTCCACTCTACTTTTTTGAAACTAGAAAGCTGTAGGCCACATTCTTCCTTTATAGGCCACTAGGAGCGACGTATTTTAGTTGGCTCTACATACAGAGTCATGGGATGTGAGATTTGTAAAGAACCTCAGAGACTGTCCTGGCCAACTTCCCAAAGGAAGAAGCTTCGGCCCAGAGAAGGTAAGTGACTGGTACAAGCGGACACAGCAAGAGCAGGGCTCCCAGCCACTGTCTTCCAAGTTCTCTTGGCTTCATATTATGCCAGCTCAGGACTCGCTGAGGAAGTGCAGCTCGAGATCTCTGGCTGTCAAAAGCTAGGTCCTAAACCCAAGCACGTAGCTTGCTGCACTATTTTTAAAAATGAAAACTGTAAAATGGTTGGATTGTAGCTCCAAGAAAGGCGGCAGAATGTCACTTCTGACCTAATGTGAGGAAACGTAAGGATCAGACCTCAGCTTGGGAATGAATGAGAGGCATTTATGATTATTGTAGAACTTGGCAGCAGTAACAAAAGCCTGTTCCATGGTGGAAATGACCGTGTTAAATTTCCATTCTTATTTGCATTTATAAAAGTAAAATAAAATTGTTTCTTGGGTAGGAACATTGTGACTGGAAAATGCGTCTTGGTCATTATTGCTCCTTTCACTCTTCATATATTTTCGCTTGATGGCTATTTAAATAGCAGATATTTTATACAGAGAGAACATTCATCACAACAGCAGATTGTTTTTTTGGAAAGTAGTTAAATTTTATTTAATTAACTTTTTAGATTTTTTTTTGTTAACACATAATGTATTGTTTGTTTCAGGGGTACAGGTCTGTGATTCATCAGTCTTACACAATTCACAGCGCTCACCATAGCACATACCCTCCCCCATGTCCATCCCCCAGTTACCCCCTCTTCTCACTCCCTTCCCCTCCAGCAACCTTTAGTTTGTTTCCTGAGATTAAGAGTCTTTTATGATTTGTCTCCCTCTCTGGTTTTGTCCTGTTTCATTTCTTCCTCTACAACAGCAGATTCTTGAAGTTGAATCAGATTCTTCCAATGAAGCAGCCCCTGCCTGGGAGTCAATTAGACCTTTCTGGAAGCTCCACGAACAGTCCAGCACAGCTCTAGATCCTCCGGTTTGGCAGGCCCAGGCTTCTCCTCTCGCATCGTGCCCGTCAGTGCCTGGGCAGCAGTGGGGTGCGGGCGGCTGAGAGTCCCATGCCGTCCGGACAGTGCCCTTCATGCTGGTGCCGCTCTGGGGCAGACAGAGACGTGTCAGCTGTGTAACTCAGCAGTGGTCTTGATTCGGATCGCTTGCTATGCTGGACACAGGTTTTGTTCTTCACCCAGACTGCCCAGAATAGAAATGGCAGAATTTGGCAGAATGGCTAGGATGGAAACTTCAGGAAGAAGACGTCAGGTTGTTAGAATCCCCCTAAGCTGAAGAAGCCGCATCAGCATTCCCTGCCTCTGTGAGGGGACTCCCAGATGACCACACGATACACTTCCCAGAGGTGGCGACGGTGGTGAGATAGCCCTTCCCAATGGTTTTATTTTCTGTGCCACTTTGTCTTGCCCGGGGTGGGCATGCTGTATCATGACTGCAGCGAAAACCTGGTGTGTTTCAGACATGCTGGGCAGCGTGGACGAGCCACACTGGTGTCCAACACCTCCCACTCCTGAGCACTGTGAGGGCAGAGACTTGGTCTTCTTGCAACCTATTTCCACCCCCTCACATTGCAGATACCTGTATGTCCGCAAGGACACATCATCAGCATGTAGTAAATCCTGCTAAATGACAAAATGACTTGTTGAGCAAGTGGATAATGAAAGTAACTGACCTTAAATGTGGACTATGCCGATCATTGTACTAATGATGCAAGAAATCACTGAAAACACTGTGGGAGAAGAACGGAAACGTTTTCTAGAAAACCCAGTAATGACCAGAATAGATCTGTCACTTTTTTCATGTGTATTAGATAACCATGCAGAATTGAGGTGGGTCCTTGAATGAATATTCTCTGCTTCACCTCCTCTAATCCTTTGATTTGAAATCATTCCTATCATTGAGGTCAAAGGTGTTTGGGGCATCTGAACTGGATAATTAATTTTCTCCTCCCATTTTCTCTTTATTAGTTATAAAGGTAGCCTTTTGCTTACCTAAGAAGCAGGTGGATAGGACTGTTATTTCAAGTCACTTTTATTTTTTATTTACTATTTTTAACTTTTTTTTTTAAGCCGTCTCCACACCCAGCATGAAGCCCAATGCAGGGCTTGAACTCAGGACCCTGAGATCATGACTTGAGCTGAGATTGAGAATCAGATGGTTAACCAGCTGAGCCACCCGGGCGCCCCATTTATTTACTCTTCTTTAATTAGCATACCAGCATGCTCTAGTGTGTCCCCTCCCCCCCTCCCCTTCTTTTTTCTCTTTCTCTCTCTCTCACTCTTTCGGACAGGGGTAGGGGTAGAGGGAGAGAGAGAGGGAGAGAGTCTCAAGCAGGCTCAACGCCCAGCACAGAGCCTGACGTGGGGCTCGATCTCACAACCCTGAGATCATGACCTGAGCCAAAACCAAGAGTCAGATGCCTGACCGACTGAGCCACCCCCAGGTGCCCCTAGTGTCTCTTACCTTTAAAGAGGTTCACCTTTAGGGGCGCCTGGGTGGCTCAGTCGTTAAGCGTCTGCCTTCGGCTCAGGTCATGATCCCAGAGTCCTGGGATCAAGCCCCACATCGGGCTCCCTGCTCGGCAGGAAGCCTGCTTCTCCCTCTCCCACTCCCTCTGCTTGTGTTCCTTCTCTCGCTGTGTCTCTCTCTCTGTCAAATAAATAAATAAAATCTTTAAAAAAACAAAAACAAACAAAAAAAAACAAGTTCACCTTTAATCCTCAGAGTTATTTTTTCTTTTTCACCAAAAAACTCTGAAAAAATTGTGTACTCACAAATTAGCTCCACTTCCTAACTTTCCGTTTGCTCTTCAGACTTCTCCACTCTGGCTTCAGCCCTGCCTGCTCCACCAGAATTGCGCAGTAACCTCCATGTCACCCATGCTAGGAGCATTTCTGAGTCCTCATCTGGCTGGCACACTCCTCACAGGACCATCTGAGAATCCTTCTCTTGTACATGAAAGAAAACCCAGCTCAAACTGTAGTAAACAAAGGAGTAAGTTTCTTGTATTGTTTTTATAAATAATTTGCTCCTCTCCACTTCTTTTTTTTTTGCTCCTCTCCACTTCTTTCTACTCCCAGCATCAATCAGATATTGGATTAGCCGAATTAATCCTCTAATTATATTTTCTATTGTTCATCTCCTTAGCCGTTTATTTGACTCAAAGAGTTCCTGGCCTCTATCTTTTAAACCATGTATTGAATTTGTAGTGTCAGCTGTCATGGTTTTTGTTTCTAAGTGTCATTCACTGTTCTCAGAATATTCCTTTTTATTGTGATACATTCTTGTTTTATAGATGTAGTATTTCACCTTCTTTTTTCTGATAGAAGTAATTTTTCCCTCCTAGTCTCTTGTCTGTTTTCCAAGAATTACCTTCTTTAGTTTGTTTTTTGGTCTTTCTTCATTGTGTGGAGACTTCATTGTGATTCTAAGCAGTCTGTTCACATCCTATAGTGAAACCCTGGAGGCTCTGGGGTGAGGGAGGGAGGAAGGCTGGCTGGCAGGTGGCTTTGCGGGTACGTTGATTGGGTGGGAGGCCTGCTTTGTCATTTGGTAACTCTCCATCCCTCCCCACATACAAATATCAACGTGGGATGGTCTTTTCTCTGTGGCCATTTAGTTTCTCCAGAGAGGGATCTTTCAGACTCCTCTGGGAGGTGTAGATGCCCAGCCAAGGCCCATCTCAGAACCAGGCAGGAGAAAGCAGCCAGGGGCCTCCGGGTTTCGAAGGTAGATTGTAACTTAACCCTACAGTGTTCACCATTCCCCCTGCCTTCCTCTTGTACCTGCTCTTAGAGTCCAGATCTTCTCTGGCTTGTTTATTCCAGAGAATAAACCTCTAGTGTCTTGAAATGGGAAAGGAAGGTCCAGGGAGGTGGGGGATCTGTTGTTTCTGTTGGGAGACTTTTCACCTCTCTCCTTTGCACCCTTATACCTCATCCCCACCTTGCAGGGAACACAGTACCTCCAAGTGCCAGGCCCCTCAGCCCTTGGCACACTTGTCAGTACTTACTGCAGACTCTCAGGTCAGCTCCCTCCACTGTTAAATCATTACTTCCTGTGCATCTTGCAGTCACTGACATTTTTTGTCCATAATTTTCTCTTTTGTTTTTTATTCCTTTACTGCCATGTTAGGGATTTAGGAGGATTTGGCAATAAAAGCATGTTTCAATCCACCATATTTAACTGAAAGTTCTTTGTATTCTTTATATTTTTGGATATTTTGATTCTTTAGGATTGCATTTCTGCAGAACGTCAGAAAATAGAAATTCTGCATTTTTTCAGTTGCACCCAATTCTCTCTACAAAAAGTAAACATGAAGGTAAGGTTTTTTTTCATTGTTAATATAAAATGTTGCCTATTGCATATTCATTTTGACATGTGAATGAAATTATGTTCTATTAATGAAGGAAATACATATGATCATCGCTGCTTTTTAGATTGTCCAGGAGCAATCTATTCTAATCTCAGATGTTCTTGCTTCTAAATCACTCAAATCTTTGTGGTTCTTTCTGAGAAATTTTGGCAACATACTTCGGGAGAATAGTAATAGCTAACGTGTACATATGTGCGAGGCACTCTTCTATTTAATCCATGTAACAACCATATGAAGTAGACATTGTCTCCATTTTACAGACGAACAAACTGAAGCACAGAGAAGTAATTTGTCCAAATTCACACAGCTCTACCAGATGTCTCGAGTCCTTGCAGTTAACCACTATGCCGTGCTATGTTGCAACATCTTTTTATTTAATGAACATTTTAAAGCTCTTCCCATCTACTTCCTCAAAGGAAACTCACAATATTAAAACACCAAGAAGGAGAGTTTCACACATACACAGACACACACAGCAAATTAAAAGGAGCAAAGAACGGTGTAGACCAGAAATTTGAGATGAGTTGTTTTTTCTGTTGGAGCACTAAATTTGTTCTGATTTCCTGGCAACTAACGAAAAAAAGTGAAATGTTAGATTATATTGTTCATTGTTTTGTAGAGCAAGCATGCAAATTACTTTGCAGAGAAAAGTTTTTGGCAACTGAATTCTAGAAGCAATTTCTAGAATTCTAATAAAAGAACTATATTAGTGTTTTTAAAAAATCTTTTTTTATGGTGAAATGTAATACTTAGAAAAATACATAAACATAAATGTATAGCTCACTGAATTATTGTAAAGAGAGCCCCACCTAACCACACCCTTGTCAAGAAATAGAAGCCTCACAGCCCGGAACACAAACATTACCATTATCATCATTTTTATGGCAATCATCACTTTTTTTTTTTTTTTTTTTAGTTTTATTACCTAAATATCCTAAACACTATGGTTTAGTTTTGCCTGTTTTTTAACTTAATATGACTGGAATCACATATTCTTTTTGGCCTCTGTTGCTCAACTTTGTCAGTGAGATTCATGCAAACTGGTCTGTAGAGCTGTATTCATTTTTATTGTTCTCCTGCACTTTACTGTCCTGCATTTTAGGAATATACCACAGTTTGTCCATTTATCCATAGATGGACATTTGAGTTATTCTGGTTGTTGGCTATGATGGAGAATGCTGCTCTAAGCATTCGTGTGTAGGTCTCCAGACTGAAGTGTGCATATTTTAGCCAAGTGTCACAGGGTGAGCACAGACCCAACTTTTGTAGATGATGCTTAGCAATCTTCCAAAATAGTTGTACCTATTACAAAATAGCAGTATACCACTACTAGTAGTGTCTGAAAGTTCTTTTCTATATTTTTGTGAACACTGGAAACTGTCAGTCTTTCAAATTGTAACCACTCTTGAGGGTGCACTGGTATCTTACTTTGGTATAGTGTTCTCCTTATTGCTATTGAGGTAGACCACATCAACCATTTGAATCTCTTCGGTGAATTAACTGCCTACTCAGGTCTCATGCCCAGTTTTCTACTGCATTGTCTGTCTTCTTTTCCTTGACTTCTCAAGTTTTTAAACAATGATAGTTTTTATAAACTTAATTTTTAGCTGTTTGATACTAGTATATAGAAATTCTGTTGATAATAAAATACTGAATGTTATCAAGCAATTCTTACGAAAGCGGTCTTAATTCAATGGATATTTTTGGGTTTTCTACATACATAACCATAATACCTGCCAAACAATGTCTTTTCTTTCTTTCCATCCTTCACCTTTTCTTTTTCCTGCCTAACTGCAGTGTTAGTACCTCTGATACAGTAGCAAAAGAAGTTGTGACAGAGGGAATCCTTGTCTTCTTCAGTCTCAAAGGAGGTTCCGTTTTCTTGTAGTGTATGAGACTTCTCTGTTTGCCACTAGAAAAGAGAAATATTGGAGCAATTTTTATGGACTTTTCACTGCATCAGGCTGAAAGTGATGCTTATTACTGCTTCTTCCATTTCATTGGTCAGAACTAGTTATGTAACTCTTCTAACTGCATGGGTGCTAGCAGATGTAGGGGGAATCAGTGAATTATCTGATTAGCATGACTCTGATGGAGCATAAGGTGGGATCTACTCAAGGAAGGGTGGGAAGTCCTCCTGAGGAGATGATACCTCAAGTGGGAACCTGAAAGATGATGTATCGTTTCCTAGGACTGCTGTAACAAAGTACTACAGACAGGGGGCTTAACCAAAAGAAATTTATTGTCTCACAATCTTCGGATGCTAGAAGTCCAAAATCAAGGTGTCAGCAGGGTTGGTTCCTTCTGAGGACCTTGAGGGATCTGTCCAGGCCTCTCTCCTCGGCTTGTAGATGGCCATCTTTACTGTATGTCTCTCCACATTACCTTCCCTCTATGCATGTTCGTATCTAAATTATTCCATTTATAAAGATACTAGTCATAGTGGATTAGGCCCACTCTAATGACCTTACTTTAACTTGATTACTGCTGTAAAGAACGTATCTCCACATTCTGAGGGTTAGGACTTCAATATAAGAACTTAGAGGAGACAGATAAGTTGGTCATAGTAAAAAAGAGAGGGAGAACAATTCTAGAAAGAGGACAGTTCGCATAGGTCCTAAGATAAGAGATTATACATATGGCTAGAGCTCAGTAAGCCATGGGCCTGGTAGGAAGGGTCAAATCACATCCAGCCTTGGAGGCAGACCATAAGCAGACTTGAGATTTCATTCTAAGTGTAATGGAAAGCAACTGGAGGGTTTTGTGCAGGAGAGAGATGTGATCTCACCACTTTGTGGGTGGAGAGTAAGTTGGAAAGAGACAAGAGTGGCAATGGAAGGATCATTTAGGAGGCCAGTGCAGTAGTCTAGTTGAGAGGTGGTTGTCTGATAAGGGTAGTAAGGGACAGAGAAAGCAATGGAAGGATGCCAGATATAAAGTGGACCTAGGCTTCATAGAACTTGGAGAATTGGATGTGGAGGGTGAGGGTGAGAAAGGCAGCAAGGAGAACTTGCAGGTTCCTAATTGCAGAACAGGATGAACTGTGGAAGATGGGCAAACCTGGGAAAGGTTGGGCTTGGGTTTCGATGGGTGGGTCCAGGGCACCATTTTGGACATGTTATGTTAGAGATATGCTTGGGGCATCCAAATGAAGAGACCATCAGGCAGTTGAATACATAAAGATCTAGTGTCCTGAGAAGAGGTATAGGCCAGAAAAAAACCTAATTGGGCATCATCATAACAGATGTCATTTAAAGCCATGGAAAAGAGTGAGACTAACTAGGAAAAGAGTCATGAAGAAAGATTAGAAATAGGTATTTATTTCTACACCTCACCCATCCCTGAAAGCTGAAGTATAAAGTCGTCGTGCTTGTATCTAATGCAGTGAATGCATTGCCGGAGTTGGTGAGGTAATACGTCGAGGTGTTGCCTTCTGATGATTCAACATAATGTAATACCAAAGCTTAGGTAACATCAGAGAAATTTATAGTTGACATTAGAAAACCTTTTAGAGCAAGTGCTGGGTCACAGTAAACTTATGGTTGCACTTTATGATGGTCCTTGGAAGTGCTGACAGAAGAGGCAATAGAGTTAACATTGTTTCAAAAATTGTGGAATTGACTGTATACTTGCCCAGGAAGGCCACCCTACTTCTGAAAAGAGGTAGGTCACAAAGTGGCCTACAGGGAAGACCAAATAATTTTTTTTTAAAGATTTTATTTATTTGAGAGAGAGAACAAGCAGGGGGAGGAAGAGGGAGAAGCAGACTCCCCGCTGAGCAGGGATCCCAACGTGGGTCTCAATCCCAGGACCCTGGGATCTTGACCTGAGCCGAAGGCAGACGCTTAACCGACTGAGCCACCCAGGCGCCCCAAGACCAAATAATTTTAAGTAGATCTGAACTCCTAGAACACTTGTACGTTTACTCAAAAATCCCAAAGGTTTTGGTCTTTCTTTAAGCATGAAAAAGATTATTTTGGCCTACAACATGTCTAGGATATTGATGCCAACTGGACTACTTCCACCATAGAACCACAGTATGGCTTTTTCATAATGTAATTTTGAATAAGATTATGTCACGATATGCCCATGATGGCTACAGGCATTAAGTTTCTGCCTGTCTTCTTACTCTTCTCCCAAGTCCCTTAATGATGTTAATTTATTCTTCTAGCTTAAGTGTATATTCACACACTGTACCACACACACAAAATTAAAAAAAATTCAGAGTAGGGTTTATATTGTTCTAAATCATTCATAAGAAGTTTTAGGAGTAACTATATGATTGATTCCTGCCAGACTTCATTCTTTCCATTAAAAAAGGATTACAAACAACATAAGGTTTCTTGTAGTTTGCCAGTCTTTCATCATCACTGATGACATACACAAAGCGTCTGTTGATGGGAGGTGTTCAGCACCCTTGGGGATAACTAATTGTTCGTGGTAGTGAACTATTCCAACAGAAATTGGCCAGTGGGTTTAATTGCTGTTAAGGCTTTTCTTCAAAATCCATATTCATAGACTTGCAATGACTTGATTAAAGCATTATTAATTAATTTGATTAAAGCAATTTTTAATATTATTTCAATATAAAGGGCCTCCAGATCAGGTCGATATAGCAAGACATTTACTGAGGGTTGAAAGAACTTGAACTGGCCAGTCACTGGGAATGTTGTAGCTCCAGAAGCATCTGAATAGAAAGAAGTTGCTGAGGGGGTACCTGGGTGGCTCAGTCAGTTGAGCGTCCGCCTCGATTTCAGCTCAGGTCGTGATCTAGGGGTCCTGGGACAGAGCCCTGTGCTCAGGGGGGACATCGGCTTACGGATTCTTTCTCCCTCTGCTCCTCCCCCAACTTGTGCGTGCTCTAATAAATCTTAAAAAAAAAAAAAAAGGTTGCTGAGGCTGAGTCCCAGCTTCTGCAGCTTGGAGACTTCACTGGAAGTGAGACAGGTAACTGTGTAGGCATATATTGTGTGGGGATAAAGATGTTCCTGACTCCCCTTGCAAAAACTGCGGTGTGGGGACCAAGTTTCCTCCATCTACACCGCCTGTTAGCCCTGTGACTAACCATAATTACTTACCGTCTGTAACGGACTTTATTTGAATTTACATCTTGATGTCTTTGATACTTTGTTTTTATACTTCTTGAAAATTTTTATTGAATTTCTCTAGCACATCTCAACACAGGAGACTCGGGTCTAGTTATAGCCTAGAATGAGCTCTTTTCAAGACCGTCTAAAATTAAAGCTGAGCACTTGGATCTTACAGGGTTAAGAGTGAAGTTGAAGTTGCTGTGGGCAATGATGGAGGGGTTAAACCAAAGCTGCTGGACAATTTAATACCTAAACCCTTTTATTTCTCGCTCTGCCTCAAATGATGAGTAACATTTATAGAATCATGACGATTAAATCAGATTATGTAATTCCTCTTACATCTTAAAACTTTCTTATTCCCCTAATTCCAGTGTTCTAAGGATGTTGACACACGGGGGTGGGGGGGTCATGATTGCCCATGTGCTTTCCAAATTAACATTCAATGGATGGAATTTAGATGGTGTTGACAGAAAAGCATTTTAGGCAGACACGTGTGCAGGTGGAAAGGCATGAGATGAGCATGTGAAATGGAGATACTACAGCTAAAGGCTTAGAAAGGAGACCAGAGTCTGCTCACAGAAAGCCTTGTCCATCGGTGCATGTTTACCCTCGCCAGTGTGGAGGCAGGAAGTCCAGGACCATACTGGCTGCACTGCAAGCCTGGCCACTGGAATTAATGACAGGGATGAACATGAGATCAGAGATGCTTAATGGCCTGGCTCTATGGAGTCATTCACAGCAACAGCCGAGAGTGGATAGAGGGAGGCACGAAGGAGGAAGGAGGGCAAGAAGTAGGCGGCAGCTGTGATTAGAGGACAGACCCAGTATGAACTCGGGGAAAATGAATGGGTCATCACCCTGTTAGACGTTAAGCAGCTGACTGCCAACTTCAGAGAAATAGGAGAGCGCGCAACTGGTAAGCAAGAGGATCTTGTGAATGGGCAAGATTATTGGTGGAGAGAGCTGGAGAAAATGCTAACAGCAAGGAACAAAGTTTTTGATGAGCAACAAAGTTGTAGGGTCTCTATGGAAAGGGTATGAATGTAGTAACTTGGCAGAGGGACAGAGTGCTTGGGAAGTAAGATCAAACTTCACTGTCAGAATGTGATGGAATGTTGGTATTTTTGCACCAAAGAATTCTAAACCTCTCCCAAACAGCTTCCTGTAGCAAAGAACTCATGAGGTTTTCATCCAGCTTATGGAATTCAGCAAGGTCAGGATGAATGACAGTTGTAAAGGAGTGAGGAATTCTATCAGGCCTAGATTTCCAAGAGATTTTTTTTTTACCTTAGTAAAGATGGCTAGTCCAACAGAGAGGTTACCCAGGGAGGCTATCCTAAGCCAACCACACCCTGACTTCGTAAGGGTGAACTAGGTACTAGGATTCTTCTGAAGTACTGTGTTGAGAGTTGTATTAATATATCTAAGTTTAATTCAGAGATGATATTCTGCCAGTTTGGCTAGATCTCCTCTTATTAAATCCAGTCTCTAAATTCTCGTAAAACCATCTAGTAATCAAAGCCTTCTGGCTAGTTTCAGATTTATTTGCAGAGGGAATACATAGAATTAATTTCTCCCTTGGGAGAAATTTCTCACTTCTTAATACAGAATCCTGAAATTGGCAAAGTACCAAATCCCACTGTGTTCAGCCCATCATTTTATAAATGATGGCTTGGGGGAAGGAAGAAATAAATTATTTAATACCAGGCTGTGAACTTTCTCACACAGGAACTAGATAGCCCCAGTAATAAAAAAATCAGAAACAAAAATTCTGTTATCTAAGGGAGCAAAAGTGATTTGAACTGCCCAGGGAGAGATGGAACTGGAGCCCTTACTTGGGGACTGAGCAGCACCTGGGACCCGCCCTTAAACGTGTGCCTCCTGTATGTTGGGGGCTGTATCAAGTCAGCATCGGATAAGGGGAGCTGCTGGGTTCCGGTGAAGCTAGTCCTCCTATGTTTAAGTGTAGAGCCAATAATCTCAAATTTAAATAGTCACAGATGGCTTGCTAAAATGAAAGGCATTTAAAGACCTTCCAAATTCTGGAAGTCAACATCGCCAAACTATGTGGGGATAGCTACACAGACAACATGAATAAGGCTTTTATTAGCATAAATTCGGCAACTGTTAAAATACTTCATTATAAATAGTCAGGAAGAGGCAGAAGTACAAGGGTAGACAGTCTCCGAAGCCTGTTCATAATGTTATAGCAAATTCACAACTTGCTGTGCTCCTTCTATTTGAAACAAAGTGACAATATCTACCATCACTGCTATTTTAAACAAAATGAAGTTAACTCAATAAATATCTTTTTATTAAAGAAAAAAAGGAATATTGTTAAGCACCAAAACTTTATGTTGTTACATTGCATGTACAAGAAGAGAAAGTGATTGCAATACTTGCTGTACAAGTACTTAACTCTGAAGTCATGGTGTAAAAAACATGAAAATACAAAGCAATACAATAATTACAACGCAGAAAAGTTGCACTAAAGAGCAAAAGGCAACAGTCAAAACAATTATTGGAGATTTCAGAGTATTGCTATAAATGCCTGCTTAGTTTTTTCTTTGTACTTTTAATACTTTAGAATATGAATGGAGCATATTTAAGTATTGTAAATTTGCAAGGAGTTGGCATTTACAATACACTGTGCACACTTCCGTTTAATGTACGGTGTTAAAGCCTCTTTAAAAGCCAAGCACAATGTGCTAGTGTTTTGCTTCTACCATTATAATATTGCACAAAGCTAGTAAATGGTGAATTGGTTTGCCATTGTAATTTTCACTTAACCAGAAAGGCTAAAAAACATGTCAGTTTCAGTAGCCCTAATGGGCTTTTAATCATGCAAAATGATCTGTAGCCTTCGATTTTTCACAAACTATATATTATGGTTTCACACTTGGCAAGACATACAGTACGAGAAACTCAACGAGACAGTGGGGATTCTGTCCAAGTTAAAGAAGTCAGAAGTCACTGTCTGGGTGGTATTTTCTATCCCTCTTGGTTCACAACTGAAGGGAAAATGCCATCTTGTGACCATGAAGACTTCTTAAAACCAATATAATTAGTACTGGGAAAAGCTAGAATAACTTGTTACACTCTTGGATAGTTAACCATAGAACATGCAAGTTAAAAAAAAAACAAAAAACAAAAAAAAAAACCCCAAACTTCCCTTGTTAAAATTCACCTCTATAACCAACACCCATACCTTTGTGTATACATATAAAAATGACTTTCCACGGTCTTTCCCCTCCACCCTTAACTCCCCCAAATTGAGCCACCCTTAGTTATACCTGACTTTTTAAAAAACCAACAAAAAACTTTCCCTTAACTCTCAAAACAAATGACTGCTTTGAGATTCAATGTGAAATAGCATTGATGAAATATTTATTATATGTCAACCTCCGAGGTATTTTCTGTACATGCACCTTAACAGTGGCATAATAAAAATGGGGAAAGGGAAAAACATTTATAAATTTGAATTCAATCAATCAAACCCCTCAAATACCAAGCTGCACATTTATATTTGTGGGTAAAACAGAATATTTTAGAGTGAACGTATCTTCCAAATAACCCAATGGGCAAACATGTCATACACGCGCACACACATACAGAACCCCGATTCCCTCTCACCCTTAAAAAAAAAACTGTTTACATACATGATAGTTTAGGCAGCAATATAAACTCATTTTGTAGGAAAAACTTTTAAATTAGACTATAGGATGAAAAATACCATTGCTTCGACTTACAAAGCAATTAGGCAGAGATCCCTCTTTATGTGCTTTAACTAAAGAGCACTTTGCAGCAAAGTTCAGAAGTAACTACTGAATTGTTCAGTAGCACTAAATAAATGCAATATGCTCCAACAGTAAGGTGCTTCTACTCTCTTACCTCTTCCATCTGGAATATATCTTGCTGGTCAATCCTCTAACACTAAGCATAGCTCTTCTTGTATGCTAAGCTATAAATGTGAAATAAAATCTGTTTAAAATGCACATTTAACTTTATATTATCATTTAAATTCAGTGCAAGAATTAGGTAAAACTTGTTAAGGTTTCTGCTCTCATTATCAAATGGCTGCATGTTAATGCGTCTGCCACGGTTTTTAAATGTTTTACAGCTGTTCAAAACGATTTCTTACAAATAACCTGGTAATAATGTATATGAAATCTGAACTCCCTGATAAGGCCTTTAAGGGACCCCTTACTATAGTACTTTACAGGTTGGTATCTGATACGATGTGCATACTAAATAAATTATAAAGGTTAAAAAAAAAAAAACAAAAAACCCAAAACTTTGTATTTAGTGGAAGAAAAAACTTTCCTTAGGCTAAGACTAAACTGACTTAGGCACTGACTTAAATTTATACACAAACTCAATGAATGCAATTAAAAAATGGAATCTTAAGGAATGTATAAAATTAAATTGTGTTAATTGTACACTGGTCCCATTCCAAACAGAGGATGCTGCCTGTTCATTTTTGTTCCACTGATACGAGGTTTAATTCTTAGTGCCTGCTATGGCCTAAGTATGCCTCAGAATTTAACACATTTTATGGCAAAGTGGCCATGCCATATGTTACCAAAAATTGCTACACAGTTCAGCCTTGTAGAAACAAGGATTTTTGCCCCCTCATTTTACTCAGTAAATCAAAGTGCAGAAAATTCCCTATGGTTTCATGCAATGAGGAAAACCCCACTTTCCCACTGGAAAATACTATACCTGGTCAACATTTACGGCTGCATCTAAATTTGCTTAAAAATACACGTTAAGAGATCTTTCAGTTCCACAACGAACAACTAGGGAATGATTGTTTTTATGCAGCTCACAAACTCAAAACCTATAAAACATATATCAAGTAAGCAAGACAATTGCTCATCTTTTAAAAATCCTCTTTAGCCAGGAATTTCATCACACTGCCTCACCACAGTACCACCCAGATTTGAGATTAGGAATACCTTTTCTATATGTACCACATTGGTTATATACACAGCATTTTGACTGTAAGTGGGAGAACTATTTAAAAATGGCATTCGAGTGAGCAGTAATCTTAACCTTAAAATATCCTCAAGTTATCTCTTTCCCTATTTAAAATCTATTAGTCGAGACCAGATTGGTAAATGAACTTCTAAAGTGATTCAGCACAAACAAGCAGCTGTTTGTGTATTCTTATGACAGAAATGACACATTGAGATATAACTCTCAAATATTTTAAACCATATAAATAGTATGGGCAAGTTTGGAACTTGAAATGTGTGATCATCTGTAACTACCATCCTAATTAAATATATTAGAATTTAATATTAAGAGCAAAGACACTCATTTTTTTTTTAAGGGCGGGGGGGGAATTTAACCATGCTTACAGAATTGTTGGGTTCCAAACTGCATTAAAATTAACATGAGGAGGGCACCTGGGTGGCTCAGTTGGTTAAGCGACTGCCTTCACAGCTCAGGTCATGATCCTGGAGTCCCGGGATCGAGTCCCACATTGGGCTCCCTGCTCAGCTGGGAGCCTGCTTCTTCTGATCCTTACCCGCTCTCATGCTCTTTCTTTCTCACTCTCTCTCTCAAATAAATAAAATAAAATCTTAAAAAAAAAAAAAACAATTAACATAAGGAAAAAAATTAACTTGAGGATTCAACTGGTAATCTCATCTTGGACAAGTGGACTGTACTTATTTGAAATTTTAACACTGTGAGAACTCCAAAGGTGGATGATCTGCAGTAACTTGTAATTCTGTGCAAGTAGGAATCTGAATCTTCAGGATGGAAAATAGGTGTGGTGGAAGAAGTTTATTTAGCAGAGAGTAAGTATAGCTGGTTTTAAACGAGGGTTTGCTTTAACCTACTCATCATCTTCAAGTGAGATAATCTTCATGAAGTGCCACAGTGGGATGTACTCCAGAGTTTTGGATGCACCCCCAAAAGGGTTCACATGAGTCTGGACCCCCTCCAGAGTACTACAGACTTAGAGAACATGCTTCTGGAAGACAAATCACAGTACCCATTTATAAGTGAGCCTGTTTTTTAATGGAATCCCAGCTGTAACACTAAATGGGGAGCAAATTCCTGACATATAAAAGTTCTAGTGCTTTTGCTGTTAATTTAATGTTAAGTTCTCCTGTATTTTTCTAAATATCAATGAATGAAAAAACAAACTTATTCATAAGCATCCAAAGGCTTAAAACTGATACATGATTTTTTTAAGGTTTGCAAATTTGCTTAAACTTTTTTTTTTTGCCAAATTATATTAATCAAACCAATCATTATTTTGGTTGAAAAGCACGCTTCAATGCTTTACTGAAGGAAACGTATACTTTTCTCCTGAAGGAAAATTCCACACCCACCTCCCCCATTGTGGGATAAAGATTAAGTCTCTATACTAGATATATATTTTAACCTTCCAAGATAAGATATAGGAATAATACAACAAGAAAACTAATGTATTGTGAAAAAACTGTGCAAAAGCTCCTACTCTCATCAATAAACAGAAAATTTTCTCCATAATTATTTTAAAGGAAATACATCTTAAAGTGACAAAGGTGTAAGCATGTTTTATCTCTTCTGAAAAACTAATTCATATACATTGGAGGGCTTTTACTCTGGGACTGCTTTCTGGGTCTAGGCCAGAGAAATGCCTCGGAAGAAATAAAGTTCTTTTTGGTACATCAGTCCTTACTTAACTCCCTTCATATAAAGGCCAACATCTGTCTGATGCAGAATTACACTCTACAGAATACTACAGACTGAGTCTGCCATATCTACCTTCATTCAAGCCCACGACACTCCTGCTGAGAATTCATAATGGCTCCATTCATATAAATGTGCCCTTCAGGATGCCATTATGGCAAACTCAGCACCTGGAACTACATACGTATGTTTTAAAAGGTCTACTAACAGTAATAAAGGCGCTCTCCCCAAATTCCACTCAAAACATGTGAAGATAGTGAAATGCTAGCGAAGGAGGCTTTTCTGCCTGTCTACTTTCTGCATATTTGTAGAGCACACTTCACTGTGGAGCATAAAAAGAAAAACTTAAATGGTGCATGTTAAACAGACTTAAGATCTGCATCCCTATTACTGAATTCTCATTTTTGATTCTCAATAGGAAAGTCATGTTGAATTACACTAATCAAGCAATCGTTCAAACAAAAGGACTAAAAATAATCTGAAATATTATCAAGTTACAAAGTATTGCTTTTCATAAACAAAGCTGCACATGAAATTCAAACTATTATAAATTCACAATTATGAAGAGCTATTTAAAAGCATGGAAATTTTTACTTCAAAACCTTACAAAGTGTGAGAGTATGTGGTCTTTTAAAAATATGCCATGGTAAATGTGTCATGTTGTGGTAAACACATTAGATGTATCTCCATGGTTATAGATCTTTTCAGATGTTGAACATCTTTATGAAAATTCCTTTGGAGATGAGTAATGTGGAAATTTTCAGTGCATTTCCATCTGATTCTTTCCAATTCCTGTCCTATAGCTATCATGATAAACTTCTTTTTCAGAGTGTCCGACTATTTATACAAGCTGATATAGAAGAAGCTCTGTGTTTTCAAGCAAAGGACTATTCAGTGCACTTAAAGATGGATTTCAAAGCAGTCCCAATACAGCTCACAGTAGGTCTCTGTCAACCCGGTGTTCTTCCAACTCAGAGCAACCCCTAGCTTGACTGGCCACTACAAGGATGTACATGGGTGGACAGGAAGGAAGGGAAGGTGCTTAAAAAACCAGGCATCTCTGGAAGGCCTTTTCTTCATTGCATCAGAAGCATTGCACATCTAAAACTCATGTTAACCACCAATATTGGAATGACTGGAAAAGCGATAACTTGCCAATTGTGCTTCCATTTTTTCATACCACAGAGCCAACACACTTTGCATCTAACGGAATCCAGTTGGGAAATCACACATTTAAAGTTTTGTTTTCCAAAAAAATCTTTGATCTTCAACTGTAGGTGTTTTTTCTTTCTGTTGAGTCACCTGTTTACAAACAAAAATATACAGTGTATTAAAAAATATTGACTTATTAAAGACAGTGTGGTCTTTTAAAAATATGCCATGTTAAATGTATCCTGTTGTTGTAAACACATGTATGTTCCCACACAACTTTTGCAGTATCTGGCACTGGTATTTCTTACAAATGGCCATTTGTAAAGATAGTATATAAGAGACATGTTTTAAAAAATGCGTTTGTATTCTTAAAGCAATAAAAATGGAAACAAAATAATTAGAATACAACTTTCAACACTCAGAAGGTTGTATGTTAGATTCACTTTTATTCCTTTTACTCTAACATGTCAGAACTATACAATAAAAAGGACCAAATACAATCTAAAATATCAGCCTCATAAACGGCCAGTCTATTAAGAATTAAATGATATTTTAAAAATTCATGAGGAAGTGAGTTTTTGTTATACTGACATGTAGAGGACAGGATTAGTACCGGTCTTCACAGAGATGTTTTAGCTAAGTTCCAGAATAGTTGTGTTCGAGATCTATGGCTTACACACTGCACCGGAGCACTTATATGAAAAACCTACTTGGCAGATAAAAAGGAACATGCACATAAATCAAGTCCTAACTTATGTTATTATAGTTCTGCATTATCTGATACTGCAGCTACGTGTGGCTTTGGAGCACTTGCAATGTGGCTAATGTGACTGAGAAAGTGAATTTTTAATTTGATTTAAATTAAAATCTGAAGCAGTATAAAATATTTCTCCATTAAATGCAATTTTATTGTTTTGCTAGGACATTTCAACTTTAACCACTGAATACTTAGCATCCAAATTGAGATGTGCTACTAAATATAAAATACAAACTGGATTTTGAAGACTCAGTAAAAAAAAATAAACTACATCGTGGATTTTTTATACTGATGGGATGTTGAAATATACTATTTTGGATGCATCATATAAAATAAAGTATTACTGAAATCAATTTCGTATGTTTCTTTCTAGCTTTTCAATGTGACTATAAAAACTGTTTTAATCACATCTGTGGATCATATTGTATTTCTATCAGTGTCATCATAGTTACTTCTTAACTTAGAGGAACCCACAGAAAAGAAATTAGAAACTAAATATAAAGTCTATATAATTATATGTATTTACTTATGTTTAGAAATTTCCTTCCAGGACACTATTACCTATGGCTGTTTCTGAGAAGAGTCTTATTATTATTTTGAAAGATTTTATTTGTTTGAGACAGAGAGAGAACCCAAGTGGTTGGGGGTGCAGTAGAGGGAGAGGGCGAAGCAGACTCCCCGCGGAGCAGGGAGCCCGATGCGGGGCTTGATCCCAGGACCCAAGATCATGACCTGAGCTGAAGGCAGAGGCTTCACTGGCTGAGCCACCTGGGCACCCCACTGAGAAGAGTTTTAAAGGAAGACAAGGCAGAAGAGGAGATACTCACTTTTTATTTCATGAAGTTTTGAGAAATTACTTTTTTTTTCTGAAGAGCTAATTAATGATTTAAAATCCTCAAGAAACGGATTTGTAATAGAAAATAAAATCATAGACCTGTTAGCCATGTGTAGCGAAGCATCTAAAAGTTCAGTCTTAAAAACAATTCCCCAAGACCACATACAAGGCAGTGAGAATAGCCCCTTTATCAATGCCTGCTCAGATTGGTGGGGTTACAACTAGTCCATGGTTTGCTTCTGGCATAGGGTACAGTCTGTTTTTTATACGTAACTTTGCAGATATCTCAGCTCGTGTGTTTTCTGGGAGTATTTCACTTTTCTCTCAACATTATTAATACATATGCCAGCCATAAGTAATTATCAGCCAAAAAATTATTTTTAGGCAATTTTCAAAATGGTATTCATTGTGGACATATTCTTAACACAGCTCTAAGGGTAAATTAGCAGCCAAAAGCTAAAAATAACCACCCAAGCACTTGAACATATGAACTGCTGCTGCCATGTCTACATGTTGGGCAGGATCTGGTGGGATGGGTGAAAACAAACGGAGATGATGGGCTGGTCTGAGCAAGTGCTGGTGGGCCATGTACTCCAACTGGGCTACTGCAGGCAGCTGTAACCAAAAGACGAAAACATTTATTGAAGGCCCAACTGTGGAGTTAACTAATCAGTGCCTAAGATGGTAGTTTTAGACATAGGCTTAGAAGCTCACTGAGAAGCTCCAAGCAAGAGACAAGCGGATAGGTAACAAGCACCGTGAAGTGGCAGACAGTGTGGAAGATTCCCAGTCAGACACCCTGAATCCCTAGACATAGTCGCATACTGAGTACACACACTAATATATTTATATCTTCTACAAAGCATAGTGTACAAAGGTATAAGCACAAATGGTTTGAAATTAATCTGGGATCCAAAAACACTGGGTCCTACAAAGTGATAATTAGGGCCTCTCTAAGTAGAGGAAAAAGGGATACCAACAGCCCAGTGCCAGGCAGCACAGTGCTGCTACTGAATGCTAGCTGGAGCGCACTAAAAAAGGTAATACATGACCACTTATCGAGGGGAACGCGATTTTTCACCCCCCCTTTTTGTTAAAGCTACTGATTAGTGCAGATGCTGATGGGGAGAGGTAGGGATGAGAGCACTGTAGAAGAACATCTACATTTTCCTGATGGATCCATGCCCAAAAGGAGCATGTAAAATTGCTTTTAGTAGTATTTTATTTGATATATCCCAAACAGTATCTTTCAACATGTTAGTAATATAAAAAAATTAATGACACAGTTTTCCTTTTTTTGGTTTATGTCTTCAAAATCTAGATGTATGCCTGCATATACATCAGATCTGAATATTCCGTCAGAATCCATGGGAGTGAAAGCCAAGAATCTGCATTTTTAATAAGCTCCCCAGGTACTTCTATGATCAGGCATGTTTAAGAATCACTTTGCTAACAAGTAAGTTTATTATTCTTTTACCTACTTCCTTCCCAGGGCTATCAGTCTCCCTTCCGCCCCCCCCCAACTTTTGGTGAATGTTGTAAAGCCCATAGAAACAGTCCATCAAGAGAGCATAAGATACTTAATAGAATATATGGGCATATTTGCATTACAGTTTGCACAAGTTGTAACATTTCAGTTAGGACTACTATCAATTCTATATTGATATGCTATCTTTACTGACTGTATTTAGCATAATTTGTGCCATAGAACTATAATTAGCTTACTAAAATGTGGTCAAGTAAAAAACTCTATTACTTTAGAAGAACCCCAAATGTGTTACCAGTACCCACAGGTGTACTCAGTAAGATATGCATACACTTACTACGTATTTATTATATTAGCTGCAATTTTATTTGTATCATGCAGTAACTATGATAAGCCTTAAAATGATAAACCTTCATTTTATAAGCTTAGAAAGCTAAATAATCAGACGATGCAATAATTTTTCTAAACTGATCTCAGAAAATTCCTTTGTAGGCAGCTAAGACGACACCAAAATTCAATATACGTAAGTTTGTACCTGAAATACTTTAGTCAGAAAAGACCTTTTCTGTATTTATTTTTAAAGATGTTATTTGTCAGAGAGAGAGCACAAGCAGGGGGGGAGCGGGAGAGGGAGAAGCAGGCTCCCCGCTGAGCAGGGAGCCCGAGCAGGACTCGATCCCAGGACCCTGGGATCATGACCAGAGCTGAAGGCAGACGCGTAACCCAGCCACCCAGACGTCCCGCCTTTTCTGTTTTTAAAACAAGAAATAAGACTGTCACTTTACTGAGATAAGACTACCCTCTTTATTTGGGCTATAGCTATACTGTAGAAATTTTTAATGAGCAGGATATAAACACAGCATTTACATAACACTATTTTTGAAAAGTGCTTTACTGTTAAGTTTCTAGAAACTACACAAAACCTGAAGTTCATAAATCTATGGTCTATGCTATAACTGAGCTGTATAATAAATAATAAACCTCATCAATAAAATCTAACAGACCTCCTCATCCAATAGAAAAGCTGTATTACTGATGCTACGAAAGAAAATAGGACCATTTACTTGTTAGTTTTCCCAGTCTGTGCAAGGCAAAGCTTCCTCTTCATCCTCTGACTCAGGGGACGCTTCTTTGATTCTTCTAAGAGCTTCATGGATGCTTCGTGTTAGAGGGTCTGTGTCAGGCAGAAGTGTGAAGGATTCTCTCAGAACTTCCTTCTGTACCTTCTTCAATTTTACCCCTTTCCTGATTTGTGCCAAGATATTATTACTATCATCTTCATCAGGAAAAGGAGGTAGAGTTCGCTGTTCAACCTTTTTCAGATGAAAACTACCACGCTTCAAGGAAGCTAGCACCTCATCCATGGGTGAGCTCACTTTACAAATGAAAGAGAACAATGACAGTTAGGATCATGATTAGAGTCCAGCTGGCAACCTCTAGACTTTAGGACTGTGTTAGCCAAGAACACTGAAAACAATATGGACCATGAAGTTTGGACTGAAGGTTTCCCAGAAACACATGGGATCCCAATTAATGCTTGCACAAACAAAGCCACAACACCCAGACTCCAATTCCAAGTTATTATTTCTATCATTTCCCATGTGAGAGAAGCAAGCAGATTGGGAGCTGAAGGTGCTCTTTGGGAATATAATGGGTGAGACTCCCAAAGGATTTCCACAATGTACCAGCTCAATCTAAATTCAGACAGCAATTGAGTTACAAATGTAATTTTAAAGAACTAAGTTTTGATTCACTATGGTGATTTATTTTTTTTTTTAAAGAGGTTTTTTTTTTTATTATTAAGTAAACTCTATCCCCAACGGGGGGCTCAAACTCATGCCCCTGAGGATCAAGAGTTGCATGCTCTAATGACTGAGCCAGCCAGGTGCCCTGACTACAGTGACTGTTCTGGTTTTTTTCCATTTAGTTGTTTTACATATAAAATTCTACTCCAGTTATGGTAAGAAATATTTTACAGTATGGTCTCTCAGATTAAAATTTAATATGCACATTGTTTTATATAATATTCTCCCAATGAAAGCTATGGACCAGGATTATTCTGTTCTTTTCAAAAACAGCTTTATTAAGGCTTACCGGACATGCAATAAATTGTATATGTTACTCCCCATCCTTCCTTTTTTTTTTTTTAAGATTTTATTTATTTACCCGACAGAGAGAGACACAGCGAGAGAGGGAACACAAGCAGGGGGAGTGGGAGAGGGAGAAGTGGGCTTCCCACTGAGCAGGGAGCCCGATGCGGGCCTCGATCCCAGGACCCCGGGACCATGACCTGAGCCGAAGGCAGACACCCAACGACTGAGCCACCCAGGTGTCCCCTTCCTTGCTTTTTTGTACAAAGAGTATACCAAGGCCCTCCATAAATATGTGACCAAATGTTACATGGTCCTGCCAACGTCATCCTAGTGTGACAGTCCTGCCCAGCTGGCTTACTTTCTCTGGTGTGAATACCTTCCTTGTATTTCCTAGGTTTAAAATCAGATTTTATTTTAAACACAGAAGGAACCACTTACTATGTATTACCAGAGAGACCAAGTATCACTTCAAAATATATAGTTTTTAAAACATCTGTAAGAGCTCAAGAAGGTACACATTCCTGTGTCTATACCCATTTGCTGATGGGGGTGGGTAGGATTTCCGCCAAGCTGGGACCGTGAAAACCTGTCTGCTGTCGAATAATGTCCAAAAATTAAGTGTTTTAAGCTCTGTAGGGTGCTATGAAACAGAAAGGCCTTTGCTTACGTCTCCCTTCACTCGGCAGAGGAACGGGAAGGCGTCCGTGGAACTTACCTCTCCTCCTCTGCAGAGCTTCAGCAGTCTTCCGGAGCCGCTTCCGGGCACTGACCAGCTGGCTACTGTCAAACAGCTGCGCCGGCGGCGCGCTCACGGGCTCCGCGGTCCTCGGCTCGCTCCCCTCTCTTCCAGGCTGACCTTTCTCCAGGGTCTCCAGGGAGTGGTCCTTGGCGACAGGCAGAGGGGGCGGCGGTGGGGGAGGGGGAGGAGGGGGGGGGGGGGGGGGGGGGTGTTGGAGGAAGAGGTGGGGGGAGTGGCGCTATGGTAACAGAACCCGGTTCGAGGTCAGTATTATTCAAAAGTGGAAGAGAAACCGCGGGCAGCAGTTCAGAGGTAACACCACTGAGAGGTAATGAAGTGGCTTCAAGTTGTGCTAATGAACTATCTTCAAGTTGTGCGAGGCTCTGGGCTTCTGTTTTCTGCAATGACCCGAGCTTCCCTCTTCCTTCCTCCACCATTTCACTTTTCTCTTCTACCTGGAGCGCTCCTGGCAGAGAGTCACACTGGTCCTCACAGGGCACGGGACTGGCTGTGCTTCTTCTTCTTGCGTGAGCCAGGCGCAATCTGGTTGATTTAAGTATGACTTGGCCAGGGTACCTCTAAAAAATCAGAAGGTATTGTAACTGGTCAAATTACATTAAAACAATGTATCAACAAATGGCTATTTTCTCCTTCAGATGCAAGATGTTATCTTGGAGCTTTTGTGATTTTTCAGGGAAAGTTCTTTAATAAAGTCAAACAGAAGACTACAATACCACAGCATAATACCACAGCATAATACCTTTTGACAATTATCACTGAACTCTATTTGCTTATCAAATCCTTTATCAAGGCCCTGGTCCTCTCTTGTCCACTTAAGAAGCCAACTGTTCAGAATTACCATAGGATTTAAAGATTTTTAATGACTGAAATTACTAATTTTAATGACAAAATAGCAAGACAAAATACGAAACATAAATGATATTGGTACATAGAAAGCTATGAAACTATTAGCTTCTTACATGTATTTTCAAATGCTTACAAATAAAAAATTAAAAATTAATGTTCTTTTTAAAAACATTTCTTGGGGGGCACCTGGGTGGCTCAGTTGGTTAGGTGGCTGCCTTTTGGCTCAGGTTATGATCCCGGGGGTCCTGGGATCAAGCCCCACGTTGGGCTCCCCCCTCAGCTGGGGGTCTGCTTCTCCCTCTATCTCCCTCTCAAATAAATAAATAAAATCTTTTTTAAAAATTTTAAAAAAATAAAAACGTTTCTTGGTATTTAAAAAAACTCTCAAAACAATATATACATTTTTATGATGGAAGGAGAGGGAATAAAATTTTTAGTACTAATATACACAACTCTTGTTCTATCTTTTACTACAGTAAAACCTAGCATTAATGGATTTGGTGAACAACATTTACTTAACACAAGGTTTATCCTTGTCAGCACAGACCGTGGAAGTTAAGACTCCTGAGCACTTCCACAACTAGAACCATTCAGCTTAAACACAGTTCCAAGGAAATGTCTGGCTGCTGTGATACTGGCGTCCAGGGTCATGGGTGGTTAGCCTGGCAAGAGAACTGCCAAACCATTTCTCATGTAGCTTGATCCACTCTAATTCTGGCAGGATCACTTCCATAGATTGTTCCCATAGGTTACTGTATGTGCTATTAATAACAAGTTGATGCCTGAAATGGACTGGATAGTCAGTTGTGAATTAATTTTATAAAACTAAAATAAATACATACATACATACATACATACATAAAAATTAAAAAAAAAAAGAATCCCGGTTTGCCAGAGGCCCTGACCGTTCCTCTTACACTACTGAAGTGGTAGGCCAACGGCACGAGGGTATTAATGTGGTACACAAATGGAAGAAAGGTATGGGGTGCCTGGGTGGTGCAGTCAGTTAAGTGACCGACTCTTGGTTTCAGCTCAGGTCATGATCTCATGATCTCAGGGTCGTGAAATCAAGCCCCGTGTCAGGCTCCACGCTCAATGCACAGAGTCTGCTTAAGACTCTCCTCCTCATCCTGCCCCTGCCCCCACTCTCTCTCTCTCTAATGATATATCTTTAAAACACACACACACACACACACACAGAGAGAAGAAAGGTAGCCCGGTAATCAAACATTAATTTAAAAAATTATTTTAATATTTTATTTATTTATTTGAGAAGAGAGAGGAGAGAATCTAGAGTATACTCTGCCAAGTGCAGAGCCGGACATGGGGCTTGATCTCTCAATCCTGAGATCATGACCTGAGAGAAAATTAAGAGTCAGATGCTTAACCAAATTAGCCACCCAGGTACCCCTAAAATAATTCTTTTTTTGGCTTTATTTAAATTCAAGGTTGTTAACAAATAGTATATTATTATTTTTAGGGTAGAACTGTGATTCATCAGTTGCGTAGAACACGCAATGCTCATTACCTTATTGTCCATCAACCCATCAGCCCATCCCCCCAATAATTTTATTTTCTAAATTATAAAGGAAAACCTAAGTTTTTCTCATAATCTTCCAATAGGACTGTATATGTAGCTATATGTAGCTGTTTAAAAAAGCAATGAAAAATAAATTGATCATACTTTTATTACCTGTTTAAAAGTTCGAAGTCTATCCAGTGTTCTTTGTCTCTCCTGGCTAACCCAAGCACTTTTTCTTTCTTCTTCGTCATGTAATTTTTCTCTCTTCTGGTAAAAAATTAATAGTAATTCCATTATGATGTGTCGCATTCATTTTTATTATTAACTGGGGGGGGGGGGGGGGAAGAGTTCTCCCAATAAGTAAAATGGGTAACTCCAAAGAATGATTCATTAAACGAAGTGTTTCATGGCATGAAACTACTAGTTTATAATAGAAATCATAGTTTTAAAATTCACAATGATATGCTGACAAAAACAATACTGTTTCTTTTTTTGCATTTACCCGCAATTAAAGATGTTTACTCTGAAAAGTAAAATCAAATCTTCTCTAGATTAAAAAATGTTCCATCTTTGAGGTTCTGGCTTAAACAGTTTAAATATAAAATACTTGTAGCTGCTCTATTCTGCAAAATCAAACAGTTCACCTTAAAAATAAAATCAGCAGCCACCTGGCCAATAGTTTAGATACTGCACAATCATTCAAACAATATAACCAGCAGTTAGGAAAAAAAAATATTTCTCACAGTATACATGAATCATTTGGTTTAATATCACACCTTGAAACTGAGAGTTATCTGTACAGAAATTTAAAAATTTCCCTATGTTAATGCTAACTGGTAGTAACTGTGGAAAACAGTTTATATGTCTGGAGTATGGAGGCTCCTCAAAAAATTAAAAATAGAATTACCTTATGATCCAGTAATTCCACTACTAGGTATTTACCTAAAGAATATGGAAACACTAATTGGAAAAGATATATGCACTCCTATGTTTACTGCAGCATTATTTACCATAGCCAAATTATGGAAGCAGCCCAAGTGTCCATCTATAGATAAATGAATAAAGAAGCTTTGGCATATGTAAAACAGAATATTGCTCAGCCATAAAAATAATGAAAACTTGCCATCTGCAATAACATGGATGGACCTAGAGAGTATAATGCTAAGTGAAATAAGTCAGAGAAAGACAAATACCATACGATTTCACTCACATGTGGAATTTAAGAAACAAATCAGTAAAGGAAAAAAGAGACAAACCAAGAAATAGATTCTTAACTATAGAGAACAGAACAGATCATTGCCAGAGGGTAGGTGGGTGGGAGGAAAGGGTGAAAGACGTGATGGGGATTAAGAGTACACGTTTCATGATATGCACTGAGTAATGTAAAGAACTGTTAAACGATTATTATTATACACATGAAACAAATAGAACACTGTATGTTAACTATACTGGAATTAAAAAAAATTCCTTATGCTGCTGAATCACCTAAAAGGTATCTAATTAAATCTGATTTCACAGAACAAGAATTAAATGAAAAGGCTATGGCTTTATTTCCTGCTTTGTTTTAAAAACTAGGAGATCCTCCTACAAGATCAATTAATTTCGTGTGAAGAGGACCGTGGTCTCCAGTGTGTCATTAACTTGTCTCTCTTCCATTTGTCCTTTTCAAATTCAATCTTCCATTATTCTCTTACTCTATTACCTCTCTTCTTTCCCACCAGCTTTTCCCTGGACAATTTCTAGTGAGAGTTACTGCTTCATTTGTCTTGGATGATTATATTGAAATCTAAAGGATGATTTGAATCTTCAGGCTGAAAGTGAACATCGAGTTTCAGGAAACCCTGATGCACAATGATCACCCGGTAAAGTTACTAGACTTCCACAACAAACAAAGACTCTTTATGAGTATCCATGCAGAAAACTCAAGTCTCATGGAGGATGGGTGGAGGGAGGGGAAACCTCAGGCCTCTCATTGCAACATTCAAAGCTACAAGAAAGTGTAACAATGACTCCAAATTTTGATGGAGAGAAAATATGACAGTATGACCTAGACAAATTGTCTCTTAGGAAATGCCAGAACATAGAATATATGGTAACCATGAAACTTTCCTGAAATGGTATCTCAATGAAATCTAGCTCTAAGATGAATCAAAATAAACTCAGGAAGAGGAGTTGTGATAATCTATTTTGGTGGTTTTTTCTTCATAGTTTTTTTTCTGTATTGCTTTATTCTTTTATAACGATCATTTATGTCTTTTTATAAACACAGTAAGGTTTTTAAAAATGAGTAAGAATGGTTGAGAAGCATTTTTGCAAGCCACTAATTAAAACTGCTTTTAATAGAAGAATTTTTAAAGTAGCAGTAAAGAAAAGTTTAGAATATGCTTTTTTAAATCTGATAAGTGATCAAAATTTATACACATCAGGATACTCAATTATTCAGGAAAAAAACCACCTTGCTTATAGATAGTAAAACAAAATTAGAAAATATTAAGAGCAAGGAAACGTTTTAAGATCATGTAATAAAAAAGGATGGCACGTTAAAATACCATCTAAGAGAGTAATATGTTAGGTAAAAGCAGCTGAAAATAAAGAAATTCCATTCTTCCATCAAACACCCCAATTCCCTGTCAGCCAGGCCCTACAGTAAGCCCTAGGAAAGCAGAAGGGATGTGTATGTGTGCTGAGGAAGCAGAGGCATGTTAAGTAGACCTGGAGGTTTAGCTGTCCAGCACCAGGTAAGAAACGGACCCTGCTCGAGGTGCAGGTGGTGAGAAGGAGGAAAACTCCCAGAAGGGAGCACAGGCAGTAATCTCTTGGACAACAGCCTTAGCAACATTTTTCTAGATAGGTCTCTTCAGGCAAAGGAAACAAGAGCAAAAATCAAGTACTGGGACTACACCAATATAAAAAACTTTGGCACAGTGAAGGAAACCATCAGAATGAAAAGACAACCTGCTGAATGGAAGATATTTGCAAATGATATGTCCAGAAAGGCATTAAATCTGAAATATATAAAGAACTTCTACAACTCAATACCAAAGAAAATAATAATAATCTACTTTAAAATGGGCAGAGGATTTTCCCAAAGATATGCAAATGGCCAACAGACACATGAAAAAATGCTCAACATCACTAATCATTGGGGAAATGAAAATCAAAACCACAATGACATATCACCTTACACCTGTCAGAATGGCTAGAATGAAAAAGACAAGAAATAACAAGTGTTGGCAAGGACGTGGACAAAAGGAAGCCTCGTGCACTGTTGGCAGGAGGGTAAACTGGGGCAGCCACTGTGGACGACAGTATGGAGGTTCCTCAAAAAAACTAAAAATAGAAATATCCCATGATATAGTAATTCCACTTTTGGGTATTTACCCAAAGAATATGAAAACATTAATTCAAAAAGATATATGCACCCCTATGTTTGTTGCAGCATTATTCACAATAGCCAAAATATGTAAGCAACCAAAGTGTCCATCAAAAGATGAGTGGAGATGGATATGTACAATGGAATATTACTCAGCCATAAAAAGAATGAGATCTTGCCATCTGTAACAACATGGATGGACCTAGGGGGTATTATGCTAAGTGAAGTAAATCAGACAAATGTTTTACGATCTCACTTACATGTGGCATTTAAAAAACAAAATAAACAAACAAAAAAAAAAGCAGAAACAGGCCCATCAGCACAAAGAACAAACTTGTGGTTTCCAGAGGGAAGAGAGATGGGCAGATGGGAAAAAGTGCTTGGAGGGCAATGGAAGGTACCAGCTTCCAGCTATGCAATGAGTAACTCACGGGGATAAAAGGTGCATCTCAGGGAATGCAGTCAGTGGTACTGTCACAGTGCTGTGCGGTGACAGGCAGGAGCTGCACTGGCGGTGAGGACAGCACGATGTAGAGAACTGTCACATCAGTAACTGTACACCCGAAACTGAAACTAACACACCTTTGTGTGTCAACTACACTTCAATTTTAAAATATCTTCTGTTAGAAAAGAAACTATTATGAACAACAAACTAGCTAAGAGACTACATCTTAACTGTTCAACACTACGAGAGATTGTAATTATGTGATACCATAGAGATGTTAGCAATGGCAATCATACTGCAAATGGAATGTATCAAATCAATATGCTCCATCTTAAATTTGCACAATGTTGTATGGAAAATACATCTCAATTAAAAAAAAAACCGTCAAAAAATGATTTTTAAAAAACCACTGTAACCAAAATAATCTTAAAACTTCTGATCAGTTTTCATAAACTACACCTTAAAATTATTGTTTGTATTTTTTTTTTTTTTTTTGACAGAGAGAGACACCGCGAGAGGGAACACAAGCAGGGGAGTGGGAGAGGGAGAAGCAGGCTTCCTGCCAAGCAGGGAGCCCGATGCAGGACTCCCTCCCAGGACTCTGGGATCATGACCTGAGCCGAAGGCAGACGCTTAACGACTGAGTCACCCAAGCACCCGTTTGTACTTTCTTGAAGTGAAACCCATCAGTTATGAATGTGGTTAATAAAACAAGAATGCACTTTTTAATGGGAAAACTGACTTGTGTCCCCACCACCATTTCCTTCTCTTACTCAATTTGTCTCTGAGCTTAAAAAAAAAAAGTAGCTTTACATTTTTTCTGTTTCAGAGGTTTACTATCAAATATTAAAATAAACTTCCTTAGTCTTAAATATTTAATTTGCAAGGATTTCCAGAAGAAATTTTTGAGACAATAATGTTAATATCTAGGAATGTGCATTTTAAACCACCCAAGAGATTTTAATAAAGGTGGTTTAAAACTAGCTTTGAAAAACAATGATTTGGGGAACCTGGGTGGCTTAGTCAGTTAAGCATCTGCCTTCGGCTTAGGTCATGATCCCGGGTCCTGGGAGCGAGTCCTGCATTGGGCTCCCTGCTCGGCGGGGAGCCTGCTTCTCCCTCTCCCTCTGCCTGCCGCTCCCCACTGCTTGTACTCTCTCTCTGCCAAATAAATAAATAAAATCTTAAAAAAAAAAAAAGGAAAAAAGAAAAACAATGATTTATTTTAATGTAAGCCAACTTGCCTTTTCCTACAGTTATGCATGTTAAAGAAAAGGAGATGGTTAGTGGGCTCATTCTCCCCCACTTAGCATTCCACCCAAAGCTGGTATTTGGCAGAATTAAAAGGCAGATGACATTTATCTTTGAGATCTCCTCAAGTATCAGTTTCCTCATTTTTACTCTTCTTTGCCCTAAGAAACTCTTGGAGAAAGGATTTGATAGTCATTCTAAAAAACTAATTGGGGGCTCCCCGATTGTGCTGTCAAATAAATAAAAATCTAAAAAAAAAAAAAAATAGTTGCTACATCTACCAAAGTAGTGGCAAAATCTTCATAAAGTAAGTAACAACGTCTAGGCATGGATCTCAACAGCAATTTGATAGCACAGGTATGGAGGTTGATAGGAGGCATTCTTATTTGCCTGTTTGGCTGGTCCATTATCTACCCTTTACAAGTCAGTTTCTGATCTATGAAAAGCACAATGAAAAATAAAAGTGCAAGAATTAATTTTGCTATTTCTAGTTTCTTGGAGAATGATGAATCTTACAATTTATGGGTAGTTTGGCTACTTTTATGTGTTTAAAATCAAGAGTAAGGGGCAACTTTAACTAATATGTGCCAAAATGAGCTTAAGGGATTAATACAGAAAAACTTAAGCCATTTGGCCTTTAGGGTGACAAACACTATATATGCACAAACAGTGATATGGTCATGTCAGCATTTCTACTATTTAATGAAATTTAAAATTATTGGTTGAGTAATCTAAGACACGGGTGTCTGAAAAGACTACTATCAGGATAATACACTGCAGACATAATGAGGTGTAGCGATGCTGGGTGTAGAAGATTTCTAATGCAATTTTTTAAAAAAGTGAACTAATGATCTCAGTAAATCAGAGAGAGTAAGTTCCTCACCTTGATAAGGAATATCTACCAAAAACCCTATAGCTAAGCATGGTAGTTAATGGTCAGAAACTAGAAGCCTTCTTGTTAAGAGCAGGAGAAGACAAAGCTGTCCCCTCTCGCCATTCCTTCTTACTTATTAGCATCATACTGAAAGCCCTAGCTACTGGAAAAAGTGGAGTAAGTAAAAGGTGTACAGATTGGGATAGAAGAAATACACCTGTCTTCATTTGCAGATGACAAGACTGTTCAGGGAGAAAACCTAAAAGAACCAACAGAAAAAGAAAGCTCCTGGACTAATGAGTGGATTATAGCTCGGCTGCAGGATACAAGGTTGACATAGAAAAGCCAAATGCTTTCTAATGGACCAGCAACGAACATCTCAAAGTTTAACTCTTTACATTACCACCAAAAAAACAGAAAGATTTAGGCACAAATCTAATAAAATATGAATAAGATCTATATGAGGCCAACTATAAAACTTACAGAAGAAATCAAAAAAGATCTTAAAAAATGAAGAGCTAATTCCTTGTTTATAGACAGGAAGACACAATATTAAGGTGTCCATTATTCCGAAACTTAACCTATAAATATGATGTAATCCTAGCCAAAATTTCAGTTGCTTATTTTGTGCTTACTGACTAGCTTTGGAGCAGCAAAAGACCTAGATCAATATGACAACACAGAGTACAAAATTGACCCAAATATATTTAATCAACTGATCTTTAAAAGAAGAGCAAAGGCAATCCAATGGAGAAATGACAGTTTTTTTTTTTTTTTTTAAAGAAATGGTGTTGGAACAACTACACATTCACATTTAAAAAGAAGTTTAGCTACAGACCCTATACCCTTCACATACATTAACTCAAAACAGATCACAGACTTAAATGTAAAATAAATTATAAAGCTCCCCAAATATAACATAGGAGAAAATATAGATGACCCTGGGTTTGGAGAGGACTTTTTAGATACAGCACCAAAAGTACAACTCATGAAAGAAAGAAGTGATAAGCTGGCCTTCATTAACATTAAAATTAAAATTAAAAATACCCCATTCTGCAAGATATGCTGTCAAGAAAATGAAAAGACAAGCCACAATATGCTTTTTAAAAACCCTGTCTGATAAAGGACTTTATCCAGAATAAAGAATTCTTAAAACTCAATAAAAAGAAAACAAACAACCCAATTAAAAAACCAGAAAAAGATCTGTACATAACCTCAGCAAAGAAGATATACAGATGACAAGAAAGCATTATGAAAAGATGCTCATTATCATATACCACTAGGGAACTGCAAACTAAACATTCATCAGATACCACCACATTCCTAATTAGAATGGCTAAAATACAAAACACTGGGGGCGCCTGGGTGGCTCAGCTGGTTAAGCGACTGCCTTCGGCTCAGGTCATGATCCTGGAGTCCCGGGATCGAGTCCCGCATCGGGCTCCCTGCTCAGCAGGGAGTCTGCTTCTCCCTCTGACCCTCCCCCATCTCAAGCTCTCTCTCTCATTCTCTCTCTCAAATAAATAAATAAATAAAATCTTTAAAAAAAACAAAAACAAAACAAAACACTGACAATACCAAATGCTGGCAAGGATATGGAGCAATAGGAACTCTCATTCATTGTTGGTAGCAATGCAAAGTGCTATAGCCACTCTGGTAGACAGTTTCGCAGTTTGCTACAAAATTAAATCAACTCTTACCTTATAATCCAGCAATCGTGCTCCTTGGTATTTACCCAAGAGATGAAAACTTATGTGCACACAAAAACCTGTATGAATGTTTATAGCAACTTTATTTATAAGTGCCAAAACATAGGAGCAACCAACATGTCTCAGTAGGTGAATCGATAAATAAACTGTGGTGTACCCAGACAATGGAATATTATCTGGCACTAGAAAGAAATAAACTATCAAGCCATGAAAATGCATGGCGGAAAAAAAAGGAAAGAAAATGGAGGAATCTTAAATGCATATTACTGAGTTATGTCAATCAGAAAAGGCTACATACTGTATGATTCCAATTAAACATTCTAGAAAAGGCAAGACTGTGGAGACAGTAAAAAGATCAATGGTTGCCAGGGGTGTGAAGAGAGAGGGGGATGAATACATAGAACACAGGACATTCTCAGGGTGGTGAAAATGTTCTGTATGATATTATAATGGTGGATTCATATCCTATCACTATACATTTGTCAAAACCAACAGAACACACAGCACCAAGAATGAACTCTAAACTATGGACCTTGGGTGATACCAATGTATCAACGTTGATTCACTGACTGTAACAAAGGTACAACACTCTGGTTGGAAGGAGAAGCTGTGCATGTGTGGAAGTATATAGGAATTATCTATGTTATCTAGTCAATTTGTCTAAAACTGTTCTAAATAATAATGTATGCATATATATGCATACATATTGAACTACATACATTCCTACATACATATATATGGAATTAATGCTAACATCTAGTTATTCACATTTTCTTATTCCCTATTCATTTTGAGACATGTAAAAATCAAAGTTTTCTTCTAAGTCTCCACAAGTCCAAACTTACTAGTTGTACTGTGTGATGGGTTCTATATTCATCTTCACTCCGAAGGCGCTGTTGGAACTTTTCATTGTGTTTTGCAATACAAATTTCCTATAAATACATAAAATGTGTTTTAATATAAGTGAAACCTGAAAGACTCGGAACACCACACCAGAGTTTATTTAATTGGGTTTTAGTTTTAACCTTAACATGTACCTACATAGGGCACCTGGGTGGCTCAGTTGTTAAGCATTTGCCTTCAGCTCAGGTCATGATCCCAGGACCCTGGGATCAAGCCCTGCATTGGGCTCCCTGCTCAGTGGGAAGCCTGCTTCTCCCTCTCCCACTCCCCCTGCTTGTGTTCCCTCTTTCACTCTCTCTCTCTGTTAAATAAATAAAAATCTTTAAAAAAAACTGAAAACAAAAACATGTACCTACAATAGCAAAACACCAAGTAGGCCACGCTTGGTTTCTCATCTGAAGTACTGAAGCAGCAGAAACCAAATCATTAGGATCTAAAAAAATATTAACTTCTCTAGAACGCCTCTTTTCTAAACTTTTTTTTTTTTTTTTGGACGGGGAGGGATACAGCAAGATAAGAGTGGACGAGGGTATCCTTAGATAATCTCAAAGCTCTCTTTAAGCTCTGAAGTCTGTGGCCAAAAGATTCTAAGTCTTATTGTACTCTTTAAACTAGTCTGAGTAAAAAAGGATATACAACTCTTGGCTGAAAGTCTGTATTCTAAACTCTGATGGGTTAAAGAACATGATTTTGCTTGGAGTGGCTTAAATAGTATTATGAAATCTGTACCTTATGATCAGAGATTGAGTGAAAAGGGACCTTAAAGATAAAAAAGTCAGAGGGCGCCTGGGTGGCTCAGTTGGTTAAGCGACTGCCTTCGGCTCAGGTCATGATCCTGGAATCCCGGGATCGAGTCCCGCATCGGGCTCCCTGCTCGGCAGGGAGTCTGCTTCTCCCTCTGACCCTCCCCCCTCTCATGTGCTTGCTCTCTCTCATTCTCTCTCTCTCAAATAAATAAATAAAAAATCTTTAAAAAAAAAAAAAAAAAAAAAAAAAAAACAAAAAAAAAAAAAAAAAAAAAAATATATATATATATATATATATATATGAATGCTTATTCTAATCACATGAAAATAAAAACAATAATAAACTAGGAAATACGTGCCTCTTTACAAAATAATGCACTATCATCTGGCAACATTTAATGGCACCACGCTACATCTTTTTCCCTCGGTCTTCCTAGAGAAGTCCTCCAGATAAAAAGATGGCCATTAGTTTCCAACACTCTCAAAACTATACCAAAAGATCACTCTTCTAACCAGAGAAAGTGATATAATGAATGACCTTTTAAGCCAGTGAACTACACTGTAAAGCAACTGTGTTGTCTTTTTCACCAACACTGGGTTGACTCTATTGCCTAACAAGTACAGATCCTGAAATTAAACTGTTCAGGGCAGTCTCCACGGGGATAACAAAGGTAGTATTATATATAAGTAACATGATATGGTGGTACAATGACTCAGGCTTCTAAATCACACAGACCTAAGACAGAATCCTACCACTGCACAGTAACTAGCTGCTTTTCTCTGGGTGATTTATTTAACTACGAGGAGCCTTAGTTCCCTTGATTACAAAATGAGAATATAGGTCCCAAGTCCCTTATTTTCAGATTTTAGAAAGGTGGTATGTTGCATACACACTACCCAGTAACTCCAGCAGGATCTGAAAGAGCGCCCTAAAAGTAATACTAACATTTTTGCAGTGAAATATATGAATAGTCAAATTAAATGGGGGACTATGAGATGGACGACTTTCTCTCAGCTCAGGTCTGGGCTTGTCACCAAACCAAGTATGAGAACGCTTTTGACTTTTGGAGCTTTCTCGGCTTTAGGCAAAAGATTATTATCTCATTTGACTAGTGGTATCATTAAAGAAGATAAAAAATGCATAAAGAATAATGTTTCTATTATTCTTCTTAAAAAGTCCAATCACAAAGCACAGATTTCAAGTCCTCATGGCATAGCCAGAGACCATCTTTGTTTTTTCAAGAGGAGAAGCAGGACATGATTTTCTTAGTCAGAACTACCCTTGGGTATGCAATTCTACTGTGGATATTGGATAAACCAAGCACCCTGTGACTGTGGGCATGATGACATGGAGACAAGGATTATAGGACGATGTTACATGGAGAGGTGTGTTTTTATCTTTTGTATCATACAGTTGATCTTCTCGTTGTCTTTCTTTTTAGGACTTAGTGTTTCTAGTTTTCTCTCTTTCCACCCATCTTTTGTCATTACTTCCTCCCCCTGCAGACCTGCCACCCCAGATGGTAGGCTTGGAGGGACAGGGGTAAGGATGGGAGAGGACAAGACCATTGAGGGCCCCTGACTCTGTGTGATGTGATGGGTTGCAGCAGATCTGAGGCTGCTGGTATAAACAGGCAGATTCTCTGGGGGTGGCTTTCCCTACCTCAGATTTAGATTAATATATATATAATTCCTTCAAGACTGAGGTCAGAACCAAGACTTCATTTAGAACAGCACTGGCCTCCTTAAATAATAAGGAGCCAGGAATTGCATTACATGGGATCCTGCAGTCATGCCCTTTAGCAGAGTCACCTTCAGGGTAAACAGGACATCATCACTGGCTGTTCTAATGTGTTTAACAGGGCAGCTCTCGGAAAACTATAAAATGTTAATATAATGGCTCGAGTATTGAGAAGAGGTAACTCTCACTTAGTTTTAAAACAAATATTAGTGACAAACCAGGTTAGAATTAGATATGGGTCAAGGACTAAGTAACGACTAAAAGCAGGATTTAAAATTAAGGCTGTCTATTCAATAAATACCTATTATACCTTTTTATTTCTGAGGTAGGCTTTCTTGGCTGAAACCCGTCCACGTCTTGCTTCTAGCTGGCGTGCTTTCTGCTGAAGTTTCTGTAGCTCTTCTCTCTGTAAGTACACAGATGCTGCCATCTCTTCCTTCTCCAGCATGGCCTCCATGCTTTCATAAGTGTCATAGTATACCACTTCATCTCTCTTTTCTAGAACAAAACAGCAACAAGGGGTAGTGGTTAAGAGCATGGGCTATGGAGCCAGACAGAACATGGTTCTAATCCACTTATTGGTTCTGTAACCTCAGGCAACACCCCACCCCGCCCCTTATTTTTTCATTAAGACTCAGTTTGATCCTATATGTCTTTAATTTTCTTTTTTTTTCTTTCAGTAAGCTCTATACCCAAGCATGGGGCTTGTATTCATGACCTCTTGAGCTTCTTTGTAAAATAGTGATTATTGGGAAATACACCTTCTAGGGTGAGTGTGTATAGGAAGTGCTTAGCAGTGTCTGGCATGCAGTTAAGTGCTCAATAAATGTTAAGTATCATCCCCAAAACTCAAAAATTTTCTGGCTGAAACAACCTAACAAAAGTAAGCATTTTACATAAGTAATACATAGTTGCATTGCTGAGTCTACCTAATGACTTGAGTTTAGGAGCTCCTCTAAAAGGTTTTATGTTAAGACTCTTTTAGTCTCAAAAGTTTCAAGAAACATAGCTGACAAATACATATATTTTCTCTATGTTTTCAATTTTTTCTGGATTTCGTGGTTGAATGTACACCGTACCCGATATAAGTCTTTTGATGCTTTCCAGTTGGGCTGTCAATAATAACTCTTCACACTTCAGGATTTCAAACTGTACCTCATACAGCTGAAGTTGCAGATCATAATAATCAGCTTCTAATTGATCCAATCGGGCTATGGCTTCTGTACCACCCTGCAAACTCTGCATCTGTGTGAAAATAAAATAAAAATATTTCTAGCTGGTGGGGATAAGAAAAAAAAAATCAAGTTAGGATTAGAAATGAATACTAATCATACAGCATAAATCCATGAATCAACTGTTCCAAGAAAAAAACTTAGAGGCAAGAAGTAAAGATGTTTTAAAAGAAAAATAGTAATAATTGAGACATAATACAATTTTGGAAATAACTAGGCAAACATGGTAAATTAACTTATATTACAGATCATCTTTAGAATCCATTATTCTAATTATTATGATATAAATATTAAAAGTATCCTTTCTTCTCAAAAGTAGATGTGCTAAGTTATTCAGTTTTCTTTTCCATATACGAAAGAGATTATATATGGATGAGTAAGATTAAGCCATACTGGGATAGTTACAACCAAGGGATAAAAGTCTGGTTTCCCTACACATCCAGAGATGTGTTGTGCTCCATGGTCACAGCCTGGCTAGGTTCTGGAATCTGGTGAGTGGGGAGCAAGGAGAGTGGGTGTGAGGAGAACATGACAAAACAGATTTTCTAGAAATCCCTGCAGTCTACTGATAATGATAACTATTAGTATCTTTAAGTAATGCACTCAGGATCCTATATCCACCCTAAGGTGGGACTCAAGATTTCCAAGCATGTCTCATGAAGTGGTAGTTGGTCAGGCATGAGGTTTGCTTGGTTGCTCAATCAGGTTTTGGTCCTGAAAAGACAGGGAGAAGAGATTTTGCCAGGCATTAGAAGGAAATTACTATCAGCAAAGTATGCTTCAGGTATTAGTCCCCAACCCCATTATTTCCATGAATTCCTACTTGGCTCTATGGAGAAAGGTGGCAGTAAGAAGGAGCTGACAGAATGGCCAGCAGTCTGTGAAGTACAAGCATGTGAGAGAGTAAAGCATTCTCCCAGAACATTTCTTCTTAGAATATAGTGCTACCACTTTGGCAGTTTAAAGATTCATGCTTAGAAACTCCAGGGGCCCCCTGGTACAGGTACCAGTGTGCCCTGGGGGAACTAGCAACATTGGTGAGGAGGCCCTGGCCTCAACTGGCACCCCAGTAAGTGACTACCAAAAGGGTGGAGGAGGAACAGAGGAAAAAGGGAAATGTTTTGGGAGCTCATGTGAGGGGTCATCTGGGGATCCCAGAATACTAAGGAGATAGTTGGCTGGTACTCTTGGAACAGCTGTGACAGCAAAGACAGTTCTTATTGCTGCAAAATAATCCTTTCTGTCTAGTGAGGTTGGCGAAACATGCTAGCACATAGAGAGAGTATGTTTTAAACAAGAGTCCAGTCTTTCCTTTACATTCTACTCAACACAGTCTTACCTAAAGACTAGAATATATATATATATATATTTTTTAGCACATAATTTCAAGTTCCTTTTAAACTGCAAAGCAACATGGGGCGCCTGGGTGGCTCAGTAGGTTAAACATCTGCCTTCAGCTCAAGTCATGATCTTGGGGTCCTGAGACTGAGCCCTGAACGAGGCTCCCCGCTCAGCAGGGAGTCTGCTTCTCCCTCTCCCTCTGCTCCTCCCCCCAGTCATGCGTGCACATGGCACTCTAATAAATAAATAAAATCTTAAAAAAAAAAAACCTGCAAAGCAATAGTTGGGCTGTGATCTAAATGTCCAATGGTATACATTTAAAAATAATCAGGTTAATTAAATACAATGTTATTTAATAAATGTTATAAAAATATTATATTTAATGAATTAGAAGCCAGAGATTCTGCTGCATTAGGAAGTATTTTATGACTGACCGACAATAAGTATAGAACCACAAAAGGGTTTCATTATAGTGGCTTGTAGAGTATGTTGACAAAATGAAATCCTGCTGTTTTTGAAAATAGGAATCTAAGGTGTGATTTCTTTCCTCAGACTCCCAGTCTCACTTTAAATTATTAACAACCCTTTGCATACTGTCTTGGGTCTCTTACCCAGCTTTGGAGACTATAGCTCCAGAATCCATAATCCTGTTATCCACACCACACTTTCTGTGCGCACGGCATACAAACACGTGAAATATGTAATTTTAGAAGCTTTATTTTCTAGGGAATTATAATCAGTTAAGATAAAACCTTAATATGCATTGGTCTAAAAACCTTCTCGTAAGATCAGTTCCAGTGACAATGTCCGGGTAGAGATCCAGGCTGTTAGTTCCACCTTCACTATCTTTAGTTCTCTCCAGCTGGAAAGAACCATTTATGTGCCATGTTCGTAACACTGTGCTAAAGCTTCCCCAGCACTCTCTAAGTTGGACTCCCTTGTCTAATCCTTAGGCTAAGGAAAAAAGTTGAGAGCCCCCTGCTGACGTCCCTTTACACAGTCAGTCAGTATCAAATATCCAACTGAGAAAGGACGGGGTGTTTCCTTAAAAGAAGTGACCTCACCCCCACCTTTCTGGTTTACTGAGTTCTATTCAAAGCAAGGACTCCAGAGGTGGATCTGCCATGGCGAGGTTCAAAAAGGACAAAACCTCATCAGAGGCAGAAATGCAGACTAAGGATCTGTTGAATCCCAACCTCTGAGAAAACAAACAATAGGGAGCGGTGGGCATCAGGGTAAGTAAAAGGGTTGTAAGGACTCAGGAGAGAGGACTTTTATGGGCTAAGCTAAGGAGAAAGGGATTAAGAGACAAATCAGGGAAATCTGGAAGGACAAAACTGTCCTCTGAGGTTATTTAAACTTTAACAGTGAGGCAAAATCCTCAGTGAAAGACATGCAGAGACATGGGAAGGCTATGCTGTACCAAGTCTCTTCCCTATATTAGCTGTAATTTCCAGACGGATTTCTTCCTGGCACCTACTTCAGCTGACAGCCACAGAACTAAGGGAATGGGAATCCAGAGTGAAAGGACTACTATTTCTGGACAATGGAGCAGTGCAGAGAAAGTAGGTGCCACAGCTGGGGCACCTTTTTTATGCCTGAGGTCACTGCTTCCCTGGGCAAGAAGGAAGCCTAGAAAGTAGGTTAAGCGCTCAAAGGAGACAACAGAATGCCAATAAAAACTCTGCTACCCTGAAATTTTACTTAGCTCAACTTTTACCTTCTGAAAAAACAAACTTAAAAAAAAAAAATCTATTTATTATTTGAGAGAGAGCATGCATGCACGCAAGAGAGGGTGAGAGCACATGAGCCAGGGGAGGGGCAGAGGGGGAGAGCAAGAGAGAGAATCCCAGGCAGACTCCCCACTGAGTGTGAGCCTGATAAGAGGCTTGGTCCCACAAACCCAAGATCACGACCCAAGCCAAAACCAAAAGTTGGACACTCAACTGACTGAGTCACCCAGGCGCCCCCTGAATAAACAAACTTTTGCTATCAGGATATCAAGACCCCAAAACAAACTGCCTTCCCACTGTGACCCAGCGATAATACCAGCAACGCTGGAGCCTGACCCAATTCTCCCAATTCCTACAAGAATGGCCTTTCCACTAGACAGAAGTAGGGAGGAGCATTCTATTAAGTATAAAAAAGGAAATAAAGCAAAATGTTTTTTACAGTAAATCTAGCAGGAAAATTAAGTATGAATCAATATCCATACATCCACATAAGTACATCATACACTACTGACCCCACTGATCATTCCCACCAGGCACATTAACAATAATGGTTTTCTTGTGTACCTATTTTGACTATAGAAAATCATGAAACCAGAGATAAAGCAATTTATACAAACTAATGTCCCTGTCCTGCCTTTCACCCTACTGTGCTAGGTAAAAACCTCATGACATGTGAGGGGCTATGAAAAATAAAGCTTTCAGTGTATCTGTGGGTGGAGTCATTCATTCAAAAAATACTCACTGGGCACCTGGTGCTGTTTGAGTTACACAGAGTATGGCAGTTAGCAATAAATGAAGTGAGGGGTCAAAGAGTCGTCATGAAAACGACGCATAGAACAAGAGAAGTAACATTAAAGGAAAGCTCAGCAAGCTCTCAATCAAGACTAGCCCTTTTATTACATGGAAAATATAGTACATGAGAAATGGTACCAGATAAACCTGAGTATAGAGTTTCCACCAATACCAGCTACACAAATATGGAGAATACATATAAACAGAAGGAATTATCTGAAATTCCACATTTTAGAAATCTTAAAAAACTGAAAATAGCCTTAATTTCTTTGATGTCAAAACCTAATCTTACAATCCATTTGTAGGAAGATATGATCTGAACTGATGTGAAGCCCTATTTATTCCATTTAATATAAGTATGTTTCATTATTGGAAAAGTAACACTTGTCTAGAAATTACATACCCTAAATTATCTAAATTATGAAAAACTTAGAATTCTAAAACAGATCTCGGGGCGCCTGGGTGGTTCAGTTGGTTAAGCATCTGCCTTTGGCTAGGGTCATGATCCCAGGGTCCTGCCAGCATGATCAGATCATGATCCTATGGTCCTGCTGAGTGGGGAGCCTACTTCTCCCTGCCCCCACCCCCACTCATGCTCTCTCAAATAAATAAAATCTTAAAAATAAATAAATAAAATAGATCTGGCCTCAGGGGTTTCAGATAATGGCTTATAGGCTTGGAATATAAAGGGTTATGTTCGAAAATTAAATGAGACAATATATAAAGCACTAAGTATAGGGTCTAAAACATTTAAAGCTTTCCTATTTATTTTTTTGTAACCAATATCAAAGTATATTTAGATGGCTAAAACAGAATTTGATAAGTAATATAAATTAAAACTTTTGGGGCGCCTAGGTGGCTCAGTTGTTAAGCGTCTGCCTTTGGCTCAGGTCATGATCCCAGGGTCCTGGGGTCGAGCCCCGCATCGGGCTCCTTGCTCAGCAGGAGGCCTGCTTCTCCCTCTCCCACCCCCCCTGCTTGTGTTCCCTCTCTCGCTGTGTGTCTCTCTGTCAAATGAATAAATAAAATCTTTAAAAAAAAAACAAAAAACTAAGAATGGAACCTAGCTTTTTGTACTTAGGAGACTTTGAAATTTCTGGCATGCAGATATGGAACAGACTCTATTTATTAATAAATTTAAAATAAAAAAGCAGCCTCTCTGCCTGTACAAGCACCCCAGCTGCCCTGCCTCTGTTCAGACCGTGTCCACCACATCAAAGCTCCTCACTGTTGAAACTTTTTGGCAAGGCCCATTTGAAATGCAACTGTCTTACGCATGGGAATTACATTTTTCCTATCTTTGTATTCCCTTCCTTGATACTTGCATAATAATGTCTAGTATTTATTGCGTTCTTACTTGACATGCAAGGCATTATGCTAAATGCTTTATAGGCATTAACCAATGGAAACGTAACTTTCCAAAAAGATCTATACTAATCATATTTTATAGAGAGGTTAACTAATTTACCCAAGGTTATGTAAGTTAGAGTTTGCAGAATCAGGATCTACATTATTCTGTCTAATATAGTAGCCACAAGCTGCATATGGCTATTTAAATATAGATTAAATTAAAATTCTGTTCCTCTGTCACATAAATCACATTTCAAGAGCTCAATAGATATCTGGCTAATAGGTATACTACAAGAAAGTGCAAATATAAAACATTTCCATTGTTGTAGGAAGTTCTATTGAATAGCACCATCTAGATACTATAAATGTTCAATATATACTTGATGACTTATGTAAAACTGACATGGGGTAATATAACCTTAATCATATTTTAGCTATATGCTTTTAGGAGAAAGACAAAAGGGACACCTGGGTGGCTCAGTCGGTTAAGCGTCTGCCTTCGGCTCAGATCATAATCCCAGGGTCCTGGGATCGAGGGCCACATCGGGCTCCTTGCTCAGCTGGAAGCCTGCTTCTCCTCCTGCCTCTGCCTGCCACCCCCACTGCTTGTGCTCGCTCTCTCTGACAAATAAATAAAAAAATCTTAGAAAAAAAAGGAGAAAGATAAAAGTATGGATTATAAGGAAGTAGCCTTAGGATTGTTACATATTCAGCTCATATATGTATGTCCATAAAGATGACCTCAAGGAATCATTTTTTAAAGCGGGGGGTGGAGTGCCTGGGTGGATCAATCAGTTAAATGTCTGACTCCTGATCTCAGTTCAGGTCTTAATCTCAGGGTCATGAGTTTAAGCCCCAAGTTGGGCTCCATATTAGGTGTGGAGACTACTTAAAAAAAAAAAAAAGGATGGGTAATGGTTAAAATTCTCTGCCAAGACAAGAAAGCACATTGATATATTTTTAGAACCTTCAGAAGGACTGTCATCCAAAAGAGTTTCCTGGTTAATTCCCAGTTAGCCAGAGAACATGGTTAATCAGAAGATAACAGCAAACATTAAATGAGATGTGATTGTATTTTCTGATTTGTTTCATGCTAGCACCTTAACAAAATCCCTAATTCAATTAATAATCCTTACTTTAATAACACTTCTAACATATATGCTACTTCTAACCATGTGTGATTTTATATATTCTTATCTTGTTCAATGTTTTAAAATATATCTGATATAACCTGTAAATAATACAGATTTGAAAGTCAAACTGTACTCACATAGCCAGATTGTGCTATTACTTTTGTGTATGGACTGGAGGGGAGGGAGTATACTATTCAAAGAGTGGAGTGAAGTAGCTGCAACTAATTAAACTTACCCTGGGTTCTTTCAAAGGTATTGAGCCAAAAAGACACTGATATTTTCAGGAGTTTTTGATGGGAAAATTTCAACACCAGTGGCAGTCTGGGATCAGAGGTTCAGGTATAGATGATTTGGGAACCTACAAAATTTGTGTGCAGAGCTGTGTGTACATGCATATTTCTCTTAGTATAGGGCTCCTACTTTTCAAATTCTTTTTTTTTTTTTTTTAAAGATGTTATTTATTTGACAGAGAGAGACACAGCGAGAGAGGGAACACAAGCAGGGGGAGTTGGGAGAGGGAGAAACGGGCTTCCCACTGAGCAGGGAGCCCAATGCAGGGCTCAATCCCAGGACCTCGGGATCACGACCTGAGCCGAAGGCAGATGCTTAATGACTGAGCCACCCAGGCACCCCTACTTTTCAAATTCTTAATGGGGCAGGAGTCTGTGACCTAAAAAGGGTAAAAGAAGGACTACAATCAAGACCCAGGAACATTTAAAAAGAAGACAGATTAAAAGGAATGGTACATACTCTTAAAGAATATTTAAAGAAGAATTTATTTTTTAAGATTTATTTATTTGAGAAAGTGCACGCGCGTGTGTGTGTGTGTGTGTGTGTGTGTGTAGTGGGGAGTGGGGAGTGGCAGAGGGAAAGGGAGAAAGAATCTTAAGCAGACCCTGCACTGAGTGTGGAGCCCCATGCAGGGCTCAATCTCACGACCCTGAAATCACGATCTGAGTTGAAACTAGGAGTCAGACACTTAACCAACTGTGCCACCCAGGTGGCCCATAGAAGTTAAAGAATTTAAAAGGCAAAGAGAATTTTGCTTATGTAGGTAAAATTTGTCAGAGTTACCTTGAAAGTTGTGTTTCAAGTTCAGCACTATACTCACGGCAAATATTACTGAATATTTTTAATTTTTAAAGTATTTTATATTGTCACACCAGAAAAAAGTTTTGTTTTTAAAAAACCCAAGACATAACATACTGACATTTTTTAAAGAACAAAAGTTTCCCCATAATTTAAATCACAGAGTAGTACTGTATTATAAAGCCTTCACTGGGAAATCGTTTGTTTGGGATGGGCTTAATAATGCATTTTTGCTCTGTTTCTCATGAGTAATGTGGTCACCTTAAATTAATGCTAATAAAACTGGTGCAGTACATCACAATACGTACATTATATACACTCAAGCATAAACCTGGTAAGAATGACTGACAGGTTTACCAAACCCTTTGAAGAATTCAAGCACAATCCAGAACATTAAGAAGCAGACTATTAAGGTAATGGGGTGGCCCCAGTAAAATGACCCCACAGATAAAAATCCCAGACTCTTGGGGCCCATTTTAGCCCAGCCCTTCTTCTACCACCCTAGACCAATTCCAGTAAGAACAATGTTCTTACAATAGCTAATAACCAGAAATCTTACCCTCAAGCAGTTCTTTTAGGTACCCTGTAACTCAGTGTCAGCTGGCTAGAACAACAAAGCTAGTACATGTGAGGAAGACAAAGAATGGTTCTCTACTTCACAGGCAAAAAAAAAATGCTAGGATTTAAAAACAAAAACCTAACAAAAATGCTATGATTTTAAGTTTTAAAAGTTCTGGAACTTAAAAATCAGACAGCTAGTCCCATAAGGGAGAAAGCTAATCAGGAGAAGGAGACTGCAGTAGAAATGCTACAGGGGAACACAAGTGGGACTGAAATCCTTGCAAAGAGATGCTGAATATAGTGTGAAAAAGTTCTAGGACAAGACAAGTTACAATTTTACCAACACTAGTAGCAAATAAAACCTAAGGGTAAAAATCACAATTTAAAATTATTAACAAAAGACTTCTTTCTAGATCAAAGCCATAACTATGTTATCTCATACTATTTTTTAAACAAGAGTTAAGCATATGCACTTTTAAAATGTCAGTAAGGACTACCTAAGTCTACCTTCTAAGCCAAAAAAAAATTTCATACAGTAAAAAAGTAGAGGCAATTTGTTTTCCCGTAGAAACTAAAATACAGTACTCTCAGATATAGCCAGTGTCTAAAAACCAATATGGTCAATCCATAGAATGGGAGCAAATATTTTCAAATCATGTATCCCATATAAGAGCTGTATCTAGTATAACTGGCCAATAAGCACACAGAAAGATACTCAATACCATGACGAAAATGCAAATCAGATAACCACTTCACACTCACCAGCATGCTATAATGTAAAAGAGACAAATTTTAAGTATTAATGATGAGATGAAAGATGTGGAGAAATTCTAACTGTTGTACACGGCTGGTGGGAATGTAAATGTAAATGTACAGCTGCTTAGGAAAACAGCCTGGCAGTTTCTCAAAAAGTTAACAGCAGTTTGACTCCTAAGTATATACCAAGATAAATGAAAATCCTGAGCATGAAAGTTTACAGCAGCATTGTTCATAATACTCCCAAAGTGGAAAGAGCCCAAATGTTCATCAACTGATGAATGCACAAAATGTGGTATTAATCACAGAATACAGTATCATTCTACAAAAAAACTAACTTAAACACTCATGCATGCTACAGCATGAACTGTGAAAACATTATGTTAAGTATAAATGTTTAAAAAAAAACCCACATGTTTTATGATTCCATTTATATGAAATATCCAGGATAGCAAATTTATAGAAAGATTAATGGTCAGCTAGGAAAGTTTAGAGAGGAGATAGGGAATCACTGCTAATGGGGTCAGGTTTATTTCCAGGGTGATGAAAATGTTCTAAAGTTGATTGTGGTGACGTGTGTAATTCTGTTAGTATACTAAACAGCACTGAATCTATATACTTTAAATGAGTGAACGGTATGGTATTTTAATTGAAGTATAGTTTAGTGAAATTTTTTAATTGTATAGTGAATTTTTTTAAATTGAAGTATAGTTAACAATGTTATGTTAGTTTCAGGTGTACACAAATTATGTCTTAATGTGGTTTTAAAAAACCACTGTGGGCTACAAAGTACAACATGGGATACGTTCCAAGACCCCCAGTGGATGCCTGAAACCACAGATAGTACTGAAACCTATATATACATACATACCTATGATGAAGTATATTTGACAAATTAGGCACAGTAAGAGGTTAAGAACAATAAAACAATTATAATATATTGTAATAAAAGTTATGTGAATGTGGTCTCTCTCTCAAAGTATCTTCTTGTACTGTGCTCACTCTTCACCCATTCACCTGTGAGGTGAATGACGTAGGCACTGTGATGCAGCATTAGCTAGTACTGAGCTTCTGGCAATATATCAGGAGGAGGATCATTTGCTTCAGGACGATGGCTGACTGTGGAAAGCAAAACTGTGGATAAAGGGGAACTGTACAACAAATCTAATCAGACAAATAATTTTATTCTAATCCTTCTGAGGTATAATTGCTTTTTAAAAATAACTAACACAAATTCAGTTGCCTCACCCAGTTCATCCTCCTCTGCCCAATAAAACGCCACACTTCTTGCCTCCTTTAATCAGCCCTTACAAGATGACTTCAGTACTACTTGAACAAAGGCACAGCCTGAGTATACTCAGGAGCCTGGGTGGTGTGCAGTCTGGATCTGACCATCACCAACCTGCCTTTACTCACTTAACTACCCAAGAACGCTGTGCAAACCTGAGTAGTTTTTAAAGGAGCAATTTCAGATCCAAAACATAATGTAGATTTAACTTTTCCCAATTCCCTATTGCCTTCAACTTAAACCTCTTTTGTTATTGAGTGAAGGGTCTACATTCCTGGTATTTACACTCATTTTTGAGAAATGTCTTGCTTTCCACTATCAACAATGAAACAGTTAGAAAAGCATGTGAGGAAAATGGCTCAAGATTGAAGAATGACTTTCCAGTCAATTCTCTATAAACTGGTCAGTCATTATTTCATAAAAATAAATTTGATTGTGTTACGCCTTGATGAAAACCTTAGAGTGGCTCCATACTGCTTTTAGTGCGAAATTCAAACTCCTTGGTAGGATGTAGAAGGCTAGCCCCAAATTTTGCTTACTTTTTCAACCTCATCTCTCATGACTCTTGGTCCAGAAAACTAGGCTGACTCTTCCTCCCTGCCCCTGGGGCTCCTGGAACATATAGTTCTCTTTACCTAGGACCCTCTGGTCAAAGCTGAGTACTCCTGCAATGGTCCACCTTGTATATAATGATAGCTGCTTATCTCACAGCTTATTTTCACACTGTACATGTCTTGCCCCACCACAAAGAACTCTAAACACTGTGGCTGCATCTTATTTAGGCTTTAAAACGTGTTGGAGGGAGATAGGGAGACAAGGGGTATTAATCATGTCTTTCTTTATCTCAATCACCCATTAAAACTGTTGACAAAAAACAACAACAACAACAAAAAAACCCACTTAATAAATGTTTGTTGAATAAATAACTGAGGAGGGACATGTGAATTGGGGAGGATTCCAAAAGGCAGAAAAAGCCGACAAATGAAAGGGAAGAGTTAAAGTTTTGAGCCTGGAGTATCTTGAAGAACTGAGGCTTTAACAGAAAGGAAGATTTAAGAAGATCTAGTAAGAGGAAATGAAGTAGTTTGGTTTTGGAAATATTTCATGCAGGGCGCCTGGGTGGCTCAGTTGGTTAAGCGACTGCCTTCGGCTCAGGTCATGATCCCAGAGTCCTGGGATCGAGCCCCTCATCGGGCTCCCTGCTGGGCAGGGGGCCTGCTTCTCCCTCTCCCTCTGCCGCTCTCACTGCTTGTGCTCTCCTGCTCTCTCTCTGTCAAATAAATAAAATCTTTAAAAAAAAAAAGAAAAAAGAAAAAAATATTTCGTGCATACTGTATCAGCCCAAAAAAGTGACTTTTTTTTTCAAAAATGCCTTAATAAAATAATGATACAATAAATTGTTAATTATCTCAAATGAAAACAAGGGGAAACAATCCAAAATTTATATAATGATTCAAATATTTTTCATCTCTGAAATATTTTTTAACTCTTGGTACAAAAGGCACAAACTGAGTAATTGTGCCTAAACCATAAAGTCCTACTATATGCAATCTAGAACACCCTTTTAGGTTCATCCCTAACACCAGCTTTAATCTTCATTCACTTTTAAAACTAGAGTTGAGACCCCTGAACAACATGAAGATTTGCTGCTTCTAATACTTAGGAAAACTATCAGCAAAAGACCAATGTAGATATTTGAGTACCCTTTCATGAAAAGCAATCTGTTCTGGCCCAATTTAATAACAAAACATAAAATGTTTAATAGCATTTAAAAAATAATGGCCTGGGAGGTAATGAAAAATAGTATACATCTAATGGTTTCACTATTTTCACCAAGACATGGGCATCAATGGTATATTCCGTGTTGCACTGGGCAGTATGAGTATGAATACTAAAACCACTGAAGAACAGGATGACCATGAAAAAAAGTGGTTAGGTTTTTCTTTTTTTAAGATTTTTTTTTTTTTTTTTGAAGATTTTATTTATTTATTTGACAGAGAGAGACACAGCGAGAGAGGGAACACAAGTAGGGGGAGAGGGAGAAGCAGGCCTCCTGCGGAGCAGAGAGCCCCATGTGGGGCTCAATCCCAGGACCCCGGGATCATGACCTGAGCCCAAGGCAGACGCTTAATGACTGAGCCATCCAAGCACCCCCCTTTTTTTTAAGGTTTTATTTATGACAGAGAGAGAGAGCACGCACACACGAGTGGGGGGAGGGAGGGAGAATCCCATGCAGACTCCATACTGAGCTCAACGTGGTGCTCAATCCCATGACCACGAGACAACCAGCCAAAATCAAGAGCTGGATGCTCAACTGACTGAGCTATCCAGACACCCGAAACATGGTTAATTTTTAAAAGATCATTTTAGATAGGGGCGCCTGGGTGGCTCAGTCGGTTAAGCGTCTGCCTTCGGCTCAGGTCATAATCCCAGGGTCCTGGGATCGAGCCCCGCATTGGGCTCCCTGCTCGGTGGGAAGCCCGCTTCTCCCTCTCCCACTCCCCCTTGCTTGTGTTCCCTCTCTCGCTGTGTCTCTCTCTGTCAAATAAATAAATAAAATCATTAAAAAAAAAAAAAAAAAAGATCATTTTAGATATATTTTACATAAGTTTATCAGCAACCTCTTCAAGGATTTCTAAAACTATTCTTTTTTGGAGGGGTATTCATGACGAGGTTTTAATGATGCACAGTCAAGAAAACTGGACCTCTGCTGAGGATCTCTCCTGTTTTGTGTTCCAGTAGGAATAAAAAGGGAAGCTCCAAAAGGTAATGGTTTGACTATAATATAATCAATTCTAACAAAATTCTAAGGCCTTAAGATTTTTCTGTATTTCTCTGGGCACTGAAACTTTCTTAATAAAGCTATGAACCTTATAGTACAAAAAAGTTTAAAGACAACAAAGAAATTCTAATGTCAACCTCCTTTATAAGAGTGCACTATTGCCTACAGCCACGCTGTGATGCTGCGAGAGTACCTCGAACGTCTCCCTCCCCTCTCTCTCCCCCTCCTCTGTCTCTCCCTCCTCTCTCTCTACCTTGTCTCTTACCGGCAACTCCAAGGACAGGCTCCATCATGACTGTTATCATCTCACGGAAACAATGCAAAATTAACAACAGCCTGCAGTGTCAGAAAAATGCCAGTCTTGTACAAAGATAAAAAACAAATCACACATCATCTTTCTAAATTTTATATATATTTTTGATGGTTTTTGTTACCTCTTCTTTCAGTGCATGTTTCCTCTGTTCCAAACAGATCTCTTTCGCTCTCATCATCTGCAGAGTCTCCTTAGAAACTGCATACTGGAGTTTTTCCATACGTTCTGCAGCTGCTGCCCATGATGCTTTACCGAATTTCTTCTGATCTGCTCTCATTCGATCATACACAGCTATTAATAATAATTTTGTAGAGACATTAAGACACAAGACAACTTGATACTAAAGAATTTCAAAGTTTTAGATCTCGCTGACCACACACATAATGATAAACAAATAAATCCTACTCCCTTAAGTTACCTCTTAGCAGCTTGAAAATATAACTCAATATATCTTAGATTCTATTATCTTCAATAAGAATCCTAAATAATCATCAGAAATAACTTTGTGAAGATAAAAACTGAGTTGTCAGATTTTAAAACTTTTATTTTTTTTTAAAAGATTTTACTTATTTATTTGACAGACAGCACAAGCAGGGGGAGCAGCAGGCAGAGGGAGAGGGAGCAGATTCCCCGCTGAGCAAGGAGCCCAATGTGGGGCTCGATCCCAGGACCCTGAGATCATGATCTGAGCCGAAGGCAGACGCTTAACCAATTGAGCCACCCAGGCATCCCTCAAAGATTTTATACATACTTTATAAAGGGTTACACTTTTTCTTGGGTACATTAATTGAAATGAGAGTCCTAACTATTCAAGATTCTTTGAAATTATTTATTTAAATCCATGTGTTAATCTTATCATTCTGAGTTCCTCCAAAAATATTATAATGATCTGATGAAGGGAAAAAAAAATCCTAGATGTTAGCATGGAGCTTATTCTGAGGTTAGAGTTGGAGCACTACAACCAAGTCCCAGGGAAAACACCCAACTTCCTCTCCCACACACCCCAAAAAGGAAAAGAAAAAAGTAACTTTTTATTTGCCACAACAGAGCCCTACTTCAAGAGATACTTCTTGACAATCAAACAGCTAGTATCTTTTCCAGTTAAAGAAGCTTATCACTGAGATCCTGGGTCCTATACAATTAAACCAACCATCATTATGCCCAAGCACTTTAACAGGTCAGACACACAAATCACAAAAAAGATAGCTATCTATTTAGCAGTGAACTAGTCCAGCTCTTTAAGTCACTACACGTTCACTAGTAGTATCTTTTATATGTAAATGGTAATTCTATACTACTATTATGTCCTAACCATCTTTTGCAATGAAGTATATCTCAGTAAATCTTTGTCTCCGAGTTTTGTGAAATCTTACATTTTTTTTTACAATAATACATGGACATACTTAAAAATTAAATCTGTACAGGCAGGCTGCTAAAGAAAAAGAGCAGTTTCTCGGGCTCAGCTCTCCTCGACCCCTTAATCTCAATGCCCAGATGTAACCAACTTTTGTTTCTGGTGGTTACCTCCATATAAAAATAGTTTTTATAAAACAGTATTTTTTATAAAAATTGACTGTTTCTCAATTTATATAGACTTTAAAAACTATCCGTTGAGTTCCTATTATAACAGATGAGGCACTGTGCTGACTTAGATTCTCCTCTCAATATAGTTAAATAGGTTCTTTGGGTTTCAGTTTTTCTGTGGTCTTCAAGTGCTAACATAAAAGGTAATTTTTCAATGCATAATCTTGCTCTGAATCTCGATTTTAGGCTTTCTAACAAAATCTACTCACTGGTTAAATATCAAATGACTTTGCCATTTTAAAGTTCTACCTATCTTTTAAACTGTATATATAGTATTTCTGCAACCATAAGATCAATATAGTAGTACAATGTAGGAAAACAAAAATCAAGAGGATTTGGAGTGAAATAATAGAGTTAAATTCCCAATTCCACCTGTAACTGACATGTAACTTTTGGCAAGAAACGTCATTGTTCTGGGGCTCCATTCCCTTGCTTGTGAAAAAAGGACATAGAGTATCTAGTTCAAAAGCTTTTGTGGAAATTAAATGAGATAATGAGAGTTATTTCGTGTGTCTCTTCCACTTCCCATGGCACCAACTCTCTTGCTCTCCACCTTACTGTCAGAAGTAGCTTCCTGTCCTAATTCAGTCTCATGTTGTTACCTACCACAAGAGCTAATCCATACTTTGTCTTCTAATACCTTGGCTAGCACATATTCTTACATCTCACTGTTATTCTCTTCAAGTGGAATTATTTTCCCCAACAGCTCAGAAATACAACAGTGACACAGAAAATTGTTTGTGAATGTAAAATACTTGGAATACCCTTGGAATATCTCTAAAACAGATTCTTCTCTCCCTCTGCTGGCAAGAATAAAGATTCTTGCTAAGGGACCTTTCACATTTTCAGAGTAACAACTCTATAATAATAGTGTATGATGATCTGTATATGTAAAAAAAATCTCTGAGTGCAATATAGTTCTGGTGTTCAAAAAATATCATGTTCAATCTATTTTTTAAAAAGTTTAATATGCTAACATATATACCTATCAGAAATGAGCCTATTTAAGATGTTTTTAAAGTTAAGCAATAGGGGCGGCTGGGTGGTTCAGTCAGTTAAATGTCTGCCTTCGGCTCAGGGCATGGTCCAGGGGGTCCTGGGATCGAGCCTCACATTGGGCTCCCTGCTCAGCGGGGAGCCTGCTTCTCCCTCTCTCTCTGCCTGCTGCTCCCCCTGTTTGTGCTCTCTCTCTCTGTCAAATAAATAAATAAAATCTTAAAAAAAAAAAAAAAAGCTAAGCAATAATAGGGGCGCCTGGGTGGCACGGTCAGTTAAGCGTCTGACTCCTGGTTTCAGCCCAGGTAGTGAACTCAGGGTCATGAGATCCAGCCCCACCCCCAGCTCTGTGCTCAGCACAGAGTCTGCTTGAGATTCTCTCTCCTTCTCCTCTGCCCTTCCTGCTCATGTGCTCACTCCCTTCCTCCCTCCCTCTCTATCTCTCTCTAAAATAATCAAATATTTAAAATAAAAGCTAAGCACTAATATATCAAAATTGTTACATCTGGCTCAGTAAATGAAAAAAAAAATAAAAGGGCGTCTTTTACTCTTCCTCTAAAAAAAGAAATCAGAAAGTTACCTTCTGGCTGGAAACATAAAGGAGAGCTATTACCATCAGCAGCATAAAGCCAGAGAGAGTTCATTCTGTTTCCCTGACATGGGAGGAAGGAAACATACTCAGAAAAGGAAAATAAAGGAAAATTGAACGGCCAAGCAAATATCTCTCTGTTTGGGTTCAAAAGCTTCCTACTAGGATAAAGTCACCAGAAGTGAGATATAAAGAAGTCTACGGTGACTCTAATGAAGAATTTGGAACCCTATAATGATGCCTGTCATATACAAAAATATTTTACTTAAAATTGGAGAAGTATAAAATAAGAGCAATCATCAAAATTGTATAGAGCCAGAATTATGAACCATATATAAAAATATATACAAAATCACGGCAATTCTGTAATAAGCCATAAATAGAAAAAAAAAATTGATAGAAACACAAAGTGGTTGCATAGGCAGTAGGATTACAGATGTATGTAGGGTTTCCCCCCTCTAATATTCTAAATTTTCTATAATGGTTATATATTTCTAAATTTATTAATTTGAGAAAGAGAGAACAAGGGGAGGGGCAGAAAGAGAGGGAGAGAATCTTAAACAGACTCCCACTGAACAAAGAGCCCAACATGGGGCTCGATCCCAGGAACCTGAGATCATGACCTGGGCCCAAATGAAGAGTCAGATGCTTAACCGACTGAACCACCCAGGCACCCCATAATGGTTATGTATTTTTAATCATAATGCAAACTTTTTTAAAAACATTAAAGAATGCACCTAGAAAGCACAGAAAGCAGACTCTAAACCAAATAATTTACAGAAAACTATTTCATAAAAATAGTTTACAGTAGGAAAAGACTTTTTTTTTTTAAAGATTTTATTTATTTATTTGAGAGAGAGAGAATGAGAGAGAGAAAGCACATGGGGGGGGAGGGTCAGAGGGAGAAGCAGACTCCCTGCCGAGCAGGGAGCCCGATGATGGACTCGATCCAGGGACTCCAGGATCATGACCTGAGCAGAAGGCAGTCGCTTAACCAACTGAGCCACCCAGGTGCCCAGGAAAAGACATCTTTAAATGTTAAAAGGAACTATTACTAACATTTTAATGTACTGTTTTTTTTTTTTTTTAAAGGTTTTATTTATTTATCTGAGAGAGAGAATGGGAGACAGAGAGCATGAGAGGGGGAGGGTCAGAGGGAGAAGCAGACTCCCCGCTGAGCAGGGAGCCCGATGTGGGACTCGATCCCGGGTCTCCAGAATCATGACCTGAGCCGAAGGCAGTCGCTTAACCAACTGAGCCACCCAGGCGCCCCTGTACTGTTTTTTAATTTATTTTTTAAAATTGTCATAATGCTCTAAGGCAAGTATGTTCAAGTAGGACTGCTAGGTCAGACGGTAAGCACATCTTTAACTTACATGAGAAATTGCATTCAGGGGCGGCTGGGTGGCTCAGTTAGTTAAGTGTCTACCTTTGGCTCGGGTCATGATCGCAGAGTCCTGGGATCAAGCCCCATGTCGAGCTCCCTGCTCAGCTCAGAAATTCGGCTTCTCTCTCTCTCCCTCTGCCCTCTGCATGTGCTCTCTCTCTTGCTCTATCTCCCTCAAATAAAATCTTTAAAAAAAAATTGCATTCATTTTCACGAGATTGTACACTTTTGCATTACCACCAGCAATACAGGAGGGTTCTAGTTACTCTACATCCTTGTCTGCCCTTAATATTGTTAGTATTTTTTTCTTTTAGCCATTCTAATAGGCGTATGTTGCTAACTCACTGTGGTTTTAATGTGCATACTAATGACCAATGGTCTTGAACATCTTTTCCAGTGCTAATTTGCAGAGTAAATGGCCATATATTGTGAGTTTATTTCTTATTCTCTATTCTATCCCATTGGTTCACATGTCTATCCCTTCCATAATACCATGCCACAGTGGCTCTATAATTTGTAAAGTCAGGTAACGTGATTCTGTTTTTCTTTTTTTCTAAACTGTTTTTTAGGTATCTTAGTTCCTTTGCCCTTCCATGTAAAATTAGAATCAGCCTGTTTACATTTATAGGAAAAAGTCCTGCTTTTTGGTAGGCAGTGTGTTAAATCTACAGATCACTTTGGAGAGAACAGACATCATTACTATGTTGGACGTTCCAATACATGAACACAACATGTCTATCCATTTACTTAGGTTTGTGGTTTCTTCATCTTGTTAATCTAATCGTAAGCATTACAAATCCTGTACATGTTTTGTCAGACTTATTATAAATGGAATTTTAAAAAAATTTTCTATTTCCAACTATTCTTTGCTTATATAAAGAGGATTCATTTTTGGGTTGCTGACCATATTTCCTGTTATCCTGAGAAAGTCACTTGGTAGTTGGAAGTTTTTAAAAATAGATTCCATACAATTTTCAACCTAAAAAATATTATCTAAAATGGGAATCAATTTATTTTTTCCTTTCCAACTATAAGCTTTTTCTTTCTTTTTCTTGCCTTATTACAACTAAGATTTATTTTATTATGTTGAATAAGAGGGGTTAAGAGTAAACATCCTAGACTTTTTACCCATTCTAGGGGGGGAAGCATTCAGTCTTCCACCATTAAATGTGATATTGGCTATAGAGTTCTTGCAGATGTCCTTTACCAAATTTAAAGAAGTTCTTTTCTATTCCTAGTTTCCTGAGTGTTTTCATCACACACAGCACGTTGTATTTCGTCAAATGCTTTTTCAGCATCTACTGATATGATTGACCATGCTTTTTTTTTTTTTAAGAAGACTAAAGCTTCTCAAACTCAGCACTTTAGACATTCTCAGCCAGAAAATTCTTCGTCGTAGGGTGGCTTGTCCTATGTAACATAGGATGTTTAACATAATCCATGGCCTCTACTGATACTAGTAACACTCTCAGTGTTGGGACAACCAAAATGTCTCCAGAGACTGTTAAATGTCCTTTTGTGTGGCACAATCACCTTTAGTTAAAAACCACTGCTGTGGGGCACCTGGGTGGCTCAGTCCTTAAGCGTCTGCCTTCGGCTCAGGTCATGATCCCAGGATCCTGCGACTGAGCCCCACATTGGGCTCCCTGCTCGGTAGGAAGCCTGCTTCTTCCTCTCCCACTCCCCCTGCTTGTGTTCCCTCTCTCGCTGTCTCTCTCTCTGTGTCAACTAAATAAAATCTTTTTTTTTTAAGATTTTATTTATTTATTTGAGAGAGAGAATGAGATAGAGAGAGCATGAGAGGGGGGAGGGTCAGATGGAGAGGGAGAAGCAGACTCCCTGCTGAGCAGGGAGCCCGATGTGGGACTTGATCCCAGGACTCCAGGATCACGACCTAAGCCGAAGGCAGTCGCTTAACCAACTGAGCCACCCAGGCGCCCCTAAATAAATCAAATCTTTAAAAAAAAAAAGAACTACATTAGTTTGAGAAGAAGTAATTTTTTAAAAAAGGATTATAGTACTATCTTCTAGAAGAATAACTGACTAAACACCCAAAAAATTATTGAATAATAATGAGGAGGGGTTAATTGATAAGCTAGGTAATAAATTTCATTATGAAGCTTTTATCATTAATCAAAGCATAAGAAAAGACTTATCATTGGAAAAGAGAGTCCAGAAAGAAACCCAAGTATATAAAAGAATTTTACTAGGTTTTAACTATTATGAGGAATACAGAAAATAACTTTAGAAAATATAAGTAGCAATTTAAAGATTTTTTAAAAATCATTCTTAAAAGCTCATAGTTTTTACAAGTAAAATTTGTATACAATAAAAGTTAAAATTTAGGAATAGATATTTGCAACAGATGTCCAAATGTTAATATAACTATAATATAAATATAATAAAAATATCAACAAATATAAGGAGCTTTTATTCATCAACAGAAAAAAATCCACCATACCAAAATAGGTAAAAGGTATTATAACTGGAAAGAAAGGATATGCAAATACCAATTATTACATAAAAAAACAAAAAGTACTCCGTAATAACCAAGGAAATGCAAAATTTAAAAACACGGTACTAATTTTCACCTATCAAACTCCTCTATTTTTATTTTTTTAATGACGATGTCAAATGATGCTAAAGAATCAAAGGGAGCATTCTCCTTTAGCACACTGGCATTCTGAAGGAATAAACTGCTTCAATACAACTTTTAAGGAAATGTGGATTTCCTGAAGGAATAACCTGAATGCTAAACTGTGTTAATGCCAGGTAGATAACGAAAATAATGAATAGCAGTGATTTTAAACTGCGACTGAAGGATTTCCATGACCACCTATGGAAGGAAGTTGGAAGGAACGGACCTTCAGAGACCTTGTCCTATGAATCTCTTCATTTGGCTTGTCTTGATTTTTATCATTTATAAATCGTAATCCCAAGTATGTACTTTCCTGAGTTCTATGAGTCACTGTAGCAAATGATCAAACCTAAAAAGGCTGTGTGAACCCCCAAATTTATCATCAGTTGGTGAGAAGTGCAGAAGGCCTGGGGACCCTCTAAATTTCCAAGTAGTGTCTTCAGTGTGGGCAGTCTCAATGCGAACTGTGCCTTTAAGCTGTGGGGTCTGTAACGGGTTAGTGTCAGAACTGAATTATGCTACACTAACACCCAATTACTTTTTTTTAAAGGTGGAGTATGTGTAAACACATGCCCAGAAAAGACTGAAAGGATCTACTATAATTTGCTAATAGTGATCTTTTTTAACTACTAGGACTATGAGTAGTCTTTATACATTCTTCCACAGAACTCCTGCAAACATGAAATATTTAAACCACTCATTTTTAAAAACATCTAACAAGGATAACTTTACTAGGAAACTTACCTTTTTGTGCTTTCGCTGTTATTTCAAAGTATTTGACAGTAAGATCCTGAATAGACAGCACGGCCATGTGAGCTTTTCGCTGCCAATCAGCATCTTCTTTTTGTAGACTTTCAATTCTTCGGGGACCCAGATAATCATTCTCCATGGAAATCTTCAGAAAAAAAGAAAAATTAAGAAGCCCATTTCTTTCTTTCTTCATTCATTCCTTAAACATTTACTGAATGTTTAGTTATCAGGCAGGCATTGTGCCTTGTGCTAAAACAAAGAATACTTATTTTCTCTTGCTCTAGAGTACAAGTTATTAATTTACAAAACAAACAAATTAACAGTAACATTAAAGACATTTGACACAGAAATCTGTTCCCCATTCCTATCTTCTTTTTCACCCTTCCCCTCCTTCACATATAAACAAAGGACATACAGCAAAATGTTAAGATGTTATTTTTGGGTGCTGAGATAACAAGAAATATATTTCCTCCTTTATGATAATTCTATTTTCAGGTTAAGAATTATTTGTGCCACTAAATACTTATTTATAACTGGACATAAATAATTGAAAACTCAGATTTTTAAGACTGATAATTTATAAAAACCAGCCCGTCTATCTACTAAAGATCTCTGGACAAAAGTAAAAGACAAAAATTAAATATTATTTGCAAGAGTTACAAATAGAACAAAAGAGAGTTGAAAATCAAATGATGGACAGGGATGTACCAGCTGAATGCTAAAGTAAAATTCACAGAAGTGACAGTATTAATATAAAAGTATATAAAAACACTACACAGGTATGTTTAACATGAAAGAAAGGTGAAATCCAGCCAAACTAGCAATGGACCCTTTGTGCACTCTATCCTGCTTTATCATATAGTGAGAAAAGACTGCCTAAAAATTAAATGAGAAGTTAACATCTTATTAGGATGATGAAAAAAAAAAAAAAACACAGAGAAAGGTATTAACCCATCCCTGGCATATTTCTGAAAAACTAATCAACTATCATGAGCCATCAAAAAAGTTGTAAAACAATTTCAGAACTAGAAATACAGGCTCTATTCGCTAAATGGTGCAATAAACAAATTAAAAGAACAGCCTGAACCCAAAATAAAATTTTAATCACCAGGAGCCCTTTCTCACCCCCGCGGAGGCTTTCCAGAAGGGGCTTGAGCGGGGGACTTGGCACTGAAGTGGCCGAGCTGTCGGGAGGGGCCTGAGTGGGCACTTCGAGGACCCAAGATTGTCTAAAGCCACAGGGAAAATGGTGGAAAACTCACCGTCGCCATTGCCAGAAAGAACGATTTATGGCTTTATTCTTTTCTCAAGCTCCCAATTTGGCTTCATCCTGTATCTTGTGTGGGCATTTATTCCTGAATCTTGGCTAAACTCCTTAGGATTAACCTATTGGCCTCAAAAATACTGGTCAGTTGCATTGCCCGTCTACTTCTTCATCACTATAGTAATTGGTTACGTATTCTTATTTGGAATAAACATGATGAGTACCTCTCCACTCAACTCCATTCATACAATCACAGATAACTATGCTAAAAATCAACAGCAGAAGAAATACCAAGAAGAGGCCATCCCAGCATTAAGAGATATTCCTATTAGTGAAGTAAACCAAATGTTCTTCCTGGCAACTAAATAACTTTATGCCAAAAATTAAATTGTATGTAGACTAACACTGAGCATTTCCTATAATTTTTTATATAATACTTTTGACTATAATTATTTTGACTCTCTCTCGTACCCAATATTGAAATGTAAACAATTAAGTTGATTCTTTTAGATTACGTTATATTAGTATTATAAAAGTTCCTGAGTATTAGTTATTAAGAGAATAAATAAAATACTGCATTACCATATTTTAAAAAAATTTAATCACCAGGAAATGTAACCTAAAGGAAGATAATATTTGGTTTTAATCTTGAAAAAATATACTGCTCCTTAAGCAAATGAAGAGGCTTCCAGATAGAGGGGGAAATATACGCAAGAGCATTTAGTACAGAACCGAGCACACAATGAGCAATTTATAATAAGCAGTGTTATGAATGGACCATAGCAAGGCATAAGGAGGGATCAAGAATGACTAGAGGGGAACCTGGGTGGCTCAGCAGGTTAAGCATCTGACTTCAGCTCAGGTCATGATCTGAGGGTCCTGGGATAGAGTCTCACATGGGGCTCCGTGCTTAACAGGGAATCTGCTTCTCCCTCTCCCCCTCCCCCTGCTTGTGTGTGTGTGCACTCCCTAATAAAAAAGAATGACTAGAAAAAATCTGGGGGTGCCTGGCTGGCTCAGTTGATGGAGCATGAGACTCTTCATCTCCGGGTTGGAAGTTCAAGCCCCGCATCGGGTGTAGAGATTAGTTAAAAAAATATACAAAATCTTAAAAAAAAAAAAAAAATCTGTATATAGAACTGCCATCTCCTCAAAAAGTAAACAATGAAGGAGTTGCTGGTTTCAAAGGGGCGAGGATCAAGGATTTCATTTTATATACGTTAAGTTTGATTTTGCAAAGGTCATGGCTAGAGATATAAATTTAGGTAGCCTTGACATACAGATGACATTTACAGTCATCAGAGTGAAAGAGGTTATCTAAGGAAGTCATGAGAAAAAGGCTCATGATTGAGCCCTAAGGAATTCTGACTGTGAAGCTGGGTCAACAGCCTACAGAAACAAAGCTAGAGGAAGTGGGGACACCAGGCAAGTGTGGAATCACATAAGGAGCAAGATTCAAAGGAAATAAAATCTGTCCAACACTGCTTGTTGGATGTAGGATGACACCTAGTACCCACAGATCTAACAGTATTAAGATCACTGAACTTAGCAACAACTTAGTTCTAGAGTATAAGCAAATTTCCTTTGCCTATTAACTCCCATGACATCTTCAGATCTCAATTACTAGATCATGGAGGTCTTCCCAACTTCCCATTATAACCTCTTCAGTGCAACACATGTAACTTTCCTTCAAAGCACTTACCATAATCATACTTTATAAGATTTCGTGACCTTTAACTATTAACTGCTTCCCCCTTTGAAAGTTCTATGAGGGCAGAGAATGCATAGGCTTTTTTTGAGTGTGTGGTTTGTTGTTTTCTTTTGGTTTTTATTTTTCTGCTTCTCACTAGCGTACTGCCTGGCATGAAATAGGCAATCTAAAATATTTCCTAAAAGAGTAAGTAAATTAAAAATTCACTCTGCACCTGTTTTTAATGAGGAGCGAGATGTAGACACGTGTATAAATAAATACTCTTTTGAGAGATCTGAGTGAATAGAGGAAAAAAGGGTGGTGCTAGGAGAGGACAAAGCTTAAGGGTAAGCCTTTTGCTTTTTGTTTTATTTTAATGGGAGATCATGGAACAGGCTGAGAAGTGATAAGCAGTATCTAGCAAAGGGAAAACATAAAGATGCCAGGGGAAAATGGGGCTAATTATAGTAGAAAGGTCCTTAAGAACAACATGGGAAGGAACAGGATTCAGAGTACTGGTGTAGGGAATTTGCTCTTGGCAAATGTAGGCAAAGTTCTTTTGTGGGCATAAAGAAAGTCAAGTTTTGGAGGGGCGCCTGGGTGGCTCAGTTGGTTAAGCGACTGCCTTCGGCTCAGGTCATGATCCTGGAGTCCCGGGATCGAGTCCCACATCAGGCTCCCTGCTTGGTAGGGAGTCTGCTTCTCCCTCTGACCCTCTCATGCTCTATCTCATTCTCTCTCTCAAATAAATAAATAAAATCTTTAAAAAAAAAAAAAAAAAAAAAAAGAAAGTCAAGTTTTGGATTTGTAGAAGGATGAGGGGAATTTCTCTTTGATGATCTCCATTTTCCCCTGTGAAAAAAAGAGTCCAGATAAGAAAAGGTTGGTACAGGAGAATGGAGAAGACACAAAATAGCTGTTTTTAGATAGTAGGATGACAAACCATTTAGAAAAACTCATGAAGCAAATATTTTTTTAAAAAGTAACCAGGGTTATTGTGGTCATGGTAAAACAGGCACAAACTCATATACTGCTGTTAGAACCATAAATTGATGAAAACCTTTCTGGCAATTATTTTATGATACCATATTCTTTTCTTAAATACCTATTTTCTTACCTTTTTAAGAAAATACCTTCAAAAAAAATAACCAAAGATGTTCACTATAATGTTGTTCGAAATAAAAGAAAAACTGTCTCACAAATATCTAACAATAGAGAATATTACAGATGATACACCTATAAAATACAATTCTATGCAAAAATGTTTATGAGGTTTCCAGTAAGAAAGGAAAATGATTATGTTATAATATTAAGACAGATCAAATCACAGACATAATTTCAACTACATAATGTCCAGAAAAAAGGAGAAAATATGTAGAATGTATTACTGAGGTCATCTTTTGTTAGATTATGGGTGATTATTTTTCTTTTCTGTTTAAAATCTGTACTTTCCAAATCTTCTTTATTGTGTATGTATTGCTTTTATAATCATGAACCAAAAAAATGCTTTATCTCTTCTTTGGTTCACAAACCGTACCAACCAGACAAGATGAAGACACATTATCCCAGAGGTTTCCTGTTTCTAGTCAAGCAAACAATGAGCTCCTGTTTCCATATAGGAGGACCAGCAAGAGGCAAAATTATGAGACTTACTTTTTTTTCCAGTGTGTGTGGGAGGGAGGGGAAGTGGAGATATGATCAGAACCTAAATGTCTTCCTTAATAGTTGGAAAACAGAATTACGTGAGCTCCATTTCTGGGACTACAAAAATAGTGCCAAGTAAGGACAATTAAGTCAGTAGGAGAAGCTTAGATTCTTGGTATCAGATTCCCTACTTACCAAGACTGGAATTAATTCTCAGAAGACAATTACTGTATCTCCAGTCACATACTGCAGGAGTCAAACTTACATGATGCTACTGGATATGGTTGTTTTTTTTCTCCCTTTTAGACTTTACCATGGCTAATATTTGGAATCATTCAATTATATAATTTGAATAAAGAGCCCATTGTACTGGGTGCTTCAGGGGATGTAACATAAGATACACATTCTCCTCCTAAGAAACTTACAATCTAATTGGAGGGTGGGGTAAGCAAAGATATCTGTGCTGCAGAAATCTGTCTTCAAATTAGGAGACCTGGCTGTGCTATGTAGTAACTATGAGAGCTTTGTTTGACACAATCACTTAACATTCGATTATTCACTCAAAATGATGATGTATTATAGCATTTTCTCAGAATCAGTACAGTACTAGGCAGTAGGCATAGAAAGATACTCAGCCTAGTGGAAGACACAGACAACAAAATAAGAATTAAAATAGAGTATGAAAACATATCAAAGATAGAGTATTCCTAAAATACTATGGGAAACACCAGCTATGGAGGTTGCAGTACCAAGTCTGGGAAGAAAATTTCTAATGGGAATGATGAGTAAGTAAATTCTGAAAGAACAAGTAGAATTTTGGGGCGCCTGGGTGGCTCAATCGGTTTAGTGCCTGCCTTTGGCTCAGGCCATGATCTCAGGCCTTGGGCTCCTTGCTCAGTGGGGAGTCTGCTTCTCCCTCTGCCACTTCCTCCCCCCCTACCCCGCCCATGCTCTCTCTCTCAAATAAATAAAACCTTTAGGAAAAAAAAAGCAAAAAAAAACAAGTAGAACTTTATCCAGGTATTAAAAATGGTGAAGGGTGTCTCTGTGTAAAAAGAATAAATGTATTCTAAGGGGCGGCTGGGTGGCTCAGATCATTAAGCGTCTGCCTTCGGCTCAGGTCATGATCCCAGGGTCCTGGGATCGGGCCCCACGTCGGGCTCCTGGCTCGGCGGGGAGGCTGCTTCTCCCTCTCCCTCTGCTTCTCTCCCTGCTCATGCTCTCTTTCTCTCTATCCCAAATGAATAAATAAAATCTTTAAAAAAAATAAATAAATAAAGGTATTTTAAGACCCTTAAAGTAAATGAAATGTTTGGCAGGAAGAGAATTCATTTAGCTGTTTAGATCAGGATATACTTTATTGAGGTTCAAAACTGCAGAGGGCTCTAAAGGAAGGGTATGATTTTGACAGATACATATAGTATATGGGGAAAGAGAACCACCCAAAAGGCCTGCTGGAGGCAAGAAATGACCTGAGCAAAAGGCTAGCCTAGAGGCAGTTAGGTTCAGTGTGTTAAGAGAGAACCGTTCAGCATGGCAGAGTTTAGGTAAAACAGATAAAGGCAATGGGAGATAAGACTAGAAAAAGAGGTTGTGGTCACTATTAGGAGACCTTAAAATGTCAGACTGAAATCATACTTAGCTTGAGAGGCACCAGGAAACCACTGTGGGATTCTTAGCAATAAGTGGCATACTTAGACTTCAGCTCAGATAGAAGGACTCAGATGTGTTTGCTATCTAACAAAATCATCAAGGTTTGTGCTTTGTTGTGATTACCGCCGATTTTTAAACACTCAAGTTAAAAGGTATAAGATTAATATTCGTAAGTGTGGACCAAAGATTTAGTAAATTTAACACTGCAGCCAAATTTTAAACTCTTACTCAGCATGTTATGATAAAACTTCTTTTTGATGACACGATTAAACTTTATACCCTTTCAAGGACTTGGTATACTGTACCTAAAACCATAAGCTAGATAACTAGGTTTTTTTCCTAACTTTGAAAAAGTCTAAAGACATGTAAATTCTTGTCCATCAGTTCCCAGGTTCATCCTTATGCTTTGTGATGCTAGAGTTGGGGCTCTGTGAACCACGTTTAGGCTTTGCCAATAGAAAGGGCTGGAGGAGGGAGAAGAGATTTGCTTCTTCCTATGTATATCACTTGACTTTCCTGTTTGCTGTTCCTATGAGCATCATCACAGATTCACCTCTTCCTCCCAGCATCCGCAGTTCCTTCCTGAAGCAGTTCACAGAATCCAGTTTTCAATTTGTCAGCCTTAGCAGAACTAGCCTCACTTTCTGCCCACCCTCCCCCCATGGGGAACCAACACCAGCCTGCTCTATTCCCAGACATCTGGGTCTCTCCTTTGAGCTGAGACATACCAGCCCTTGACGAGCTATGTTGCCTTCCCCAGACTTCAGCTCCACACACAGTCCATTCTCCATGTTAAAGCATTAACAATTACCATCTCTTTCCTGTGTGCCACCAATCCAGGAGTGGTGGCTGTTTTTACAATTGTTAGCTCTGATATCTTAGTTGCCGTCTTAACTATCTGGTTAACAACTTTAAGCCAAATTAACAATTCTTTGTATTAAAATCTCCCCTACTGAAATAACCAGTTTACTTTTCCAATCAAACCCCTACAGACAACTATGGAACAGAAATTTAATAAACAGAACAAGCAGTGTTCAAAATTCAAAAATCTTAACTCTGATCATTAAATAGAAATCTTTTTCACTTGGATGGCTAACCACTGTACAGAAGTGAGGAAACTTACATTCTGGCTTTTTAAAGAGAAAAAAACTTTTTTAAATCTGCTGGTATTTGAAGATAATTTGTACTTTGTTGTTGGATTATCTTTACTTCACTGTACAGGTATATTCAAATATACGCAACGTAAACACCTCTCTATGCTTTTTAAATGCCGTTTAAATGACTTCTGAAACAAAGTAGTTAATACTGCAGCCAACTTTTTAAAAGAATGTTAATATAGTTTACTGTACCTAAGACATTAAGCCAGGATACTAAGTTCTTTTCCTAACTTGGCAAGTCTGAAAATGTACAGCATTGGTCAGCTGGATCATGTGCTTAAAAACAATGACATCTCTGTTTTCAATTTCAGGGCTAGAAAGAAAACAGTGCCTGTTTTTAAAATGGAAAAAAGTATGTGTCAGTTTAGGTAGCTATAGTGAGACCAATGTATAAATACAAATTTCTTGGCATCAATTACTTATTATGAAGTACATCACTTCCTTGGATACTGGTTTTATATGAGAAACTTAAGTGTTATTCCTGTCTATTGTTGGGTTAGTGGGTGAAGAAGAGAAAAATACAGCAAAACAAAACCTCCAATTCTCATGTGAAAGAGATGCCAAGATAAATTTGTATATATACTGATGTAGTAGTGCCGCAAATTTTCCAGGCCCAGGAATCACCTGAAGGTGACCAAGATTAACAAAATGACATGATCAGATTTGGAAATATCTACTCATGCATTTTTTGTATTCAAAGTAAATCAGTATTCTTGAGAAAAAGTGTGAAATGATAAATTTTTTTTAAAGACGAGAGAAATCTGGGGTGCCTGGGTGGCTCAGTGGGTTGGGGGTCTGACTCTTGATTTCAGCTCCGGTCATGATTTCAGGGTCATGAAATCAAGCCCCGCGTCAGGCTCCACTAGGGAGTCCGCTTGAGATTCTCTCCTTCTGCCCCTCCCCACTGCTCTTGTGCATGCTCTCTAAAAATAAATCAATCTTAAAAAAAAAAAAAAAAAATGGTGAGAGAAATCTAAAGGCAAGGAAACCAAAGAAAAAATAGCTCAGGTAAGAGATAAGTACCTTTTTAAGATTTTATTTATTTGACACAGAGAGAGACAGCGAGAGAGAACACAAGCAGGGGGATGGGAGAGGGAGAAGCAGGCCTCCCGCTGAGCAGGGAGCCCGATGTAGGGCTCAATCCCAGGATCCTGGGATCATGACCTGAGCGGAAGGCAGACACTTAACGACTGAACCACCCAGGCGCCCCAAGAGGTAGGTACCTTAATGTATACTGATGGCACTACATAGTTCACAGCTGGCATGCCATAGTATACAGTGATCCAACAGTGTAAAAACCACCCTGCACAAAAGTGCCCCATCAAGGGGGCAGAGTGTGGAGACTGAAAAGTAGCCCATCTTTTGCCAAGCCATGTATACTGCTGCACCTGCCCAGAAGAAGGCCCTTTTCTAATTTGTCCACTGGAATAGGGGCTGGGTAGTGTTTATCTTTCTATCTCACACAAGGATACCTACAGATTTGCTTGGTCTTGGGGGAGAGGAAGGGTGGAAGAGCACATTTAAGATACAATGAGGAGATAATTGGCAAAATGAAGTGCCTGGCTACAAAGGGGAGAAAAGAGCTGAAGATGCCTTCCAGATTCTAGCTTATTTCTTTCAGCAAGTATTAAAAAAAGTCGGCCAATGTGTTTGAAGTGCTTTTAGCTAATACACAAAGACCAATCAGTGTACCAACTCAGTACTAACCCTGACTCATTAATATGCTGGGTTTAAAAATCTAGATAGAATCATCTAGTTTGAATCTCACTCTGTGGATGCAAAAACTGAGTCCCAGACAGACTGTAACTTTGAGTTCAGTGTGTTCCATCCCTTAGTGGTTTCAAGTTCTTTTAAACTTGTGGTTCTCACACTGAAGTATGTATAATCACCTAGAAGGCTTTTTAAAACAAAGATTGCTGAGCCCCTCTCCCTAGAGTTTCAGTAGAGATCTGAGGTAAGGACCAGGAATCTGTATTTATAACAAGGTTCCAGGTGATACTAATGCTACTAGTCCGGGGGTTACATTTCTGAGGGTCAATGTATTAGACATAGAGTCTGGTAGCTCCGTCAAGGGGCGTGTGTCTCAAAACGACTTTTAGGCCAAAAATTCTGGGTAGGGAGGAGATGCTTAATGCTCATAGATGAGACAGAGGATTAGTGAAAAACCTTTATTAATTACCACTTATAGGGGTGCCTGGGTGGCTCAGTGGGTTAAGTGTCGTATGCCTGTAGTTAAGGTGGTGATTCTGGGGTCAAGCCCCACATCGGGCTTCCTGCTCAGCAGGGAGTCTGCTTCTCCCTCTCCCTCTGCCCCTCTCTCTGCTCATGCTCTCTCTCTCAAATAAATAAATTAAAAAAAAAAAAGAACCAGATACTTGTGTGAGGCATAGAACTAGCAGACAGAGCCAAATATTACTTTCTGCCTTGAGATAAAGCTGCTAGATCTGAACAATTAGTAAAGTGGTGGGGTTTTATGATCAAAGGCCTTCTATGAGTAATAAAGGATGCTTTTAAGCATACAAAATAAATAGCAGGAAGGGAAAAATGAAGGGGGGGAAATTGGAGAGGAAGACAAACCATGAGAGACTATGGACTCTGAGAAACAAACTGAGGGTTCTAGAGGGGAGGGCAGTGGGGGGATGGGTTAGCCTGATGATAGGTATTAAGGAGGGCACGTATTGAATGGAGTACTGGGTGTTATATGCAAACAATGAATCATGGAACACTACATCAAAGACTAATGAGGTAACGTATGGTGACTAACATAATAAAATAAAACTTAAAAAAAAGAATACAAAATTAAAAAAATGTTTTTAAATACCATTTATATAAATATAATTAAGACTATACTGGGGCTCCTGGGTGGTTCATTCGTTAAGTGTCGGCCTTCGGCTCAGGTCATGATCCCAGGGTCCTGGGATGGAGCCCCGCAACAGGCTCCCTGCTCTTCAGGAAGCCTGTTCTCCCTCTCCCACTCCCCCTGCTTGTGTTCCCTCTCTCGCTGTGTCTCTGTCAAAAAAATAAATCTTAAAAAAAAAAAAGACTAAAGTATACTTAATATAAAATATATAGTAACTATATTATAAAATGTGAATATATATTTTGTAAAATATCAAGATATATTAAGTATAAGCATATGAATATTTTATAATTATATAATATATAATACAAATATACATTCAGGGTACCAAGTTAACTTCTTTTCGATCATGCTTTAATATCTAGGTTAAAAGCACTGGAAATTAAGTTCTTTCTAAAGAATCTAGAGTACAGGTCAAACTCCACAGGATGCTATAGTGTTCTAGCCCTGGACCACCTTTCCTCTCATTTACTACAAATCCTTAGACCCGAGACATACCAAACAATTTACACCCTGTAGTATAACTAAAACAGCAAGCTTTGCAGTCCAACAGACATGTGTTTCAATCCCAGCCATGCTATTTACCAGCATTGACCAATGGTGCCAGGCAGGAGTGAAGATTTGGTAATTTATTCAATAATTCATTTTGACTAAAAGCACAAGCACATACATGCCTATTCACTGTACCATTCCTGTTTTTATCTGTATCTGGAGTATTTTGTATTCCAATCTCCAGTGCAGACATATGTACCCACTTCCTATTGAATTGTTGATTCTTTCAATGGTGAAGTGCTCAATAATCCCTCTTTTTCCATGTATCTTTAGGCAGTATTGATCACTCCAATTTGTGTGCCTCTACATCAACTTTTACATGATACTTTTTTCCTTTTTTTAAAAAAATCACCCTTATTAAATTATAATTTACATACAACAGAATGTTCCCGATGTAAGTGTAAACTTTGATGAATTCTGACAAGTTTATATATTCATGTAAAAACCACTATAATCAAAATTTAGAGCCTATCAATCACCCAAAGGATTCTGTTACACCTGTTCCCTCTTAGTCAATCTCCATTGCCTAACCACAGGCAACAAGTGCTAAGCTTTCTGTCAATATAGATCAGAACCATCATCTCCAGAATTTCACATAAATGGATTCACACAGTTTACACTGTGTCTATTGCCTTTTGTTCAGCATATTTTTTTGTAAACTGTTTTATTAAGGCTTAATTTATATATAAATTAATCCATTTAAAGTGCTCAATTTGATGAGTTTTAACAGCTGTATACATCCAAGCAACAACCACTACAATTGAGACACAAAACATTTTTATCACCTCCAGAAGATTCCTCATGCCATCCATCCCTTCACACATGAATATACACTTTTGTATTTGACTTCTTTGACTTAGCAAGATTTCAAATTTATCCATGTTTTTGTGCCTATCGAGAGTAAATTCCTTTGCACTGCTGAGTATTTATTCTGTAATACGGAACTACCACATTTTGCTTATCCATTCACCCACTGATGGTTATTGGGGCTGTTCCAGTTAGGGGCTACTGGGAAGAAAGGTGGCATGAGTATTAGTGTATCAGTCTTCGGAGTAGATGTCTTCATTTCTCTTTTATAAATAACTAGGATTTGAATAGCTGAGTAGTAAGGTATGTATATATATAAAACTCCTTAAGAAACAGCCAAACTGTTTACCAAAGTGGTTACACCACTGTAAAATATGCTAGGAATATCTGAGAATTCCAGTTACTCCATATCCTTACCAGCCCTTGGGAGCACCACAATTTTTTTTTTAAGATTTTATTTATTCATTTGACGGAGAGAGAGCACAGGTGGGGGGTGGGGAGAAACAGGCTCCCCACTGAGCAGGGAGCCTAATATGGGGCTCGATCCCAGGACCCTGGGATCATGACCTGAGACAAAGGCAGCCACTTAATCAACTGAACTACCCAGGTGCCCTAGTGCCAGAAATTTAAATTATATTCACTCTAATGGGTGTGTATCTCACTGTAGTTTTAATTTGAATTTCCATGATGACAATTTTAAGCTTCTCTGTGTGTGCTCATTAGCCATTTCTTTAAGTGTCTTTTAAATATTTAGCGGATTTTTAGGGACTTCTGGGTAGCTCAGCAGGTTAAGCGTCTGCCTTCGGCTCAGGTCATGATCTCAGGGTCCTGGGATGGAGCCCCACATCACGCTCCTTGCTCAGCACAGAGCCTGCTTCTCTCTCAGCCTGCTGCTCCCCCTGCTTGTGCACTCTCTCACTCTCTGACAAATAAATAAATAAAATCCTTTAAGTAAATAAACAAATATTTAGCTGATTTTTAAATTTTTTTGGTTGTCTTACTGAGCTGTACAGTTCCTTTTTCAGATGTATTAGAAGTATTTTTTTTCCCAGTCTGTGCGCTTGCCTTCTATTTCTTAATGATCTTTCAAAAATTAAGTGTTTAATTTTGGTCAAGTCCAACTTATCAAAAACATTTTTTAAAGTTTATGGCTCAAGTTTTCTGCATCCTGTCTAAAAAGCCTTTACCTTTTCTTTCCCAAAATTGTGAAAACTTCCTATGTTTTCTTATATAAGTTTTCCGTTTTGTTTTGTTTTGTTTTTTAAGAGAGAACTGGGGGAGTGGTGGTGGGGAGAGGTAAAGATCTTAAGCAGGCTCCACACCCAGCACCGAGCCAACACAGGGCTCGATCTCACGACCCGAATCAAAATCAAGAGGTCGACGCTTAACCTACTGAGCCACCCAGGCGCCCCTCTAAGGTCTAAGGTGGATTTCAAGTTAATTTTTGTACATGGTTTGTTTTTGTTTTTTTCCCCCTTAATTTTTCTTTTTTAAAATTTTTAAAAATTCTTTGTTTTTTATTTTTTTTTTATTTTTTATTTTTTTAATTTTTTTTTTTTAAATATTTTATTTATTTATTTGAGAGAGAGAGTGAGAGAGAGAAAGAGCACAAGAGGGGGAAGCGGGAGAGGGAGAAGCAGACTCCCTGCTGAGCAGGTAGCCCGATGCGGGACTCGATCCCGGGACTCAGGATCATGACCTGAGCCGAAGGCAGTCGCTTAACCAACTGAGCCACCCAGGCGCCCTAAAAATTCTTTGTTTTTTAATAAACCCTTGTGTCAAAGGCTGAATTTCAATAGATCGCAGCAAGGGAGCTGCTCTGCTACATACAAACCCCGACCCAGAAGCAGGTCATCTACGAATGGTTTGGCACCAGGTTCCCCACGAACGTGCGCTGCGTCACGGGCGACGGGGCGGCCCCCTTTCCTGGGACAGGGGCTCTCCACACCAGATCCCGGTCACGACCTGCGGAGGCCCGCTGGCAGGGAGGCGGGGGACCCACTATCCGAGGCCAACCAAGTCTCTGTGGTGCTGCCTTATTGGTCTGCCTGGGCAGGATTCTGACTTAGAGGCATTCAGTCATAATCCCACAGATGGTAGCTTCACCCCACTGGCTCCTCAGCCAAGCACATATGAGATCAGTTTTTTTAATGTGGGTATGCGGTTGTTCTGGTACCATTTCTTGGAAAGATTATTCTTTCTCCCACTGAACTGCTCTGTCACCTTCGTGAAAAACTTACTATATAACCACGCATGTACTTCTGGATTCTATTCTATTCTGTTGATTTACAATTCTATCCTAGGCCAATAGTACAATGTCTGGATTTCTCTAGTTTTTTAGTAAGGAGGACTTATTACCTGACTTCAAATTTTACCTTTTTCAAAACTGTTAAAGCCCTCCTTTGCCTTTCCATAAAAATTTATAAATTCGCTTATCAGTTTCTGGGGGAAAAAAACCTACTAGAATTTTAATTTGAATCTACAGATCAACTGAAAACTGACATCTAAACATTACTGAGTCTTCCAAACTATTATCATGATCTCCCCATTTCTTAAGGTACACTTAATGTCTCTCAGCAAAGTTTTATAATTTTCAGTATACAGAACTTTCATATATTTTGTAAAATTTATTTCTAAACAGTTCATGTTCAGAGATACTTATAATGGTGTTTTAAAGTTTCTATAATTTTCATTTCTAAAAGACAGAAAATGCAACTGAGTTTTTAACATTAACCTTGTACCTAAATTTACATATTATTTTCAACAGGTTTTTTTTGTTTAAGATCCCTTAGGATAGGGGCACCTGGGTGGCTCAGGTGGTTAAGGGTCTGCCTTTGGGTCAGGTCATGATCCTGGGGTCCTGGGATCAAGCCCCGTATCAGGCTCCCTGCTCCCTGTAGATTTCTCAATGCATCTACAACTTACCTTTCTAGGCTCTTCTCATCCCTGCCTACTCAACAGAATGCCCTTTGAGATACTCTAAAATGAGGTGCTCAGGCTCTATGTAATCTTTCTTAATCAACCAAAATAGAATCTTTGGGGAGAAAGGACCAGGTATTTGCATTTTTAAAAAGCTCCTCTATGGGCATAAAGCTCCTCTATGGCCAGCCAGGCTGAGAACTTTGAAACAGGCAGGGAACTATGAAGGTTTAAAAAAAAAAAAAAAAAAATACCTTGATCTGTTGTCTCCGTAGCATGGCAAGTTCTCTCATGTCTCGGAATGGCTGTAGTAAATACTGATATAGTTCAGTTGTGGCTTCTGCAAGGCTGCTATAGGCTTCATCCTCCATCTGATACAAGTCCAGAAGCTCGACCATGCTTTCTGTATTCTTGTGCTTATCCAAAAGCTATGGAACAAGAAAATTTTATTACAAAGAATCTGATTATAATAGCCTATAAATACTTCCTTTTAACTCCCTCCCTTATCCTCTTCGGATGTTAGAATACTGAAACACAGAAGGAATGAAAATCACTGAATGCTTTTCATCATTCATCTCCATGCTGAGATGTCCTACTACTCAAGACCTGCTTGAATCATCCCTTTCAAACTGCTCTCATCATATTATTCCTGTTCTGTGTATTTTCTGGGACTCCATACTATCTATCTGCCTAGACTTAAGTCCTTAAATATATTTTCCCAAGTATCTTGTAGCTTTCTCTGTATTTATAAAAAAATTTTTTTCTTTGCTAATATACAAAGTAGTTAACAACTCTTACAATATTATTTTACTAATTTTCCCAAATCTTCTTGGCACTCCCCTCCTCCTCCCAGTTTGGAACATTCCCACATTAACTTTCAACTCCCACTTACCACATCCCTCAAAATCTAGGTTAATAAAAACCTCAACTGTACTAAAGAGTTTAAGACTGACTATAATAGATTTTTATAACTATTACTTGCACTCCTTGGTACTCGTGTATGTGTTTGTGTATGTTTTCATTCATTCCTCGGCAAATACAGACATCTAATACCTTAGGCACTGGCCTAAAAGCGGGGCATACAAAAACATGGCTGTTCTCTTCAGGAAGCTTACAGTGTGGTAAATAAACAGAAACTAAATAACTAAAACTAAATAAGTTTTTAAAAAATTACAAACTGGGGCACCTGGGTGGCTCAGTTGGTTAAGTGACTGCCTTCGGCTCAGGTCATGATCCTGGAGTCCTGGGATCAAGTCCCGCATCGGGCTTCCTGCTCAGCAGGGAGTCTGCTTCTCCCTCTGACCCTCCCCCTCTCACCTCTTCTCTCTCAAATAAATAAATAAAATCTTTAGAAAATAAAAATAAAACAAATAAAAATTACAAACTGTGACAGTCTCATTTCAAAGGCACAAAATTCTGCTTTTCATTCCATACCTAAAGTTTTCACTACTATCTTCCTCCCCAACTTTTTGCTTTAGTTACGTTGCGCTATACATATTATACTCAATTTAGAGTCCAAATTCACTTCCTGCCCAGATTCTTACCACTAAATGTAGCAACACCTACGCATTAGTCTTTTGCCTACTATTATCATTAACAATCATGATGGATCAGATAATCTAAAATGTTTTTATGACAAAGAACTACTATATAAATACTTATTATTCTGTTAATATTGTAATTCCAACTTCCACTGCTAACATGGAGAATTTCCACTATCCAGTATCAGCTGAATAGTTCCTCTTAGACCAATTCTCCCATTGATGGTGACTATAAACCCTGGGCAAAATATTACAACACTACTACCTGAAGGCACTGTAAAGTGACCAGAAATAAATAAAAACTGGAAAGAACATCAATACTTAGAAGATAGGAAAACCGTAAGTGAGTTTTTATTCACGGCATTTGGCCTGAGGGGAGGCCCCAGTGGCTGCCAGAGGAGAGAAGTTTGGCTGAAACAGAAAACTACAGTTTTGGTGCTTGAAGAATCAGAGGACAGAGTTCAAGACAACCACAGCACCTAGAAAAGGGGGTAAATGCTGAAACGGAGAAAGCCAAAGGAGGAAATCCCAAATTGGTATATAAACTCTACTCAAGGGGCATCTGGGTGGCTCAGTTGGTCTTAAGCGGCTGCCTTCGGCTCAGGTCATGATGTCAGGGTCCTGGGATGGAGCCCCCAGTTGGGCTCCGTGCTCGGCAGGGAGTCTGCCTCACCCTCTGCTCTGCCCCCCCCCCCACTTGTGCGCTCTAACAAATAAAAATTAAAAATAAATAAATAAACTCTACTCAAATTTCAGGCTGATTACCAGAACTATGTACGTACAAGATAGGCTGTGGGCAAAGCAGCTAAACATAAAAATGTAATATTTTAGCTGCGCTTCTGTGAACGATGAGTAGTCTGCAGTTGAACCAATTAAATTAAGTATCTGCTAAAACAAATCTATTTTAAAAAAAAAATCAACATTCTCTGGAAGAATATAACACACAACAGAGGCTCTGCAAGGTACCATTTATAATGTCCAGAATACAATCCAAATTTTGCAGACCTATAAAGAAATAGGAAAACAAAACAATGCTCAAAAAGCAATTAAATGGAGAACTGTAAGATGAGATACTTTCGATTTCACACAGATTTTATTTTAATTCTAATTTTTTTAACGATTTTATTTATTTATTTGATAGAGAGAGAGAACGAGCACACAAGCAGGGGGAGCAGCAGAGGGAGCAAGAGAAGCAGGCTCTTCGCTGAGCAAGAAGCCCGCTGTGGGGCTCGATCCCAGGGCCCTGGGATCATGACCTGAGCTGAAGGCAGACACTCAACTGACTGAGCCACCCAAGAGCCCCTCAATTTAGCAAAGATTTTAAAGCCATTATTATAAAATGCTAATGGATGCAATTTGCTCATGAAGAATAAAAATCTCAAAGGAGAAATAATTTTTTAAAAATATTTTATTTATTTGAGAGAGAGCAAGTGAGCACGGGGGGTGGGGGGTGCTTGGGGGCTTGATCCCATGGCCCCGAGATCTTGACCTGAGCCAAAGTCAGATGCTTAACCGACTGAACCACCCAGGCACCCCTAAAGGACATTCTAGAACTAAAAAATATAGTGTCTAAAATAGTCCTAGGGCACACACACACTAAGAGGTTAAAAGATTAAAAAAGTAATCTTAAGTCTATGATGAGCACTTCCTACTCCCCTACTTCCTTGCTGTTGCACCAGTAGAGCTCCTGTATAAAAGAATGAAACTGAAAAAAACTTCATTTTTTTAAGATTTTAAGAAGTGGGGCACCTGGGTGGCTCAGTCATTAAGCGTCTGCCTTCAGCTCAGGTCATGATCCCAGGGTCCTGGGATCGAGCCCCGCATTGGGCTCCCTGCTCTGCAGGAGGCCTGCTTCTCCCTCTCCCACTCCCCCTGCTTGTGTTCCTGCTCTCGCTGTCTCTCTGTCAAATAAATAAAATCTTAAATTAAAAAAAAAAAAAAAGATTTTAAGAACTAGGAAAACCCAAAACACCACGGGAGACAAAACCAAAGACACCAGAGGAAATCCTAGCCTCTGCCACCTATAGCAATTGCCTAGATTAACACAGATGAGTCTCCTCTAGGTGAATAACAAAACCTCAGTCTAAAGGCATATTTCTCTCAGCTCCTTTTGCCTAGTATCATCACGTTCAGCTTTCAAAAAAAATTACAGGGCATATTAAAAGTACAGTTTGAAGAGACAGCAAGCATCAGAACCATACTCAAGTAAAGCAGGGATATGGGAATTATCAGACCAGGAATTTAAACTATGATTAATATGGTAAGTGATCTTGGAGTGCCTGGGTGCCTCAACAGGTTGAGTGACCAACTCTTGGTTTTGGCTCATACCATGATCTCATTGGGTCGTGGTATCGAGCTCCATGCTCAGAGGGGGAGTCAGCTTGAAGGCTCTCTCCCTCTGCCCCTCCCCCCACTCCTGCTCACACCTCTCTCACACACACACACTCTCTCTTAAATACACAAATAAATCTTTTTAAAATTATGCTAAGGAATCTAATGGAAAAAGCAGACAACATGCAAGAACGAATGTATATAACATAAGCAGAGAGTTGGAAATACTAGGAATCAAAAGGAAATGCTATAAATCAAAACCACTAAAATGCAAAAATGCCTTCAATAGGCTTATTATTAGGCTGGACAAAACAACAACAAAACAAACCAGCAAATGAGCTTGAAGAAATGTCAGTAGAAACTTCCAAAACTGAAAGGCAAAAACAAAAAAAATATTTGAAAAAAAATATCCAAGAAGCATGGGACAATTACCTATAAAAGAGTAAGGAAAAATTTGTATCAGACTTCTCTTCAGAAACCATGCAAACAAGAGAAGTAGAGTGAAATAGTAAGAGTTCAGGGGTCCCTGGTTGGCTCAGTCAGAAGTTGTGATCTTGGAGTTGTGAGTACAAGTCCCACATTGGGTGTAAAGATTACTAAAAACAAAACAAAACAAAACAAAACAAAACTTAAAAAAAAGTTAAAAATCCATACACCTAGAATTTTGTATTCAGTGAAATTACCTTCAAAATTGAATGAGAAATAAAAGAGATCCTCAGGCAAACACAAATTGAGGGAACTGTCTTGCAAGAAATATTAAAAGATTATTTGTCAGAAAGAAGGAAAATTATATAGGTCAGAAACTTGGATCTAGATAAAGAAAGGAAGAATGTTAGACAAGAATAAAAGTAAAAAAAAAAAAAAGAATAAAAGTAAAATAACATCTTTTCCTATTATTCTTAACGGATCTAACAGCTACTAGTTTACTCAAAATAGGAGTCACAATACATCCAGTGATTACACCTTACAGATTAGTAAAGTAAATGACAGCAAGGTTACAAGGGACAGGAGGGAAGAACTGGGAATACCTTGTTATAAGGTACTTGTACTACATGTAAAGTAGAACAGCATGATTTGAAAGAAAGGTTGGTTAGTATTGCAAACCTATTATCGCAAACTTGAATGCAACCACTAAAAAAAAGTTTTAAAAGCATCACAGACATGCTAACTGAGGATGTTATACTGAGAAAAAAACAGAATAATATAAGATGCTCAATTAATACCAGAAGGCCAAGAGTGGAAAGCAAAAAGGACAGAAACAACAGGGCAATCAAAAGAAAATAGTAACAGATACGGTAGGTATTACTCCAACTGTACCAATTATCACTTTAAACATCAATGGCTGAAATACACCTATTAAAAGAGACTATCAGGGTGAACATAAAAACAAGATCCAACTGTATGTTGTCTAAAAGAAACTCACTTTAAATACAGACACAGATGGGTTAAAGTGGGTTAAAGTGGTAAAGACATACCATGCTAACACTAGATCAAAAGAAAGCTGCAGTAGCTGTATTACTTTCAAAAGCAGACTTCAGAACAAGGAAAATTATCAGAGAAAATTATAAAATAGTTAATTCTCCAAGACATAATAATCCTTAATGTGTATATGCCCAAAAACATAACACCAAAATACCCAAGTTAAAAATGGATACAACTACAAGGAGAAAAGGAGTCCACTATGACAGCTGGAGACATCAAGATCCCTTATCAGTAATGGACAGATCCAACAGGCAGAAAATCAATAAAGATATAGCTGAACTCAACAGCACCATCAATGGGACATAATTGACATCTATCAACTATTTCATCCAACTGCAGCGAAATACATTATTCTTTTTGAGCTCACATGGAACATTTACCAAGACAGATCACATTCTGGGCCTAAAACACATCATAATAAATTTAAAAGAACAGAAATCAGGGGCGCCTGGGTGGCTCGGTGGCTCAGTCGTTAAACGTCTGTCTTCGGCTCAGGTCATGATCCCAGGGTCCTGGGATTGAGCCCCGCATCGGGCTCCCTGCTTCGCAGGAAGTCTGCTTCTCCCTCTCCCACTCCCCCTGCTTGTGTTCCTGCTCTAACTATCTCTCTCTGTCAAATAAAAAAAAAAAAGTCTTTAAAAAAAAAAAAAGAACAGAAATCATACAAAGTATGCTCTTAGACTACAATGGAATTAAACTACAAATCAGTAACAGAAATATTTCTGGAAATCCCCAAAATCCTTGGAAGATAAAACAACACAATTTTAAATAGTGCATGGGTCAAAGAAAAAGTCAAGAGAAATTTTAAAATATTTTCAACTCAAGAAAAATGAAAAAAAAAATTTTTGGGTTGCAGTAAAAGTGTTTAGAGGAAAATCTGCAGCACTGAATGCATATTACAAAAGTCTGAAAGCAATAATCTAAATCTTTACCTTAGAAAAGAGCAAATTAATTTCAAAGACTGCTGGAAAAAAAGAAAATTTAGAGTATAAATCAATGAAATTGAAAAAGAGAATCAATAGAGAAAAATCAATGGAACAAAAAACTCTGGTTCTTTGAAAACATCAATAAAATTGATAAACCTCTATCAAGGTTAACAAAGAAAAAGAGAAGACACAAATAACTAATATCAGAAATGAAAAAGAGACATCATTACTGATCCCATGGACATTAAGAGGAATATAAGAACATCTCTATGCCCACAAATTCAAAAAACTTGGTGAAATGGATGAATTCCTTAAAAGACACACTCTAATGAAACACAAGAATAGATCATCTGAACAGGCCTTTATTCAAGAAATTGAATTCATAATTAACAACCTCACAACACAGGGAACACCAAGCCCAGATGGGCTCACTGGTGAACTCTACCAACAATCTAAGGAAGAAATTTTGCCAATTCTCTACAATCTCTCAAGAATACAAACATAGAGGGAATACTTCCTTATTCTAAGAGGTCAGCATGTGCCTAATACCAAAAACAATGACATTACAAGAAAACTACAGATCAACATCTCTCATGAATGTAGACGTAAAAATCCTCAACAAAATATTAGGAAGTACATACAACACTATATAAAAAGAATCACGTATTATGACCAAATATGATTTATTCCAGGTATGCAAGACTGGTTCAGTATTAAAAAAAAAAAAAATCAATGTAATCTATCACATTACAGTCTAAAGAAGAAAAATCATGATATTAATAGATGCAGGAAAAGCATCCGACAAAACCCAACGCCATTCATGAAAAAAAAAAACTATCAGCATACTAGGAATACAGGGAAATTTCCTCAACTTGATAAAGAACAAAAAACCTAGAGCTAACATCATATTTAATTGTGATAAATTAAATGCTTTCCCATAAGATAAGGGACAAGGCAAGGAGGTCCCCTCTCATCATTCCTATTTAACATCATACTGGAAGTCCTAGCTAATGCAATTAAGAAATAAAAGGTGGGGCGCCTGGGTGGCTCAGTCAGTTAAGCATCTGCCTTTGGCTCAGGTCATGGTCCCAGGGTCCTGGGATCAAGCCCCGTGTCAGGCTCTCTGCTCAGTGGGAAGCCTGCTTCTCCCTCTCACACTCCCCCCTGCTTGTGTTCCCCTCTCACTGTATCTCTCTCTGTCAAATAAATAAAATCTTTTTAAAAATAAAATAAAATAGAATAAAATAAATAAAAGGTATACAGACTGGGAAGAAACAGAACTGTCTTTACACAGATGACATCACTCTGTACAAAATCCAGAGGAGGAGAATGGAGGGGAGGGGAGGGAAGAAACCCCTCCAAATATAACTTATGTTAGCACACAAAAATTGAAATACTTTGGTATAAATCAATGCACAAGATCTAAATGAAGAAATTACACAACTCTGATGAAAGACATCAAAGATCTAAACAAATGGAGATATATTCCATATATATGGACTGGAAAACTTAACTACTGTCAAGATGTCAGTTCTCTTCATCTTGATACGTCTTTTTTTTTAAAGATTTTATTTATTTATTTGAGAGAGAGAGAATGAGAGAGAGCACATGAGAGGGGGGAGGGTCAGAGGGAGAAGCAGACTCCCTGCCGAGCAGGGAGCCCGATGTGGGACTCGATCCAGGGACTCCAGGATCATGACCTGAGCCGAAGGCAGTCGCTTAACCAACTGAGCCACCCAGGCACGCCCCGATCTTGATACATCTTGATACTCAACACAATGCCAATCAAAGTATCAGCAAGTTATTTTGTGGATATCAATAAACCACTTCTAAAGTTTATATGGGGGGACGCCTGGGTGGCTCAGTCGGTTAAGCGTCTGCCTTTGGCTCAGGTCATGATCCCAGGGTCCTGGAATCGAGTCCCTCATTGGGCTCCCTGCTCAGTGGGGAGTCTGCTTCTCCCTCTGCCACTCTCCCTGCTTGTGCTCTCTCTCTCTCTGACAAATCAATGAATAAAATCTTTAAAAAAAATAAATAAATAAAGTTTATATGGGAACGCAAAAGTCTCAGATTAGCCAACACAATACTGAAAAACGAAGTCAGAGGACTGATGCTATCCAACTTCATTAGTCACTAGAAAACTACAGTAGTCAAGACAGCGGGGTACTGATAAAAGAACAGATCAACAGAATAGAGTCCAAAACAAACCCACACAAATACAATCCAGTAATCTTTTGACATAGGAGTAAAGGCAATTCAATGAATACTCTTTTCAACAAATGGGCACCCATATGCAGGAAGGAAGGAAGGAAGGAAGGGATCTATCTAGACAGACGTTACTATATACCTTTCACAAAAATTAACTCAAAATTGATCATGGACCCACATGTAAAATGCAAAACTATAAAACTCCTAGAAAATAACCTAGGAGAAAATCTTGGTGACCATGGGTTTGATAGATGTTTTAGACACAACACCCAAAGCACAATCCATGAAAAAAAAAATTATAAGCTGGACTTTGTTATAATTAAGAACTTATACAAAAGAGGGCGCCTGGGTAGCTCAGTTGGTTAAGCGACTGCCTTCGGCTCAGGTCATGATCCTGGAGTCCCTGGATCGAGTCCATCATCGGGCTCCCTGCTCGGCAGGGAGTCTGCTTCTCCCTCTGACCCTCTTCCCTCTCGTGCTGTCTCTCATTCTCTCTCTCAAATAAATAAATAAAATCTTTAGAAAAAAAAAAAGAACTTATACAAAAGACACTCAAAAGAATGAAAAGACAAGCTACAGGGTGGTGGGTGGCTTAGTCGGTTAAGTGTCTGCCTTTGGCTCAGGTCGCAATCCATCCTGGGATCGAGCCCTGATTTGGGCTCCCTGCTCAGTGGGGAGTCTGCCTCTCCCTCTGCCCCTCCCCCTCGCTCATGCTCTCTCTCTCTCTCTCTCTCTCAAATAAAATCTTATAAGATAAAAAAAATAAAATAAAAAAAAAAAAAAGAAGAGGAGACAAGCTATAGAGAAAACACTTGGAAAATACATTTCCGATAAAAGACTGTTAATGCAAAACATACAAAAACCTCCCAAATCTCAACATTAAGAAAACGACCCAATTTAAAAATGGGCAAAAGATCTGAAGATACCCATCAAATAAGATATACAGATGCCAAGTAAGCATATGAGATGTTCAACATCATACTGTCATCTGAGAACTGCAAATTAGAACAATGAGATGCCACTACACACTTGACAATACCAAATGCTGGCAAGGATATGGAACGACCAGAATTCCCATTCATTGTCAGTGGTAATGTATTCTTATGATCTGTTGTTAGGCACATGCACATCATGGATTATTACGTCTTCTTAGAGAATTAACCCTTTTATTATGTTATATTATTTTATTATATTAACCCTTTTATTATTCTCTTTGTCCTTGGTAATTTCCCTTGGTCCAAAGTCTGCTTTATCTCAAATTAATATAGCTATTCCAACTTTCTTTTGATTAGTGTTAGCATGGTATCTCTTTCTTACAAAACTAAATATACTGTCACCATATAATCCAGCAATCATGTTCCTTGATATTTACCCAAATGAGGTGAAAACCTAAATCCAAACAAACCTACACATAAAGGTTATAGGAGCTTTATTCATAAATGCCAAGACTTGGAAGCAACAGAGATGTCCTTCAATAAGTAAATGAATAAACAAACTGTGGTACATCCACACAACGGAATATTCATTCAGCATTTAAAAAAAAATGAGCTGTCAATCCACAAAAACAAAACAAAAAACAAAAAAACCCCAAAAAACACAGGGAGGAACCTTAGATACATATTCAAAGGTGAAAAGAAGCCAATCTGAAAAGGCTACATATTTTATAATACCAATTCTGGAAAAAGCAAAATATGAAGACAGGTTAAAAAAAAAAAATCATTAGTTGGCAGCGGTTGGAGAGAGGTGGTACACTCCAATGAATGAGTAAGGGAACATGTGATTTTTAGAGCAGTGAAACTGTTCTGTATGATACTGTAATGATGGATACAGACATTCCCCATTTGTGTGTCAGAGAATTGCACAACCCAAAGAATGACCCCTAATGTAAACTATGCTTTTTAATATTAGGGGAGACTGTGGGAAAGAGGGGAATAAATGGGAACTCTATGTATTTTCTGCTCAATTTTTCTGTAATCCTAAAATTCATATAAAACAAAGTCTACTGGGGTGCCTGGGTGGCTCAGTCAGTTAAGCATCTGATTCTTGATCTCAGCTCAGGTCTTGATCTCAGGGTCCTGAGTTCAAGTCCAGCCCTGGGCTCTCCACTGGGCGTGGAGTCTACTGAATGAATGAACGCATAAATAAAACAAAGTCAATTAATTTTTATATGATAATACAAACCTACTTAAAGACAACATTGTATTTCAGTGTACGGGTGCTTATTTTTATTTTTATTTATTTTTTTAAAGATCTGATTTATTTGTCAGAGAGAGAGCATGAACAGGGGTAGCGGCAGATGGAGGGAGAAGCAGGCCCCCCACTGAGCAAGCAGGCAGAGGGAGAAGCAGGCTTCCCGCGGAGCAGGAGCCCGATGAGGGGTTCGATCCCAGGACCCTGGGATCATAACCTGAGCCGAAGGCAGATGCTTAACCGACTGAGTCACCCAGGAGTCCCATGTATGCTTATTTTTAAAGTAAAACAAAAAAAGATTAAAAATAAATTCGTAATAACCAATTAACACGAGTTTTGTCTCTGCTAAGCCCAGTGATCAGATCAATGTCTTTCTGCTGTGTTAACAAGTGGTTTTTGTTTTGTTTTGGTTTTTATTTTATTTATTTATTTGACAGAGAGCACACAAGCAGGGGAAGCAGCAGGCAGAAAGACAATTCTGGAGATACTAAGAGACCCTGCTGGCGCTGAGTTATATGCCACAGTTGTGAGAAAAGCTTGGAAGGGGCATCAGAGTGCATGCAGAGAGATCAGTTCACAGGCTCCTGGGTGAGTCCATGAAAGTTGGAAGTTTTTACACTGGGGGAGAGAAGAACAAAGATTCAAGAAATGCTCTGGAGATAAAATCAGTGGTACTTGGTGAAAAACCAGATTTTAGCACAGAGAGAATTAAGGATGACTACTAGGGGTCTGGCACTAATTGAGAGAAAGAACAAAGGAATAGAGACTGCTTTTTAGTGTCAAAGATTAACAGATTCAGAGACACTGTCTAAATTGCTTTTTAGATACCCAACAGGAGAGTCATGTGGGGATACAAAATGTCCAAGAAAGACCTTATCCTTAAGAGGTCTACAATCTAACTAGGGAAGCAAGCTAACAGACATAAAAATAAAATACTGATTATAAAAGTAAAATGTTAGAGAAAAGATGGATCGGAGTAGGCTAATGCAGTTGGAAAAGATGTTCTAAAACCAGGATTTGAACTGGGTCTTGAAGGATGAGAAGTGCTGGGTAGGTGAAGGAGGGCAAGCCAGACTTGAGAAATCACATGAATAAAAGCATCTTGGATAAAGAATCTGGGTGGGATGAGGGGTAGCAAAGTATCATATTCCCTGAAGTCTGGAGGGTTCACACTAGGAACAGGGCTGAGTCTGTAAATGCAGCACATTCTAATAAGCAGTAAAACCACCTATGGAGTAGGAAAAAAGAACGATGTATGTGGTCAACCCGCCCTCTTTAATTTAGTTGGCTGTGTTCAACTCAGCTAAATATCCAGATCAAACAGATGGTCATTTAGTACCTGGTTACTCAAAATACGGTCTGTGACTAGCAACACCAGAATCATGTGGGAACCTGTTATTAATACAGAACCTGAGGGCCCACTCCAGACCCACAGAATCAGAATCTGAATTTTAGTTAAGACTGCCATGTGATAAGCATGCATGCCAAGGTTTGAGAAACTCTACTTTAGTAACACCTTAATATACCCATATTAACAGTGATGTGAGGCAAAAGTCTCTCTAAAGTTATATAAATTATGGCAGGTGACTTTTCTTCAATCAAAAACAATTTTTCCCTCTCACTCTCTCACTACATTTACTATTAGATTAATTAGTACTATAGGCATACTTCGTTTTATTGTGCTTCACTTTACTGTACACTTCAGATACTGTTTTTGTTTTTAACAAATTGAAGGTTTGTGGAAATCCTGTGTCAAGCAAGTCTATCAGTGCCATTTTTAAAACAGAATTTGCTCACACCATGTCTGTGTCATGTTTTGGTAATTTTCACAGTATTTCAAGCTTTTTCATTATTATCTTTGTTAGGTGATCTGTGATCAGCACTCTGATGTTGCTATTCTAATAGTTTTGGGGCACCATGGACCATGCCCATATAAGATGGTGAACTCAACAGATAAATGTTGTATGTTGTATGTTCTGAGTGCTCAACCAACTGGCCAATCCCCCATCTCTCTGCCTCTCCTGTGGCCTTCCTACTCCCTGAAACACATCAATATGAAGATTAGCCTAATTAATAACCCTACAATGGCCTCAAAGTGTCTAAATTAAAGTGAACTTTAAATCAAATACTAGAAATGATTAAGCTTGGTGAAGGCATATCAAAAGCTGAGGGAGGCCTCCTGCACCAGTTAGCCAAGTTGTAAATGTAAAGGAAGACTTCATAAAGGTAATTAAAAGTGCTACTCCAATGAACACACAAATGATAAAGTGACAGAGCCTTATTGTTGATACACAGAAAATTTTTAGTGGTCTGAATAGTTCAAACCAGCCGCAATATCCCCTTAGCCAAGGCCTAAATCCAGAGCAAGGCCCTAACTCTTTTCAATTCTATGAAGGCTGAAAGAGGTGAAGAAGCTACAGAACACAAGCCTAAAGCCAGGAGAGGTTGGTTCAAGAGGTTTAAGGAGAGAAGATGTCTCCATAACATAAAAGTGCAAGGTGAAGCAGAAAGTGCTGATGTAGAAACTACAATAAGTTGCCCAGAAGATCCAGCTCAAGCAATTCATGAAGGTGGCTACACTAAACAACAGATTTCCTATGCAGACGAAACAGCCTTACATTGTTATAGCTGAAGAAGATGCCATCTAGGATTTTCAAAGCTAGAGAAGAGAACTTAGTGCCTAGCTTCACAGCTTCAAAGGATAGAGACTAACACCCTTGGTAGGGGCTAATACAGTTGTCTCTAAACTGAAGCCAATGCTCATTTACCATTCCCAAAATCATAGGGCCCTTAAGAATTACACTAAATCTACTCTGCTTATGCTCTACAAATACCAAAGCAAAGCCTGGATGACAGCACATCTATTTACAATATGGTTTAACTGAATATTTTAACCTCACTGCTTAAAATATCTACTGGTCAGAAAAAAACAATTCATATCAAAGTATTACTGTACACTGACAATGCACCTAGTCACCCAAGAGCTCTCACAGAGATGAACAGTGAGATGAATGTGGTTTTCATGCCTGCTAACACTATAACCATTCCACAGCCCATGGATCAAGGAGTAATTTTACTCTCAAGTCTTATTCTTTAGGAAATATATTTCATAAGGCTATATCTGCCATAGGTAGTGATTCCTCTGATGGATCTGGGCAAAGTCAACTGAAAACCTCTGGAAAGAATTCACCATTAAGAACACTCAGGATTCATGGGAAAATATCAAAATATCAACATGCATAGGAATTTCGAAGAAGTTGATTCCAACCCTCATGAATGATTTTGAGGGGTTCAAGACTTTAGTGGAGGAAGTAACTGCAGATGTGGTAGAAACAGCAAGAGAACTAGAATTAGAAGTGGAGCCTGAAGATGTGACTGAACTGCGGCAATCTCATGATAAAACTTGAACAGATGAGGAGTTGCTTCTTATGGATGAGCAAATAAAGTGGTTTCTTGAGACAGAACTTAATCCTGGTGAAGATGCTGTGATGACTGCTGAAATGACAACAGAAGATTCAGAATATCACATAAACTTAGTTGATAAAGTAGGGGCAGGCTTTGAGAGGACAGACTCCTAATTAAGCTAGAAGTTCTACTGTGGGTAAAATGCTGTCAATCAGTATCACATGCTATAGAGATACTGTTCATGAAAGGAAGAGTCAATCAATGCAGCAAACTTCACTGTTGTCTCATTTTTAAAAATTGCCACAGCCACCTCAACCTTAGGCAACCGTCACCCTGATCAATACGCAGCCATCAGCACTGAGGTATAAGACCCTTCATCTTCAAGATTACAACTCCCGGAAAGCTCAGATTACCATTTTTCAGCAGTAAGGTTTTTTTTAAAGATTTAGTTATTAAAAAAAAAAGAGATTTAGTTATTTATTTGAGGGGGGGCAGAGGGAGAGGGAATCTTAAGTAGTCTCCGCACTGAGTGCGGAGCCTGACATGGGGCTTGATCTCACAATCCTGAGATCATGACCTGAGCCAAAAGCAAGAGTCAGACACTTAACTGACTGTGCCACCCCACACCCTTAAACTATTTTTAAATTAAGGAATGTACATTGTTTTTTTGTTTTTTAGATATAACACTACTGGACACTCAATAGACTACAGTATAGTGGAAACAACATTTATATGCACTGGAAAACCAAAATATTCATTTAACTTGTTTTATTGTGACATTTGCTTTATTGTCATGGTCTGAAACCGAACCCACAATATCTCTAAAGTATGCCCATGTTTAAACTAAAACTGAGCCAAACCTCCCATTTCTCATGGTTAAGTTCTCTATTAAAGCACTTTCAGTGGATGGAGGTGGGGTGGAGGGGCATTTTTAGCTATTCAAAGGAAAAAAAAATACAGTTATTACTGAAGTCAATCACAGAATGATCTTTAGTAAGACAGGTACAGAGTGACAAAATCAGCCTGGTCTTATCTCCAGCACTTGCCAGGATGCTATCTCCAGTATGCAAGCCATTCCATGAAAGTGGATGTTTAAAGGCAATGGCCACTGAGGCGCCTGGGTGGCTCAGTCAAGTTGAGCATCTGACTCTTGGTTTTGGCTCCGGTCATGAGCTCATGGGTCATGAGATTGAGCCATGTCCAGCTCCCACACTCAGCAGGGAGTGTGCTTGAAGATTTCTTCCTCTGCCCCTCCCCCGACTCACACAGTTGTGCTCACATGTGCTCGTGCTCTCAAATAAATAATCTTTAAAAAAAGAAATAAAAAAGAAATAAAGGCAATGGCCACTGATTTGAAATCATCAAATTAACTCTTTTCATTCTGATGAGATGCTTACTTTTAAAAAAATTATAAATTGGCCTTTTTATTATGGGGCAATAAAATGATCATCAAGATATTCTGGTTCTGGGGCACCTGGGTGGCTCAGTCGTTAAGCGTCTGCCTTTGGCTCAGGTCATGATCCCAGGATTCTGGGATCGAGCCCCACATCGGGCTCCCTGCTCACGGGAAGCCTGCTTCTCCCTCTCCCCCTCCCCCTGCTTGTGTTCCCTCTCTTGCTGTGTCTCTATCAAATAAATAAATAAAATAAATAAAATTGCAATAGAAAAAGAATTCAATAAGCTTAGTTATAATTTATATGCAGAAACCAACAGCCCTGTTATAGTAAAAACAACTAGCAAGGATTCCATTTACAACAGCAACACAAAGAAAAATACTTAGTATTAAACTTACATCTATTAAGAGCCATGTAACTAAAATGTTTAAAAGTACCAAAAGAGGGCGCCTGGGTGGCTCAGTCGGTTAAACCTCTGCCTTCAAGCTCAGGTCATAATCCCAGGAGCCTGGGACTGAGTCCTGTCTCAGGCTCCCTGCTCAAAAGGAACCTGCTTCTCCCTCTCCCTCTGCCATTCCCCCTGCTTGTGCTCTCCGGCTCTATCTCTCTGTCAAATAAATAAATAAAATCTTAAAAAAAAAAAAAAAAGGTACCAAAAGATGATGTAAATAAATGGAAGACTAATAATAAAAATATCAATTCTTAATAAATTAATCTATAAATTTCACATGGTAATAGTTTCTTGACATCTTTATGGCATAAGAAAAGGCCAATTTTAAAGTCACATGGAGGGTGCCTGGGTGGCTCAGTTGTTAAGCGTCTGCCTTCAGCTCAGGTCATGATCCCAGGGTCCTGGGATCGAGTCCCACATCGGGCTCCCAGCTCGGCGGGAAGCCTGCTTCTCCCTCTCCCACTCCCGCTGCTTGTGTTCCTGCTCTCGCTATCTCTCTCTCTCTGTCAAATAAATAAAATCTTAAAAAAAATAAATAAAGTTCACATGGAAAAGTAAGAGGGCAAAATAGAAAAAAAAAAAACTTTTATAAAGAGTAATTGTGGAGAGGGGCAATGGCCTTACCAGGTATTATAAATATTTGATAAAAGTATCAACTACAACGTATTATTGAAGAGCTTACATACATGGAAGTTTACTGCAAAGTATGAATCAATCAAGAAATCATGTGATAACTGTCATTTCATCAGGAAATAAAACAAGTTGGAGTCCTACCTTATTCCCTATACCAAAATAAATTCCAGCTCCATCCAGAAATTTTTTTAAAGAAATTTAAAATGCAAATAACAAAATCATAAAAGTAGGAGAAGATGTGAGGGTTTTTGTTTTTGCTTTAAATAATCTCATCATGGGACACTTTTTAAAGCATGAATCAAAATCCAAAACTATCAAAACAGACTAATAAACTTTGCTGCAAAGTTTTAAACTGGCTACAAAGGCATACAAAATAATATCAAGAAGCTAATTATAAAGTGAAAAGTACTTTCAACACAATTTCCACAAACAATACAGTAGAAATATAGATGAAGTGTAAGGGGTTCAAAGAAATGATTTCTGAACAAATGAAGATTCACTAATAAAAGATTAGCAAAATAAATTACAAACAAACTTTTCACAGGTAAGGTTTTGAAAAATACAAAAAAGGTTTTGAAAATACAGTCTTGTGGGGGCGCCTAGGTGGCTCAATCGGTTAAGCCTCTGCCTTCGGCTCAGGTCATGATCCCAGGGTCCTGGAATGGAACCCCACATGGGCTAACTGCTCAGCGGGGAGCCTGCTTCTCCCTTTCCCCCTGCCACTCCCCCTACTTTGTGCTCTCTCTGTAAAATAAATAAATAAAATCTTAAAAAAAAAAAAAGGGGAAATCGTCTAGGGTTGAAAAGGATGTAGAAACAAAAGGCAACCTCCTTGGGTTTGAGAGCCAGTAAACGGGTATACCTCTACAGAAAACAACTGTATTAAAATGCACATTCTCTTTGACCCAGAAATTCCCTTATAAAAATTTATCCTATAGATATACTTGCACATGTGGGAAAAGATATGCAATTTTAACAGGAACAGCATAAGATGGGGGGGGGTGGGGAAGCTATGTACCAAAACAAATCCTTTCAGTGTAGTATTATTTAGCCATTAAAAGAAATGCAGCCTGTTATGAGAAAAAAAACTACTAGACGCGTCTTTGGAGACAAGGGAAACAAAAGCAGAACTGAACTATTGGGACTTCATCAAGATAAAAAGCTTCTGCACAGCAAATGAAACAATCAACAAAACTAAACAACAACCTACAGAAAGGGAAAAGATATTGGCAAATGACATGTCTGATAAAGGGTTAGTATCCAAAATCTATAAAGAACTTATCAAACTCAACACTCAAAAAAATAATCCAGTTAAGAAATGGGCAGAAGACATGAACATTTTTCCAAAGACATACAGATGGCTAACAGACATGAAAAGATGCTCAACAACACTCAGCATCAGGGAAATGCAAACCCAAACCACAATGAGCTACCACCTCACTCATATCTGTCAGAATGGCTAACATAACAACGCAGGAAACAACAGAAGTTAGCGAGGATGTCGACATAGGGGAACCCTCTCTTACACTGTTAGTGGGAATGCAAACTGGTGCAGCCACTCTGGAAAACAGTATGGAGGTTCCTCAAAAATTTAAAAATAGAGCTACCCTACAACCCAGCAAGTGCACTACTAGGTATTTACCCAAATGATACAAAAATACTAATTTGAAGGAGTACATGCACTCTGATGTTCAGAGCAGCATTATCAACAATAGCCAAATTAAGGAAAGAGCCCAAATGCCCACTGACTGATGAGTGGATAAAGAAGATGTGGTGTGTGTGTATATATATACATATATATGTACATATATATATATACACACACACACACAATGGAATATCACTCAGCCATAAAAAAGAATGAAATCTTGCCATTTGCATCAATGTGGATGGAGCTAGAGTGCATTATGCTAAGCAAAGTAAGTTAGTCAGAGAAAGACAAATACCATATAACTTTACTCAAATGAGGAATTTAGGAAACAAAACAGATGAACATAGGGGAAGGGGGAAAAAAGAGAGAGAGATAAGCAAGTCATAAGAAACTCAACTATAGAGAACAAACAGGGTCGACGGAGGGAGGTGGTGGGGGGATGGGCTAAATGGGTGATGGGCATTAAGGAGGGCACTTGTTCTGATGAGCACTGGGTGTTGTATGTTAAGTGATGAATCACTAAATTCTACACCTGAAACCAATTTTACCATGTGTAAATATAAATAGAATTGAAATAAAAAAAGAAAAAATCTAAGATATAGAAAAGAGTGTATAATATGCTACCATTTGAGTTGTTAAAAAAGTGGAAAATATCTATGTCCTATGTTTCTTTGTATATGTGACTGAATCTGAAAGACACACAAGAAACTCATGAGTGGTTGCCTCTGAGAATAAGAACCACAGACAGGGAAACGGCGGTGAGTGGGGAGTAGATTTACATTCCACTTACACTTTTTTTCAATCATGATCTATCAAGTAAATACATATACTTTTTAAAATATTTTATTTATTTATTTGAGACAGAGAGAGTGCGGGGGTGGGGGGGAGAGCACGAGCAGGGGAAAGGGGTAGAGGGAGAAGCTGACTACCCTGCTGAGCAGGGAGCCTAATGCGGGACTTGATCCCAGGATGCTGCGATCATGACCTGAGCTGAAGGCAGATGCTTAAGCAACTGAGGCCACCCAGGCGCCCCCATATACTTTTTTTTTTTTAAGATTTTATTTATTTATTTGACAGAGAGACACACAGCAAGAAAGGGAACACAAGCAGGAGGAGTGGGAGAGGGAGAAGCAGGCTTCCCGCTGAGCAGGGAGCCCGATGCAGGGCTTAAGCTTCGGATCGTGACCTGAGCCAAAGGCAGACACTTAACAACTGAGTCACCCAGGCGCCCCTAAAGGAAGGTTTTATATTCTATTCCTTCTCCACTTCCCAACCTCTAAAGTATTCTGGCTTACACATAAAAAAAGGAAAAATAAATTATCCCCTTTGGCACAATATCCAAAATATATGTGTACATATAACTTTTCCAAAAGATGAGGTGTAAGAAATATGCAAATGATACATGTTTCTCTTCTTGTGCCTACCTATTATCCAGAAGTAGCTAAATCCTGTGCTGAACCATCTATTTCAAGCTACATCTATTTTAAGTAGAATTATGAAAGTAACAGCAGCTGATCAATTTCTAATCACAGAAAAATCAGTTCTAACTGGTGGCAAAGGTGCTCACCTCCATCATGGCTTACTACCTCAAGGCTGCAGGCATATTAGTAATAACGAGATTAAAGAAGGATAGGATAAGATAACTAGGGAAAAAAGAGTGAATGTGTAATAGCAACAATGAATTAAAATGAATCTTTACAATGAATGATAAACTACCTTTATTTATTTATTTATTAAAGATTTTATTTATTTATTTGACAGAGAGAGACAGCGAGAGAGGGAACACAAGCAGGGGGAGCGGCAGAGGGAGAAGCAGGCTTCCCGCTGAGCAGGGAGCCTGATGCGGGGCTCAATCCCAAGACCCTCAAATGATGACCTGAGCCGAAAGCAGACGCCCAACGACTGAGCCACCCAGGCGCCCCAATAAACTACCTTTATAGTTTTAAAGGCAGTAATTCTCTCCTCGCCAGAAAATGTATATTCACAGCCCTTTATCTTTTATTCCACTTGAAAATGGGAGATTTTCGGGGCGCCTTGGTGGCTCAGTCGGTTAAGCATCTGACTCTTGATTTTGGCTCAAGTCATGATCTCAGGGTCATGAGGTTGAGCCCTGAGTCAGGCTCCATCCCGGCCATGGAGCCTGCTTAAGATTCTCTCCCTCTCTCCTCTCTCTCTCTCCCTCTGCCCCTTCCCTCTGGCTTGCACATGCATGCGCATGCTCTTCCTGTCTCTTTAAAAAAAAAAAAAAAAAGAAAAAAAAGAAAATGGAAAATTTTCCTTGAGATAATGATTTTCTACCAAGTTTTAGGAAAGTAAAACTATTAAAAGAATGAGAAAACAAAACTGTAGAACATCTCTCAATAATAAAGTTCCTGGAGTCATTTACCAGTGATCAAATGCCACCATTCAACAGTAAGACAATCCTCAGACACTAGGCTTCTTTGAGCTCTTCTTACAGAGACACTAAAGTAAATGTAATGCACCAAACAGATACTATTTTCTGCCAACACAAAAACATCAGGTCATGATATGCTTATTAGTTAAATCACAATACCACTCTACGCAGATATATGCAGCTGACAAGACAGAAAATCAGTTATTCTATTCACGTTAATATATTCATATATTATTTCCCACATACTTTATCCTGAAACAGAACGGTACTTTACAAAGGTATTATGCAGCAACTAAATACTCTTGCAGAGAAGCCCAAGGCATCTCACCTAACACTGCTAATTTATTAATTTGTCCTCTTTGCTATAAAGTTTCATGTTTTTCCAACATTAGATTACCTTAAAACCAATTATAACTTCAACTGGCCATCTATTTTAATCTAAGCATCTGAAAATAATATTAAAGTAAATGCATTTTAAACCTTCACAAAAGACGCAATTTACTATAAACATTAGACTTTTTATTTTTAGTCTAAACCACTTCCTATAATCTATGATAAAAGAATTTTACTGAGGGGCGTCTGGGTGGCTCAGTCGTTAAGTGTCTGCCTTCGGCTCAGGTCATGATCCCAAGGTCCTGGGATCGAGCCCCGCATCGGGCTCCCTGCTCAGCGGGAAGCCTGCTTCTCCCTCTCCCACTCCCCCTGCTTGTGTTCCTCTCTCGCTGTGTCTCTGTCAACTAAATAAATTAAATCTTTATTAAAAAAAAAAGAATTTAACTGATAAAAGAATATAATCACTAACCTATTATAACAGGTTTCTATTTTGCTAACCAAAACTGACAAAACCCAGGGAATAAGCTGAGCTGCAGACATTTGTAGGTTATCAACTGCAAAATGTGCAAGGTGCTATAAATAATACACACACAAAAAAAAGAGTACAAAGAAATTGGAAAGAACTGGATTATTTAGGATTAAGGATGTTTGCCATGTATAGGGAAGGCCTGAATTTAAAATATGGAAAATGCAGGTTTGCTAAATGAAAAGATTCACTGATGGACACAAACTGAGTCAGAATGTAGATGGATCTGAATGAGAATTACAACACGCCTGACAGAAGAATGAAAGGGCTGAAGTGCCGCTAACACAATATGGAGATGCTCATAGCAGAATGCAGAGGAAAAAAGAACAGGCAGGGAAAGGGGCCTAGAAATAGCAAGTTGAATTGAATTATTTCTGCTTCAAGACCTGACACATTGGGGTGCCTGGGTGGCTCAGCGGTTGAGCAGTTGAGCGTCTGCCTTGGGCTCAGGTCATGATCCCAGGGTCCTGGGATCGAGCCCCACATCGGGCTTCCTGCTCAGCGGGAGGTCTGCTTCTCCCTCTCCCTCTCCCCCTGCTTGTGTTCCCTCTCTCACTGTGTCTCTCTCTGTGAAACAAAAAAATAAAATCTTAAAAAAAAAAAAAGACCTGACACATCTCTTGCAATTTTAGAAAGTTATTTTGCTTTATTGATTCACTTAAAAGAAATGAAGCACAACTGCATAAAGCATCAATTAAACATATTAGCCTAATAAGAACACTTCTCTTTCCCTTCTTTCTAAACTTCCCTAATGGATACTTTTTTTTTGCCTCCCTTGATCTAATCGTGATAAGAAATAGGCTCTTAACCTCTGAGGTCTCACTTATCTGAAACAAAACTCTGCTTTTTGCAAAATTTTTCTAGGGCAAGGACTGAGAGACTTTCTACTGGGTTCTTAAAGGAGTCAGTGACAACAGTTAAAAAAAATTTTTTTAGGGGTGCCTGGGTGGCTCAGTCGTTGAGTGTCTGCCTTCGGCTCAGGTCATGGTCCCGGAGTCCTGGGATCGAGCCCCGCGTCGGGCTCCCTGCTCTGCGGGGAGTCTGCTTCTCCCTCTCCCACTCCCCCTGCTTGTGTTCCCTCTCTTGCTGTGTCTCTCTCTGTCAAATAAATAAAAAATTAAAAAAATTTAAAAAAAAATTTTTTAAAGACTCCCTATAATCACTGCAACAGAGAAAACTACAAAACAACAACCCTGCACGCACCACTTTTTCCCCAATCATCTTCAACTTGGTTTCTTTTTTTTTTTTTTTTAAAGATTTTATTTATTTATTTGAGAGAGAGAGAATGAGAGAGAGAGCACATGAGAGGGGGGAGGGTCAGAGGGAGAAACAGACTCCCTGCCGAGCAGGGAGCCCGATGTGGGACTCGATCCAGGGACTCCAGGATCATGACCTGAGCCGAAGGCAGTCGCTCAACCAACTGAGCCACCCAGGCGCCCTTCAACTTGGTTTCTATGCCAGTCATCATTCCAGTGGAGGAGATAGGAAGACACCTTCTGTGCTTCATTCTGGAGTTCCCATCCTGTACCTTCCCAGTCAGAATTAGTTCAAGTTAGTTCAAGCTCAATCCTCTCTAACTTCAGGATTATAGGACTGCCACTATCCTTGAAGATCACGGAATAATTTTTAAAGCCGTAGATATAAAATTTAGAAGCTAAACTCTCCTGTGTATAGTTCTTCCCTACTCTAATCTGTCAAACCCAAGACAGAATGCCTTATATTTTTTATGTATTTAGAAAGATGTTTAAGAAGCAACGTAATAAAATCTACAAATATCTTCACTATTAAGTTATTGTTAAGACATTCAAGTAATTAACTGCTTGTGAAAAGGAGTGACTCAGGACTAGCACTAGGGTGCTCAGGTGGGGGAGGCCTAACCCAGCAATGAAACAGAATCTGTGGCCCTTGGAACTTCCCTTAGGTCTATCAAATCTGTTTCTTCAACTGAAAGTAAAGACTAAAGCCAAACATATTTTCCACATTCACAAAGCACACTGCTCAATTCTATTCTTATTCTGTAAAACTGTTGTATCATTTCTATATTATTTTGTATGTTAATCACTGATTATCTGTTAATATTGTTTAATGCTGAAACCCAGTTTTACAAAGTATAAGGGCTAATGACAGTAATAACTCATTCTGAAATTTTAAACATTGATTTCTAGATTCTTTACTCCATAGAGAAGTGGTACATCTTATTTCATTTTACTCCTGGGGAAACACATACCTCTAATCAAAATGTTAGCTACATGCATACATGTCATGTAAAGAAGCCAACTTTTTGAAGATCAAAGAACACCTATCTACTGAGCACCAACTGTATCCAGAGGCACTGGGGAATTTGAGGCATTAGAGAACAGTAGCAAGAAAATCCATCTTTGGGGGCGCCTGAGTGGCTCAGTTGGTTAATCTACTGTCTTCGGCTCAGGTCATGATCCTGGAGCCCTGGGATCGAGTCCTGCATCCGGCTCCCTGCTCAGCAGGGAGTCTGCTTCTCCCTCTGACCCTCCCCCCCACCATGTGCTCACGCACTCTCTCTCTCTCTCATTCTCTCTCTTTCAAATAAGTAAATAAATAATCTTAAAAAAAAAAAGAAAGAAAGAAAATCCATCTTTGTCTCCTAGGAGCTATAATGCATTTTAAAAGGCAGGAATTGTTCACAAAGAGAAAAACACAGGGCAGCAGTTGTGGATGATATCAGCCATATGTATCATAAGGCTTCTCTGATCTCTGGATTTCTAAGAGAAATTCCTCTGACAGAGGTCAGAAATGACTTTCTGTGAGGAGGCATTTAATCTGGCCCTGGAAAGAAGGGTAGTTAGACAAAAAAAGGAAGACATTAGAGGGTGGTCTCCTGTATAGTGGAACATGGGTTATTGTGAGTTCAGCAAATAATGGGTAAATGAGCTTGGCTACAATAATGAAAGGTTCATGTAGAGAAGAAAGAGTTAAGACTGCAGGCTAACCAAAATATGGATGCCTTTGAATGCCAGGAATCTGGCCTCTGTCTACAGGACAACGGTAAGCAATGGAAGAGTACAGTTTGTTCTGTGTGTGTGTTTAGTTCTTTAGTTCTAAAATCAATATTTAATATTTCTGAATTGGTATGCATTTACAAATCAATGTGTACATATAACAGTGTTTCTTTTTCTACACTGAAGAACACCTGTCTTAAAATCAAACGTGTCATAATCAATGGCTTCTTAAAACCAACAAACACCAGATTTGGAAGAAATGAATAACAGTTCTGGGAATTGAGGGAGTGAGGCATTTTCAGGGAAATAGCAAAGACTCGGATTAAAGGCACTGCTCCACAGAGATGCACACACCAAGTCAGGGATGGCAGGTGGGAGGATGCACTCTGGATAAACGGAATGAACAGAAGTTCAGCAGAGCATCCAGATGCAACTGAAAGTTGGAAATCCTGGACTTAGAACTCTAGGATGAGAGATGACCACAGGGCAGAAGGAGAGTAAAACTCTTAACATCTTAAGACTCCAGGGGCACACACCCAAACATGCACAGAAACACCAGTTTTAAAAACAACGTATTCACACACTACATGAAAAACTGACAAAAATCGATGATTTTTGAAGACTCAAAAACTTTACCTCCAAAAACCCTGATCTGTGACACAACAGTGACGTGCTGTAATCCTCCCTTTACCAATTTATTCCATTGTGCTTTCCAAGATGGCTACTTGATTCTAAAAGTATTGCAGTATATCCACCCTGCTGTACTAGAAAAGAGGTTTAGGAGTATCTCCAGAAAAAAAGCCATTTGCAGGGGTGCCTGGATGCCTCAGTCAGTTAAGCATCTGCCTTTGGCTCAGATCATGATCCCAGGATCCTAGGATCAAGCCTCACGTCAGGCTCCCTGCTCAGCAGTCAGGCTCCCTGCTCAGTGGGGATTCTGCTTCTCCCTCTCCCTCTGCCCCTCCTGTTCCTTCTTTCTCTCTCTCTCTCTCAAATTCTGTCTCACATTAGAGCTTCATGTATCATATATGTACAAATTTAAATGAGTGTCCTTTAGGATTACCATGTTCTCTAATTACATACAACATTGTTAATTACAGTACATGTAAATACCGTATACGTACATAATCAAGGTTTTCCAAAAACAATCAGCAGCCAGACACTGTTAATAAAGTATTTTGTCCAGTGATGAGACACTGACCAAGTATTTCAGTTTGCCAATATCAGTTAGCTTCTCTCCCTGTCTACAGGAAAGAAGATGGCCCAATGGTTAAGAAAGCAGGATAGGTTCAGTTAGGCTTGGATTTGAGTCTGGTTCACTTATATGCCAGATATGTTATCTTATGCAAATTTATCTGATCTCTCTGAACCTGTTTCCTCTACTGTAAAATCCCTACCTCTTAGTTTGATATGAAGATTAACATTAAGAGTTCACATTTACCAGGTGTTTGCTGGGTACACAGCACTGCTCTAGGTACTGACATAAAACCTATTTTTAAAGGCAGCAGTATTCTCTCACTTTACAGAAGTTGCAGCTAAGGAAATATGACAATTAGGTAGGCCCATATTCACAAAGCTATCAGGTAGAGGAGCCAAGACTCAAAACTCAAAAACTACCTCTTAACTCCTATCTACATGCTAATCGAGATAATTTAAAGACCTCAGCACAGTGGTAGAGCCACAGGAAGCATTCAATAAAGGTTACTCTGATGACTGAAAATTTAAAACCTTGACTATTTCACTACACACAGGTCCCTCTTAGTCATGGCCCCACTGGTGTCAATAAAGAGAAGATAGACTCACCTAGATAGGAAGGTGAAGAGGAAGAAAGGCTTAAAAAAATAATTTTAGTAACTAAACATTTGCTTTGTAAATGTAACTTCAAGTTATCAAATGGAAAAGCAGTTTTAATACTAGAAACCATAGGGAAATGTACCAAAGCCTGGGGGGATGAGAGGGGGGGAAACACCTTCAGAACAAGTAATGAACAAAGTGAGGACAAGAAAACAAATATAAGAACAGGAAGAAACACTTCTGCCCTCTTCTAATGCCCTCTGCAGCCAAAAATGATTTAGGGCTTTTTCAAAGCCTTAAAAAACTCGAGCAAAATTAGAAGTGCCGCAACTTCAACAGTCTGAGCAGCTTACAGTAGGGAGACCTAAACCTGGATACAAGCACATGAAACAAGTGGCTCTGGTTCCAACACTTGCCATACTGTGCCTGTAAACTACCCTGGGGATCCTTAACGTCTAACCTTGGTCTTACCTTGGACCAACGACCTTAAGTGACAGCCTTGAGGTCAAGCTACTAGTATCAGAATTGGACAAAAATAGATTTTACTGAGCCACATTCAATAAATTTTCTTCCCCTAAGCACTTACCATAGACAGTGTAGAGCTTCTTGGGGAAAAAAAAAAAAAATACCGTGCCTCAAAAAACAAACAAAAACCCTGCCTCAACTAATTCCTAACAGCAGGCCAATTTGATAACCAACTGTATTTAAAACTTCTTCTGGAGCAGGGGCGCCTGGGTGGCTCAGTCGTTAAGCGTCTGCCTTCGGCTCAGGTCATGATCCCAGGGTCCTGGGATCGAGCCCCACATCTGAGCTTTCTGCTCAGCGGGAAGCCTGCTTCTCCCTCTCCCACTCCCCCTGCTTGTGTTCCCTCTCTCGCTGTCTCTCTGTCAAATAAATAAATAAAATCTTAAAACGTCTTCTGGAGCAAATGAGCGTTTTTGCTTATCACTGTAGTCTCCCTATGTTTATGTTACCTGAATGCACTAATAATTTGTTGAATAAACTAAGCCTGTAGCCATCACCCTCAAACCCTAAAGTTAAAAATAAAAACCCCACATCACTAAGTGAACTTCATACATTTATCCTTAAAACCATTCTCCGACCATCAGGCCTATTTTTATTTCACAGCCTATACTACAAAACCTTCACTACAGTATGAAAAGAGTCTATCATATGCAATTATAAACATATAAAATTTAAAATTCAAGGACAAGCACAGGGGCACCTGGGTGGCTCAGTCGGTTGGCTCGGGTCCTCGTCAGGAGTCATGGGATGGAGTCCCGTAGCCAGCCTGGTTGCTCAGCAGAGTCGGCTTGGGATTCTCCTCCTCTCCCCCTGCCCTTCCCCCACACTCTCCCTCTCTTTAAATCTTTAAAAAAATAAAATCCAAGGACAAACATAAAAGGGCAATTTTCCACATTTAAGAAAACTCATTAAATTTTCCAGCTTCTTGCCGAATGAATCCTTCTCTGCCTTTGTGGAGCTTTAATAACTTACTCTGTGTTAAGGCTACTTAGTATTAACAGTCCACTACAAGAGGCTTGAAAGGCCAAATAAACTTCATCACCCCTATCAGAAAACAGCACCAAGAACTATTAGTCTTCATTACATTCTCTTAGCATTGCAACTTAAATTTTTCCCCATCAACAACTGAGGGAACTGGGCAGATTAAAGGGGAGCACATCTGGCCTATTCAAGAGTGAAAAGAGCCACGGGAAACTTTCCATTACAAAAAAGTAAGCACATAGGCATTTAACCATCATTGGAAGGGAAGGCTACCTTTTTTTTTTTTTTTTTTTTTAAGATTTTATTTATTTGAGAGAGAGAGCATGAGAGGGAGGAGGGTCAGAGGGAGAAGCAGACTCCCTACTGAGCAGGGAGCCCGATGCGGGACTCGATCCCGGGACTCCAGGATCATGACCTGAGCCGAAGGCAGTCGCTTAACCAACTGAGCCACTCAGGCGCCCGGGAAGGCTACCTTTTGCTTTCAATTCCCACTTCCAGCAATATTCCACAGTCAATGAAAGGTCAAATAAAGCAGCAATGGAGAACAGTGAGAGACTGATTACAGTTACAGGTGAAGATCTGGGGAGTGAAGATTGCTAATTCAAACACAGCAACTGTTACGTTTAACAAACCAAACTGCCCACTCACCTTCTCCGTTCTACCTCCCCCCAACTCACATTGGTCAAATGTTTGTCCAAGTCGGCCTTGTTTTAGCAAGGAGGAAACATGCCTGATTTCAAGTCTGTGAAACATCTGGTGGATGGGGCATCATGTGATGTTAAACAGCGAGCAGAGAAAGCAGCACGTAAAGCAGTTATGACGAAGACTGCTGCTATCCTGCCACCAGCCTCCATGTTTCTGCACTATAGATGCACTAACCGAAAAGGATCTATTCATCTTTTTTCTATACTTCTCTCTCTTTTCAGTGACGTGAAAAATGGCCCAGTTTATTTGGGCACAGGAATGAAGAAAATGATTAATATATGTCATTGTTTTCATGGCCTCTGCCTTTCAAGTCTTTCATCATAACTTCCAAGAATCCTACAAAATTCACTTAGCTTCATTATTCCTTAACTCTGTGTGCACTATTTTTATGGGAATACACAGCCATAACAGCTCTCTCAGATGCAACTACATTACGTCTTTCCTGAGTCTGCTTCTACTATTTATACCTCATCACGGGTCAAGGCACACTATCCCAATGAAAGGCCAGCATCCTCGGGCTCCGAAAAGACTATTATTTCTCTAACATATACGGTTGGGATTGGTTGGGATATCAGTGTGGCTCCAGGGTTTTATAAATAATCTTAGTTTTTCAGAAAAATTACAAAAGTCATAATTGGTTGGAGAGATGATAAGCATTCTTTCTAGAGCTCTCTGCCCCTTATGTTAAATAACCTCAGAAGTCAGGAGTTATTTACAGCTGAGTCATTTTAAGATACAAAGGAGGGGCGCCTGGGTGGCTCAGTTGGTTGGGCGACTGCCTTCGGCTCAGGTTATGATCCTGGAGTCCCAGGATCGAGCCCCACATCGGGCTCCCCGCTGAGCAGGGAGTCTGTTTCTCCCTCTAACCCTCCCCCCTCTCATGTATTCTCTCTCATTGTCTCTCTCTCAAATAAATAAATAAAATCTTAAAAAAAAAAGATACAAAGGATATTAAATCTTAAGATATCCTTTAAGTATCTTCTCCATTTGCCTGTTTTAAAAAGGTTAACTAAGCAGGTCACAGAAGTGTTGAGTTCTATTTGGAAGCCAGGTCTTTCTGACTCCAAGCACTAGGCAGGCTCTGTCTATAGCATGCCTTACATGGCTACTTACAAAAACACATGCTGCTCTTTTGTTTGTTTTACTAGCAGTAAGTTAAAATCAAGTGGGAAGAAGTTAGCTGAGCAATTGTATACACATAATCTCTTCTCCAAAGAGAACCCTATTTTAGATCCTAATCAAGCCTACCATCATAGTTAAGGTTCACTATCTAAAGGACCACAACTATCTCAACAATAGTTGTCCTTATACAGAAACCACTATTTACAAAATCCAGGTCATCAAACGTAAGTAAGCCAAGGTATGGGTCACCCATGCACATACACTATAATATGATCCTCAGCTCTGACCAACAACTAAGACTATCTGAACAACTGAAACCATCCCAAGGGGCCTCGCTGGCACTTGATTCATTCACAGATTGGGTGCCTTCTATATAAATAGCGCTCCTTACAGCAAACCCTTGTAAAAGTCAAAAACAAGCCTACCATGTAATAAATTTCAAATTTCATTTAAGATTAAGGCCCTAAGTAGCACACAACCTTACAATTCCTATGTTATCTGAAAATGTTTCATTAGTGGGGCACCTGGGTGGCTCAGTCAGTTAAGCATCTGACTCTTGGTTTCAGCTCAGGTCATTATCTCATGGGTTGTGGGATCCAGCCCCGTGTCAGGCTCCTGGCTCAGCAGGAAGTCTGCTTGCAAGATTCTCTCCTGCCCCTCCCTCCTCCCTCTCTCAAAATGAATAAATAAATCTTTAAAACTAAATAAAAATTTCTCATTAGTATTATATAAATTATAGCTTCTCACAAACTATCATTTCCAGTCAATTGACCAAATTTGTGAATCATTAACAAAAACGTTTAGCAGACAACTTAGTGTTTTATTCTTCAATATTTCACAAAGATATAGAAGTACTTCTTATAACCCCATATTAAATCATAAGTATATTCTAAAACTTTAACTCCAATAGAAGTTATGCCCAAAGCTTAAGAAGCAAATGATTTACAATTATGGTTTTAAAGCTCTTTCTGAAGAACACCTTAAAGAATTTGATAAAAGCCTCTCTCCAAAAATGCAAATCATATAAAACTTAGCATGCTACTTTATGGCACCCCATTAAAGTCCATCTATAGCTCCCCTCAATTTAGAGGGAATTCACGAACCCCAGATAAAGACCTCTTATTTAGAAAGTTATTTACAGTTTTAAAAGATTTTACTCTCAGTTTCTAAACAGCATGGTCCCTTATGTGGAATTTACATCTATCAATATATAAAATTTTATTTACCCAGAGCTTTAACTCAAAAAGACCCTTCTTCCAAATCCTTTGAATTCTTGTAATACTAAAAAGCAACAACAACAACAACAACAAAAACAAGAACACCTCTTATGTCCTTGGTCCACAAATATTAAGAGTGCTCACAAGATGTGTGACCCTGAACTAGGGATGGCAAAGAGAATTCCAAGATACTGTCAAGGCCAGTGACCTTGAGAAGTTTACAGTCTACTTGCACAGTCTGTTCTACTAAAAACAAAACAAAACAAAACACCTCCTTTCCACAATTTACTGACCATTTTGAACAAAAACAGGTGTGGCCTTTAAGCTGAAGGCTTTAAATAGATAGGAAATGGAATACTGGGAGGAAAAAAAAGCAGAAAACAGATCCAGATAAATTAAAGAAGGAAAAAAAAAACCCCAAAAGTCTAAATTTTCTAAATAACCTATACCTAAGAATGTGTTTGATTTACCAGATATACCTGGCTTGAACACCTTTATAACCACTCCCACACAATTGGGAACAAAAAAATCATTAAATTAGATGTAATTACTAAATTTAACAAAATCAGTAATACAAAAATGACACAATTTCTATATTTTCCCTAAAGAAAGTTACTGCAAACTATTTTAAGCAGCTAAGAAAAAACAAAAAAAAACCATGGCTGCCATCCTCTTACACTCCCGTTATCAAGCCTACAGCAGAAGTCACTAATTAATCACACCCCTATCTCCCTACTGAGCTTCATTTCTTTCAATATAAACTTCCAGTAAATATCAGGGTGAGCATTATAACTGAGTCTATTTGTTGTCATGGTAATTATTTTTCAAATACTGTTCAAATCAACTAAATGAAGCACCAAAAATTTATATATTTAATGTGCAATGAATTTATAATAAACTTCATTTGAGTTGCCTTCCAGAACACAAAATACTCTTATAAAACTTTAAATTTCTCTGTTAAAGAGAACGCAACATCATGGTCAATATAACCTTAATTAGGAAAAGATATTCTTTTAAAACTGTAACCCTCCACCCCCATGAAAGAGTTCCAGAAAACTGTAATTAACTGTATTTTTTGGCAACTCTCATTTTTGACCCTATTTGAATGAAACCAGACAAAATTACTTTCTCGAGTACCAATAAAATTAAAACTAAACAAGTCTACGTCATTTAGAGATACAAGAAATACAAAGTTTATGGGCGCCTAGGTGGCTCAGTCGGTTAAGCACCTGACTTTGGCTCGGGGTCCTGGGATTGAGGCCGGTCAGGCTCCCTGCTCAGCACAGAGTCTGCTTCTGCCTCTGCCCGCAGCCTGCCAGCTCGTGTGCACTCTCTTGCTAATAAATAAAAACCTTAAAATATATATATACAAAGTTTAACAAGAAAGTATGACAAAGAAATATTAATTTTGTCCACACCGTTTAAAAGAAATACAGGTCAATATTAACAAAACTCTAAAAAGAATATATGTGACCATTTAAAATTTATCACTTCATTCCAAAAAGAATTAAGGTAGAACACAGATTCCAAAAGTAGATGATAAAGAGGGAATTAGGGGCGCCTGGGTGGCTCAGTCGGTTAAGCGTCTGCCTTCCGCTCAGGTCATGATCCCAGAGTTCTGGGAGCCTGTGAGGGGCTCCCTGCTCAGTAGGGAGTCTGCTTCTCCCTCTCCCCCCCGTCCCCCCCCCCCCCCACTCATGCATGAACACAAGCACTCTATCAAATAAATAAAATCTTAAAAAAAAAATAAAAAGCAAAGAGGGAAATAAAAACATCCCTAGGATTCTAGGATAGCATTACCAGGTGGGTGATGCTTAGCACAAAGTAAACTAACAGGAAAGAGTGAAAACCTGGATTCAGGAAGTTGTAGGAGAGCACTGTGGGTTAAGTAAGGAAAAAAAAAATTCCTTATGCCCCAAATCTAGCAATGAAAAATACAGGCGATTCCATGCAGAAACAAGGAGGTACGAGCTTCCTAGCCTTAATAGGATTCGAGTCTTTTATAAACACAGGCAAGGTTAACAGATGACAACACAATGTCAGGAATATAAACACCATAAAAAGGGGCATTTCCCGACGCCACCTCTAACCTCAACTGGTACTAATACTAAAAATAATAGCTTTGAGGAAGTATCTGTTCGTGCCCATTAGGAAAACTAAAGTATCTATATATTTTTAAAGATTTTTTAAGTAATCTCTACACCCAACATGGGGCTCAAATCCACAACCCCAAGATCAAGAGTTGCAGGGTTTATTGACTGAGCCAGCCAGGTGACCCAAAAACTAAACTATATTTTAAAATACTTTTTTTTTTGGTACAGTTCTTTCAGGAGAAGCTGTTGGGTAGGCATGACCTCAAATTATATCTATCCTACAAACCATGGACCTCCTCATATATACCCATGCAGACCTCTTCCATTATTTCCTGTAATTTTAAGTGTAAGGCAGTTTGAAAATGCTTTGTACTACTTTTACAAGTACAAAAGTATAATAAACATTCCTGCCCAAGACCTTTTTTTCTCCCTAAAACAAGAGTTAAACATCAGCCAGCTATAAAGACTCGAGATTATGCATACGCCTTTAAAAAATACATTCATATGGTGCTTTTTGATTTGGACAGTCTACTCATTTGAAGGAAAATGAATTTAAAATTTGCCTAAGTTGCCAAACTACAAACGGAGATTAAAAAAAAAGACCAACTGTATTCCCTGCGACAAATATATTTTAAGTAAATTAACAGGACATCAGAAAAGTAGGGTTAATTATTTGGAAAGTTATTGGTGGAAAGGCAAAAGAGAAACGAATGCTGGGTCGCCTTTTTTCGGAGTGGCTTTAATCTTACTTGCAGCACTGAGTAGTAAACACACCACTTATTATACAGAACCTATTTGATGAATGGGAAGAGGAAATCTAAAGACTTAAAGTTTCTTCAGAGGACCAATTAAGAAAAGCCACGGTTCTCCCACCATTGAAAGGAATTAAGGGGCTGACTGGTAAGGAACCCATCTTCCTCCGCTTTTCCTGTCCAGAAGAAAAAGTCTCCCAAATTGTCACAGCCCGGACTGAGGCTCCAGCCTCCGGCAGTGAGTACCCAAAAGCAATGACTGGAGCCCAGACTAGGTTCTTACCTCCTGGATGCGCTTCCTGGCCCGCTGAAGCACTTCTTCGTAGCCCTTCTGCCGCAGCTCGCTAAGACTTTCGTAATACTCCTCGGGATCGTCGGTCTCAGTGAAAAGTACCTGGGAGAGGATCTTCCAGCCGCAGGTGTCCAGGCCATGGCCCAGGTAGACCTGGAGCTGGTAACACAGAGTGTCGATCTCCTGCTCGGTCATCTCTGGAGCGCCCCCGAACAGCACGGTCCACATGCCAGAGGGCTCCTCGGGGAATACGGGCAGGCACTGTTCCAGCTGCGAGTTCACAGAACACAGCTGCTGGTGCACAGCACGCAGATCCTGGAAGGAGAAGAGCCCGGCCCAGCTACACTCCTCGGCCGGGGACTCCAGCTCGGTAGTGGAAGGCGGCTGCTCTGTGTCTGAGAGCGCCAGGGCCGCCGGGGCCACCTCGTCCTCCCTCAACATTTCTAGCACCTCTATCTCCTCGGAAACCGCCCCACAAGTGCTCACTACTCGCACGGAGGACACCGGGGCCTCCCTGGACGCCGGCGGGGCTGCTGCTGTAGCGGCCCCCGCCACATCTTTACCTTCAGATCTCCTTCGAACCGGGCTGGTCTTGGCCCGCACTGGGCTCCTGAGGGGGCTCTCCGCCCCTTTGCCGGCGGGACACCGCAGCAACGGGTCCCCCCGAAGGCTGCGCGCGCTCCCCGGAGAGCCGCCCTCCCCCCAGGCCGGGCTCCTCCGGGGCCCCGGGCTCCTACCCAGAGTCGCAGAGGCAGTGGCCTCGGGCCGGCTCTTGCCCGCTGGGCTGCCTGGCCCGCGGGTCCCGTCCGACGCGGGTGCTCCGGGCTCAGCGCCCCCTCGTGCCCCCGCCTGCTCCCGGGAGCCGCTCCTCTGCCTCTGGGCCGTCCGGTTGTGGCAGGTTATGGCAAACTTGCCCTCAATCTCGTTCCAGGCCACAATGAAGACGAACTTGTGCTTCTCGCGCTCGTCGAACACATGGGGCCGCACGGCCACCCAGTCCGACTCGAGCGTCTCCTCCAGCGCGAACGACATGGTGGCTCCGGTGCCAGGCCGCGGGGGAGGCGCCGCTGGCCCTGCCCGCTCGAAGACTCACCGGCTGGCTGCACCGCGCCCCCCGCTCACCCTCGCTGAGCGCCTTCGGCCATCTTAGCGCGCCAGCCGGCTCTCCCCGCTTACTCGCCCGGCCCTCCTCACTTGAACCCGCCGCGCTCCTTTGTGGCGCGGCTCGCGGGAAAGACAATACGCGTCCCCGGAGCAGGTAGTTCACATGGTCACGTGCGGCTGAATCTGTTTACAAGCCCAGTGCTGCGGCAGCGCCTCGCGCCCGTCCCGGCCGCCCCCAGCGCGAGGCCGCGGTGCTGCGTCTGCGGCTCTCGGAAGGTGAGGAGCGGGTCCCGCGGGGCCGGGCAGGCCGGTTAGGCAGTAGGGGCCGGCGATGTGTGCGTCTCCGCCGCTCGTCCAGGGCGATCTCCCCGCCCCTCCTCCTTCTCCTCCTCTTCCCGACCGCCCGGAGCCGGCCTGACGGATAGACGCGTCTCCTAAACTGTAACCCTCAGTATCGCCACAATGTTGCCATTTGGCTGCTGACGTAGGCTGCTCCACGAGGGACGTAAACACGGGCACGTGCCGCACGCTGGTGACGCGGCGGCGGCGGCGGCGGCGCGCACACCCCGCCCGCGCGCGCGCCGGCACCGCCCCTCCCCGTCCCGCGTCCCCCGCCCGCGAGCGGCCGCGGGCCGGACTCCTTCCTTCCGCGCAGCCTCCTTTCCCAGCGGCTTGGGCAGGCTCTCCGCAGGCTGCCGGTTCAGAAGACGGTGAGCGTGGTACGTGTGCTTTGCGGGACAAATGGCCTCTGAGCCTCCTGGGGGAAAAAAACTGTAGGAATTGAGATTTTTCCAACTCCAGCCAATCAAAGGGACCCTGAAATGTAAATGTGCCTCCTTTCGCCCGGGGGGAGTCGGTATAGGTAACGCCTATATTCGGGAAAGTGCTCTGTAACATAACACGAACTATGTGCTAAACGTTATTGGGATGTCCCAGACTGTTGAATTCTCTAACACCCTTGAGACACAATTTAAGATATGAAAGGGAGGTGTCCGAAGACAGCCCAATAGGACTCCAAAACAAAATTAAATCAAGTGAAAATTCAGTCATGTCCTAATAGTATGAATGTTTACATTTCGGTTCAGCGGCGCTTTATTGCTTCAGGTTTCATCATTGTGTACTGTTCTGGGAACTTCGTTTTGAGGTCACTGGCTTAAGCCCTTTTGAAGTTGTATTCAATTATCAGAGATCCCAGAATGCACATAGAAAAAAAATCATGTAAATTTGAAGAATTCTGTTATTTATATTGAACTATGATGAAACACATTTTTTAAATTGCCCTATAATCTAGTTTTTATTATTGGCATTCGCTTTCCTATTAGCTCCCAATTCACAGTGCAGGTATTCTGCATCCACAATAAAGTACAATGGGAATTATTCTTTTACTTTTAGGGTTTTGTTTTTTTTTAAGATTTTACTTATTTATTTATTTGAGAGAGAAAGAGGGAGTATGAGAGAGGAGAGGGTCAGAGGGAGAAGCAGACTCCCTGCTGATTTGGGAGCCTGATGCGGGACTCCGGGATCATGACCTGAGCCAAAGGCAGTCGCTTAACCAGCTGAGACACCCAGGCGCCCCTATTCTTTTACCTTTGTCCATATATCTCAAATTATGCAAAACCATTTGGATTAAAGGTGCATTGTCAGCTACACTTACTTGAGTACACTGACATCGGAATAAACAGCCAAAAATTTTGCCCTGTCGCTCAGATGGACATTGTAGACTGTAGATCTGCTTGGACCAGAAAAAAAATAAATTACTTTGGGCAGGATGAGCAAAAAGGTAAAAGGACAGGTTTTTAAATTTTTTTTTTTACAATTCTTTATGTGGAACCACAAATTTTCAAAGCTTGTAACTGAACTTGTGCCAACACTCAAATGCAAATCAGAGATACAACTTTCGAAATCTGTATCACCAGCTAAGCAAACGATATCTTATCATGGAAAACTTACCTGTCTTTTCTGCTAAAAAGCTACCGCTAAAAGTTTTTCTGATAAAAAGTGATGACATGATCACTAGCTGTCTTCTTGTAATACATTATAGATAACTTTGAATACCAAGAATGAGCACTAAAAGAATATATTTATAGGAAATATTTTTACTTACATATATATTAAAACTTGCAAAATCTATCCACAGATACTAAATTATGTCTTATCACAATAGTGCTAGAAAAAATTGTTTCATGGTCACACAGGTTTTAAGTATTTTTCCCCAAAGACTCTGACCGCTGTTTTGTCAAGGGTTGTTCAATGTTTCTCATTTCCTCTGTCTTAGTAATTGTTATCCTAGAAATGAAAAGAAACAAACCGAAATTCCCATGCAGGTTACTGTAGTACTCTACAATTCTTTATCTAGGTATGTATCTGATTGTCAAGCAAGATCTCTGAGTGTAAAAATTAGTCCTTAGGAATAAGTAACACCATAGAAAACCACATACACCTTACCAGCTTGAAAAGACTTGAAAATAATTTTCTTTGTGAATGTTTTTTTAACTATTGAGGATTGTTAGGTACTCTGGGAAATGCTTTAACTCTATAGGCCTTTAATAAAAACGGTAGCCATTTACATAGGAGTTTTCAAATTACATAGGATTTTCCGGCACATATTTATTTTATCCTCACAACAATCATATAATGTACTTGTGAAAGGAGTAAATCTTTAATTTTACACGTGAGAAAACAGCAGTTCTGATTACTTAGTCACACATCCCAGGACTGGGAACAGGGAATGAATGAATGGAGTTCAGGGGCCTAATGCATGCATCTGTCCCAATTAGATTCTCTCAGAAGCAGACACTAAAAAGAAGTCAAAATGCAAAAGTTTATGAGGGGTTAACACCTGTAAAAGAAAAAGGGCAGAAGCAGGATTGGGCAGACTATCCTAATAGGGAGCTCCAGAGCAAAGATTTTTCCTTAAAGAAGTTCCCCCATTGAGTAGAAATGATTAGGCCTTGCCCAGTCTTTGACTGGGGACCACCCTGAGAAACGCATAGGATGATAACCTGAAGTTGACTCTGAAGACACAAACAGCTGGAGACTCAGCTAACCACATTCCTTGCAGATGTGGAGTGAATCTTTTTTTAAATTTAAGATTTATTTATTTATTTTAGAGAGAGAGCATGAGTGGGAGGGACAGAGGGAGAGGAGAGAGAATCTCAGTGAGACTCCCCACTGAGTGTGGAGCCTGATATGGGGCTCGATCCCGTGACCCCGAGATCACAATCTGAGCCAAAACCAAGAGTCAGACACTTAACCGACTGTACCACCCAAGCACCCCAGAGCAAGCCCTTTCTTAAAGGATGATCTGATTGCCACATCTCCACATCTGCCACAGTTTACCTTGTGTACTCCGTAGATCCACTTCATAACATATTTGGGGAGCAGCTCCTCTAGGGCTCTGGTCTGCCCCTCTTCCTGAGGGGAAATTTAGAAGAGGGAGGTGAAGAGACAAACTGTAGCCTCCACTGCTGTGGTCAGTCTCATGGCCAAAACTGGTACTCATCATCTCTCTCCTCCACGGTCTGTTCTAAAGTCGCTCACTCTGCTGACCTTAGTGGCTCACGTGGTGGTGTTTCCCAAACTCTCATTCCTGAGGAGTCTGAACTCCTGGTGACCTTACCCGTGTATAGCCTCCATTACTACATCATTACATTTGTCACAATTAGGCAAGAGTGTACCAGGAGGCATCCAGTGGGTCACCAGAGTTCAACGCACATTCCTCCCCACTCCCACCATGTAACACAGCCCTGCCTTCTCCCGCTGATCAGTGTTAATCACCCCTGACAAGGTGGTGATTGCTCTTCTTGCCTGCTACTTTCTGGCCACAAAGAGCCCAAAGTGTCCAAGTGGCAGCTGTAGCTTATAGTTCAATGAGATCTTTGCTATCTGATGACAAGAACATACTTCATTTTGAAGATCAGGACCTCTCACCTTACAGAATTCAGTTGGTCCTTCAAAATGGTGGTGAGGCCACTCGTGCTTCCACTCCTTGGTTCCTGGACCCATGTATTCTTCCCCATAGTGCTACATGAAGTTCTGTAATTCAGTGCTTATGCATGTTTTGGAGGATGATACCCCCATCCTCACAGGGTGTTGCCTGCTGCTACAGCTCTACCTTCAGCACGCCATGCCACTCTGTTTAGCCAGCAGCTCTGGATGACACAGTGTATGACATGACCAGTGGATCTGTAAAAGGAGTTCCCTGATTAGATACTATATTGTTTCATGTCTGTAGATCAGGCATTCTGTAAGTGGCTTGATCATGCTGTCAGGAAAGGCAAACCCATACCCAGATTAAGTTTCTATTCCCATGAGAAAAACCGCTGCCTCTTCCAGGATGAAAATGGTCCCAAGTAGTCCATTTGCTGCCAAGTGACCAGTTAGTCTCCTTTTTTTTTTTTTTTTTTTTTAAGATTTTGTTTATTTATTTGACAGAGATAGCGAGAGAGGGAACACAAGCAGGGGGAGTGAGAGAGGGAGAAGCAGGCTCCCGGCCGAGCACGGAGCCCGATGCGGGACTCGATCCCAGGACCCTGGGATCATGACCTGAGCTGAAGGCAGACGCGTAATGACTGAGCCACCCAGGCGCCCCACCAGTTAGTCTCCTTAAGGAATAGTGCCATACTGGTGGCTCAATGTTGGTGTCTGTTGCTGGTAGGTTGATCACTCAAAGCAGGCAATAACTAGATTGGCTTTCATAAGTGGAAGTCATGTTTTTTTGACCAATGCAAAGCCTCCATTTCTTTCACTGTGATCATATCATCTGTTTGCCTTATCATGCCAATGGATGTTATCTAGTCGTTACTTTGTCTGCTTGGTCATTTGGTTCCGACCACGTGGACGCTTTCTGATGGGTATTAAAATACAATGTAGGGGCACCTGGGTGGCTCAGTCGTTAAGCGTCTGCCTTCGGCTCAGGTTATGATCCCAGGGTTCTGGGATCGAGCCCCGCATCGGGCTCCCTGCTGGGCAGGAAGCCTGCTTCTCCCTCTCCCACTCCCCCCGCTTGTGTTCCCTCTCTCGCTGTGTCTCTCTCAAATACATAAATAAAAAAAAAAAATCTAAAATAAAATAAAATAAAATACAATGTAACACGGGGCACCTGGGTGGCTCAGTCGTTAAGCAACTGCCTTTGGCTCAGGTCATGATCCCAGGGTCCTGGGGTCGAGCCCCTGCTCGGCGGGAAGCCTGCTTCTCCCTCTCCCGCTCCCCCTGCTTGTGTTCCCTCTCTCGCTGTCTCTCTCTGTCAAATAAATAAATCTTTAAAAAAAATACAATGTAACAATCTTCACACCTTGTTCCCACTCTCATATGTCTGTCTACATGTCTCTTTTCCAGACTTCCTCATCTCTGATATTTGAATTTTTCTCCTTCCAGGACCCAGACCATTCCTCATTGGTGAGAGCCCATATGTGTTTTGACTTTAGGCCACTTTCCCTTTCATACGAAGTGGATGACCAACCAGATGCATCTTCTGAAGCTCTGCACATTGGGAAGATTTATCTTTCACAAATTGTCTCATCATTATTTTTCACAACCACACTGGATAAGTTATATAATGCAGAGAGCATCCACTTTTGGTTTTCACCTAATACCAAATCAACCCATCCATAAACCAAGCTGTCGGGGGAGGGGGCGGTTCCTCCTTCCTCAGCTGATTGAGTGGGAGGTCCCTTTGGTCACTGGTATGAGCTCAGAAGGGACACTGCTAATAGTGGATGCCATGATAGGACACAGTAGATGCCATGAGGTTTTAGACCCAGTCTTCATGCCCCTTGCAGTGTCATTTCTTCCTGCTCATACTCAGTCTCAGATGTACCACGTCCATCTTATGATGGATTGCTACAGGGCCCATCTTACTTTACGACTTATTCCCAACAGATGGTGGACAGTTCCAAACTTGTGGCTGCTTGGTATCCCAAAGTCAAGTGTTCCAGCTCTGTCAGAGCACCTAACTAGGAGCTGTTTTACAAAAGGTGCATAACCCTCTGCTGCAGATGGTGTAACCTTGCTCCATAACCCTAGGAGCCTGGGTTGTGATTCTTCCCCTGGGACTCGTCGTAAACTTCACACCATCTCCTTTTCTACCATTAACATCTCAAATACCATGGGGTGTGCTGAGATCATTTGTTCTAAACAGGAGGGCTACTTGCTCTACAGCTAGGACTGTTTTCTCCAAAGCTCAAGAAGGCCTAACAGTTGGGTCGCCTGGGTGGCTCAGTCGGTTAACGTCTGCCTTTGGCTCAGGTCATGATCCTGAGCCCCAGGATCAAGCCCCACATCAGGCTCTTCACTTAGCAGGAGTCTGCTTCTCCTTCTGACCCTACCCCCTCTCGTGCTTTCTCTCTTATTCTCTCTCTCTCAAATAAATAAATAAAATCTAGGAAAAAAAAGATCTAGGAAAAAAAAGAAGGCCTAACAGTCATTGTACTTCCTTCACTGTAATAGTGGCTGCATGATACAGCAATTTGCCCTTTACTTTGAAGGGAGTGCCCTGGCGTTCACTTGACTATGGGATGTGCAGAAACTTTACTAAGTTGGCAAGTACCTGAATTTTTGTAGTCTGTCTCCCTCCCTTTGGAGTACATGTGTCTTACCAATTCTCCAGCACACTAGTACCCTCTTACTTATTCATCTGCCAGATCATCATGATGTCATCAATGTAATGAATCAGTAGGATATTCTGTGATATGTCCAGATGGTCCAGATGTCTTCAGGCTACATTATGACAGATGGTGGGAAAGTTAACAGCCCTGGAGCAAAATCTCTCTGATCTTCTTTCCTGACTAGGATAGAAGAGTATACGTTCACCAACCCAATGGCTGCATACTGCGTACCAGAGACTATATTATCTACCCTCACAAAGAAACTACATCTGGCTGGGCAGCTGTGATCAGGGCTATTTCTTGGTTGAGCTAGGAATAGTCTCCAGGATCCATCTGGTTTCTGCAAGGACCAGACCAGCAAATTACTCAGAGATATGCTAGGGACCACCACACCTGCATCTTTAAGAGTGGCACTAATCTCTGCCATCCTTCTCCAGGGCCACACCGTTTTTGATTCAATATCTCGGTGGGAGGGGGACAGTTTCAGAGGGTTCCTGCTTGGCCTTCCACAATATGATAGCTCTCACCAACAGGTCCAAAGTATGGGTTACTCCAATCATCACGTATGCCAATCCCAATTATATGTTGGAGGACTAGAAAATGAGTACAGGTGAGTTCACAGAACTAGTGGACCCAGACTTTGACTAAGACTCTATTCATCACCTGGCCCTTGTATGTATGTCCTCACTGTAATAGAGAGCCTGTGATAAGTTTTGGGTCATATCAGTGCCAACTTGGACCCTGTTTCCAACAGTGCTGGAAATGTCTGAATGTATTCCTTTCCCCAGTGAACAGTCACCCAAGTACATGGCCTAGATCCCTTTGGGGAAGCACTGGGGAAATCATTATGTATTACAGGGCCCTTCTCCCTCAGATCCAGTTATCTCATCAGTCAATGAGTGCCAGGTCTGAAAACTGAAGAGTATTTCAGGTCCAGAAACTGGGCAAGAGACTTCTGGGGTAACTTCCTTCAACCTCCCACTCATCCACTCTTGCTCTATTTTGACTATGTATGTTAAGCAGTGTGTTTTGGCTGTCCCTCGAGACACTGTGTTCTGTTAGCCTCCCATAACTGTGGACACTGTGACCCTCTGGCTTCTGATGGTGAAATGCTACCACCAGGGCCCTCTCATCCTCACTGCTATCAGTGAGCCAAATTCTATAACCGCTTCTCTTGCCACTAACTCTGGCCTACAGAGGAGAGCCACACTATACTTCATAGTGATGCTGGGGCCCCCTGACCAGATCATTTCTAACACCCTTGGTGAATGGTGAATCCTTTAGGCCTTCCTAGGAACATATTCCTTCTCCTGGCCTCATGTACCATTTAAGTTGTCATCACTTATATCCTTGAGCCAAGTCCTAATCCTAAATATATCCTAAATCTTTGAGCACATAATTATTTCTCTTTTCATTCTTTTTTTTAAAAGATTTTATTTATTTGACAGAGAGAGACACAGCGAGAGAGGGAACACAAGCAGGGGGAGTGGGAGAGGGAGAAGCAGGTTTCCCACAGAGCAGGAAGCCCGATGTGGAGCTCAATCCTAGGACCCCGGGGTCATGACCTGAACCGAAGGCAAACACTTAACGACTAAGCCACCCAGGCGCCTCTCTCTTTTCATTCTTAATGACCTATCTAGAGAATCCTTTGAAACCCATACACTTAACCACTGTGTTACTTAGGATCCTCCAAGCAGATTCCAAGATCAGATTAGATGGGCAAAAGATTTTTTTGGAGGGGGGAAGGGGAACAACTGTGAGGGAAAATGGAGAGGAAGCCAGAGCTAGGGGGAGAGCTGGTAGATAGTGATGGAGAGAGGGGGGGAAAAGGAAGTTTCAATAGAAAGCATCTTAGAGTGCAAGGTAGTCTAAGAAAGTTTTCACTAGGCCAATGGGGAGTCCTCAAGCCCACATCATCTGTCAGAGGAGTTTCCTGTCTCCGTGCCTCACTCAGTCATTGGCTGGAAGAAGCCCGTGGGAAGTGTGGTGGATTCATAACATAGCAGCCTGGCCCATTAGTATTATGCTTGGAGATCTGAGAGGCACGTTCTCATGGCTGCCACAAACACCATCTGTGCTTTAAAAAAAACTGGGTACTATTTATTCATTGATTCATGACACATCGAGGGCACAAATACGAATCCGATGTACTGCTCACACTCTAGCAATTGGCATCGGTTTGAGTGGGTTATGAATAATTTTCAGAAATTAGGAATAAATAGATTTCCAGAATCTCCTGAGGCAGATCTTCAGGCTATGGCTTCATTATTTTGTTTGAAACGATTTGAAATTCTAGAGTAGGTTCTAAGCTTAAATAGTAAATGGGGTTTGGATTCTTCCCCACTGCACCCAGGAAGCTACAACTGTACCTGAAAACTTTGTTCCTTTAGAAAAGATCTGAATTAGGGGCACCTGGGTGGCTCAGTCGGTTAAATGTCTGCCTTCGGCTCAGGTCATGATCCCAGGGTCCTGGGATCGAGCCCCACATCGGGCTCCTTGCTCAGTGGGGAGTCTGCTTCTCCCTCTCCCTCTCCTCCTCCCTGTTCCTCTGCCGCTCCCCCTGCTTGTGCTCTCCTGCTCTCTCTCTGTCAAATAAATAAATAAAATCTTAAAAAAAAAAAAAAAGATCTGAATTAGTATGGCATAATGGCTCAATGTCAATATATGGTGAAATTTGGTCTTGAATACATGAGTGCTTATTACATTATTTTTTCTGTACTTTATTTTATTATTATTTTTAAAGATTTTATTTATTTATTTGAGAGAGAGAGTGCGAGCATGAGCAGGGGGAGGGCCAGAGGGAGAGGGAGAAGCAAACTCCCTGCTGAGCAGGGAGCTGATGCAGGACTCCATCCCAGGATCCCCAGGATCATGACCTGAGCTGAAGAAAGATGCTTAACCGACTGAGTCACTCAGGCACCCATTTTTTCTCTATTTAAAAAATAATTCCTAATAAAATTAATAATTTAAAAAATACCATTCAGTCATTAAAATTAATCACAGCTACACATATTAATATGGATATATTTCAAAAGCAATGTTGAAGGAAAAAACAAGAGCTTGCAGTCGGGTATATATGTTATGAGGCCATTTCAATTTTTTAAATAAGCAAAGTGACATTCTATATTATTTATAGATCTATAATTATGTGGTAAAAATCTTTTAAAATGCAAGGGCAGGACACACACCATGATCCAAATAGTTTTTCCTTGGAGGAGAGAAGGAGATGAATAGGATTGGGGAGGGATACAAAGAGGATTTCCAAATATTCACATTGGCTAAATCTGGGTATGGAGTGCCTGGGTGTTTGTTATATTACACTTGGTACTTCTTGGTATATTTGAGATAGTGCATATTTTGAAAGGAATTAAACTTTGCATTCCATTTGGTCTTTTCTTTGGTTATAACAAAAGTAGCCATGTAAGTATATGCCACCACTTGGTTGGCATGAAAAGGAAAGGAAAATAATGTGTTCTATAAGTCTGCACTTGCTAATTTTTCCCAATATATCCTTTGCTGCACCCATTTTTCAAAACACTGGCTTGATGTCACTGATTAAAACTACTCCCCTGATGCTTATGTGCCCAGTTATTTTTGTGGGTGCTAAACTGCATTGCTGCCGTGGGAGAAACATACTGGAGTAGTCAGTCACAGAAAGTTGTAGAATAAGCATGGTGGTAGTTAATTCTGCTACAGGCAAATCCTAGATTCTGCCCCCCCCCCCAACTAAAAATCTAGGTTTTAAACAAATTTATAGAGAAACAATATTAAGTTATAACTATTTACATCCCTTTATATTACCTACTCTCTGAAATTTATTAATTTACCGATCTCTGATTTGCATAGTTGCCATGCCTACATAGGGATTTTGTTGCTGTCTTTTTATTTAACTTCAGTTAATATTTGTGTATCCACCTAGTCAGTGTTCCATAGTTTTCCAGCTTGATAATATACTTCAGTTTATTTAGCCTTAACGCTATTGTTGAATTTTTGAGCTTTTTCCAACTTCCCAGTATTATAAATATTGTTTTTATGACCATCTTTGTAAAAAACTATTTTTTTTTCTTTCTGGTCATTTTCTTGAGGTATAATATTAAAGTGGAATTAGGCCAAAGGGTATGAATAGGGTATGAATACGACCCTAAGTTCATATTCCATTATCATATCAATTTACTGTAGGCCCAACAATACTGGATTTACACATTTTAATACGTTTTAAAACTTCAAGTAGGTATATAATGATTGTTAAAAGTTACGTAATTAAAAATTCTTTCCAATGCTTTTTAATTTTTTTTTTCTTTGGTCTAATCATTGTGGAAAAATAAAATCAAGCAAGTGAAAGTGCCCTCTAAACCTCCACCCCTCATGGACTCCAAGTGCCAATTTGGTTTCTATTCTTCATGTTATTTTAAATGCATGGCAATAGTTTCATTCTTGAGACTTCAGGCAACATTTGTAAATTCTTTAGAAACCCACCCACCCAGTACATCCTATGTGTTTGGTACTTTTCCCCCTTGACTTTGCTGTTCTTTGATGATTTCCTTTCTCTACAAATTTACAGCACTATTCTTTTTACCAGCTCTTTCCTCTCAAACTACAATATAAGCCAATCTCCCAAAACCTTCATTTCCTGCCCTTGGACCTTTCAGCTACAGGCTTATTTTTATGCTTCACAATCTGTGGCTCTAATCCTTAGCAGTATCTCAAAACACTATTCTTGACCCCACCCCAGATTATTTATATTAAGATCTTAGAGGGTGGGACCCAAGAATCTGCATTTTCAAAATGCCCCAGGTGATTCTGAAATAGATGCAGTGTTTTGTTTGTTTGTTTGTTTTGAAGATTTTATTTATTTATTTGACAGAGCGAGAGCACAAGCAGGGGGAACACTAGAGGGAGAGGGAGAAGCAGGCTCCCCGCCAAGCAGGGAGCCTGATGAGGGGCTCGATCCCAGGACCTGGAGATCATGACCTGAGTGGAAGGCAGACGCTTAACCATCTGAGCCACCCAGGTGCCCCAAATAGATGCAGTGTTGAAAACTACTGTGTTCCTCTAATTTCTGGAATGATTGCTCTATACTTGCTGTTTTTACTTTTTCCACTGATTACTTTCTCCTGAATTCTCTATAAACTCATCTCTGAGTCTTCTGCTTTACTGAAACTAGTAACTTCCTTTTGATCAAATTCAACACCAATTCAGTCATGAAAATAGCGTTAGGTCTAGAAATTGGCTCTTCTGCCCCTGCTATACTTTTCCCGTTACTTTAGGAGTTTCATATTTGTTTATTTCGAAGTTTCATATTTGTTAATGTATTTTACCTATTGCTGCACTGAAAATTGCCCTAAAAGTTACTGGCTTAGAACCACAAAAGTTATGTCTTTGTTCTGGTTCTGCAATGTGGGCAAGGCTGGGTAGGGACTGCTGATCTCTGCTCCATGTGGTGTTGGCTGGGAGAGCTTAACTGGAGTTTGAGAATCCAAGAAGCTTGATGCACATGTCTGGTGCCTCAGCTGCCTCTTTTTCTCCAACAGAGAGGTTGTACTTTTTTTATACAGTGGCTCGGGGCCCTCAAGAGAACAAAAGCTGAAGTTGCCAGATTTCTTAAGGCCCAGGCCTGTGAGCAGGTCACATTCTATTGGTCAGAGCAAGCCACTGGCCAGCCAGATTTGAAGACAGAGGAATAGATTCTACTCTGGTTGGAGAGGAGCAGCATGTGTGAAACCATGGGAGGTTTCAAGCAGGGGAAATATGCCAGGCATGTGGTAGGCAAATAATATCAGTTGGAATCATTGAGTGAACAAAGGAATAAATGAAAGAATAAAATAATAAACATAGGGGAAAATATTTTAAAATATACAGACAGCACATAAATAATTAAATCTTTTATATAAAGGGAGTGTATTCAATATTAGAGACTGATTACATTCAATTCTGCATCAATAGAGAGGCTGAGGGAAGTGATGGATATTCTACATCAAGACAGATTGTGGGGCGCCTGGGTGGCTCAGTCGTTAAGCGTCTGCCTTCGGCTCAGATCATGATCCCAGGGTCCTGGGATCAAGCCCCGCATCAGGCTCTCTGCTCTGCGGGAAGCCTGCTTCTCCCTCTCCCACTCCCCCTGCTTGTGTTCCCTCTCTCGCTGTGTCTCTCTCTGTCAAATAAATAAATAAAATCTTAAAAAAAAAAAAAGATTGTGTCAGGGGCGCCTGGGTGGCTCGGTTGGGCGACTGCCTTCGGCTCAGGTCATGATCCTGGAGTCCCAGGATTGAGTCCCGCATCGGGCTCCCTGCTCAGCGGGGGGTCTGCTTCTCCCTCTGACCCTCCCCCCTCTCATGCTCTCTCTCTCTGTCTCATTCTCTCTCATATAAATAAATAAAATCTTTTAAAAAAGATTGTGTCAGGCCAGACCAGAGTACATTAGGCAAGAATGAGAGACACAAAAGGGGCCCAGGCCAACAGCAGACAAGATTATGGGTATAAGCATTAAGCATGGTGCTCAACCTAGCCAGTCTGGATCAGGGGTCGGCCTGGTGCTGGGTTGGTCACGTTCTCTTTTCTATTTCCTTACTGGATCATATGTTCTCCCTACCCTAATTTGCAGAAGCAGCAGCTCTTAGTACTGATGAAAGATAGCTGGAAGGCAGACAGGCAGGGACAAGCCCCACCCCCCACCCCGCCCCCTGCCCTAAGAGGAAACCATCCTTAAAAGGATTTTACACCACCCTGGAAGGAACCCTCCACCCTTTCCCATGTGATAGATAGTTAACAAAAACCCATTTGGATGACAGGCACAGGGAGGGTTAATCAGATTAAAACAGCCCTCCAACAAGCCCATAAAAACCCCTAGACTTAGAAACTCTGGGTCCCTTCCCTCCTCAGGAGCTTTGTGCTTTCACTTTGCCGTCACTCAGCAAACCTTGTTTTGCGGCGCACCACTCTGTCTGGTCTACCTCTTTATTCTTCAAAGTGGTGTGACCAAGAACCATGGGCACCGATGGAGAGAAAATTCCGGTAAGAGTATGAGCTGATATTAATCATTTTTGTTTGCCAGAATTACTGAAAATATAGTGTGGTAGCCAGCATCCAAGATGGTCCCCAATGACCCACACTTCCTGGTATCACACCCTTGTCTAGCCACCTCCCACGTTGCATGAGGATTGTTCTGTGTGACCCGTAGAATATAGTAAAAGTAATGGTATGCCACTTCCAAGATTAGGTTATTAAAGACTGAGGGTTCCATCTGGAACACTCTCATCTCTATCTCTCCATTTCTGGTCACTCACTCTGGGGAAAGTGTGTCATATTGTGAGCAGCCCTGTGGAGAGGCTCACGTGGCAGGGAACTAAAGCCTAGACCAACAACCTTAAGAGTGAAATTGGAAAACCTATTGTCCAACCTAGTTGAACTGTTAGCAGATAACTGTTAACAGCTGAACTACCACCTCTTGAGAGACCCTGAGGCACTTGCATCCACCAAGTCACTCCAGAATTCCTGACCTTTACAAACTGAGTTAATCAATGGTGTGGTTTATTTGTTTGTTTATTTAGAGAGAGCATACACAGATACTTGGCACAAGAACAGGGGCTGGGGGCTGGGGGGTAAACAGAGGGAGAGGGAGAGAGAATCTTAAGCAGGCGCTGCCCTCAGCGCATAGAGCAGAGCTTGATCTGATGACCCTGAGATCATAATCTGAGCCAAAATCAAGAGTCAGATGCTTAACCATCTGAGACACCCAGGTGCCCCAATGGGTATGGTTTGAAATTGCGAGGTTTGGGTGATCTGTTTTATAGCAATTAATACCTAATACATGTGGTCTGTGTCAGGATTATCTGGAGAGCTTATTTAACATGCAATTCCTATGTCACATCTGAATGAAAAATTCTTTTGGACCAGGGGCCAGTGTTGTATATTTTTAATGAGCTTCTGAGGTAATTCTTATGTACTCTTAAATTTGAGAACTACTGCCTTATGCATTTAATCAATTAGTATTCCTTCTTCCAAATGAATTTGCATTTTAACCTAATTTCTAAGACTTTAAGCAATAGGTATTATTCAAGGCTTAAACACTAAGCCTAGAGATTCTTTTGATGTTTTTGAGATCAAGGCACTATTTAATTTTAATTTAATTTTTGGTGGTATGTTTGAAGCAGTTAAAACACTGAATGAACCCTAAGCAAGCCAGCAATGATTATAATCGATTACTGCTGTAGTACAGCCTTGTCCATGGAAGTAGCCACACTAAATACACTAATCTGCTGGTCACCCTTCAGCCTTGGGCTGCTGCTTAAGCAGCACAGTTTGTTGCTCTGATTGTGCTCACTCATAAACTCAAGAGGCTAAATTCTTCCATATTCCAGCAAAAGCATGTCAAGTTTTGTGCTAGACGTGTGTTAGGCCTCACCATTATTTTTGCATTATCTTTTATGCCTTATCATAAGTTCAACTCAACTCAGTGTCCCACCAGTGAATGATTCAAACTGGTTCAGAGCCATCGTCCAAACTCTTGCTAATACTCAGCAATAGAGATGGTTGCTCTATTAGTTAGGGTTCTCACAGTAATAAGGAAAATCTGTGTCCTAAGATGGCCGACCGAGCCAGCGAGAGAGTCCCAGTCCTTGCCCCGGGGCTCTTCGGGTTCTTCTCCCTGCTCTGCTTCACGCACGCGCCAAAAGTGCCAAGTATGCGGAAGTAGAAGTGTATAAATTGCCCCCTTTGTGCTCGGGGCTCAGACCTCTGGAGATCAGTCTCCTCTGCACCCGCTGGGTTAAATAAACCTATCTCTAAGATCTCCAGGTGCCACTTGGTTCTTCCGTCGGCTGATCCAGTCCAGGTTCCGTAACATTTGGTTCCCTGACCGGGAAACCCAACCTCGCTGGCCCGGTTTGGGGGCAACGGCGGGGCTGTGACGGAACAAGGGATCCTAATGGAGAAGGCGTGCCCTGCCTAATTTTCGGCAGTCTCCCGCCCCAGTTGCCTTGGGCTGGCCCCACTCCGCTGTTCCTGCCGGACTCGAGGAGACTTGGCAGGTGAGGACCTGGTCCCGACGTCGGATTCCGGTAAGGCCTGGGGCCCAAGGGCCCAGAAAGGCCCACCCCCATTGGGGTCGGAAGGGGAGCCTGATCACCTCCCAGAGACCTCTTAGAGGTCTCACAGGTAGGGATTCCTAGGGAGGGAATGTAATAACTCCTGGAGTGTGAATGTGTGAGTGACTGTGCAGTCCGACCTGGCATGCTCAAGCGGACTGATTCTATGACGCCACAGGCGGGCACCCTTAAGGTCCCCAGAAGCCTACGGAGTCTGAGTGGGCCCGTCTGTGATTCCGTGGTGAACGGCATACAGTCTATGGTGGCATCGGAATAGTGTTCCTCTGGTCGTAAGCCACAACACTGAGACCACTATAGCTAAGCCTCACCTAAGCTCCTTCGGGACACGGCCAGACGGGCATCTGATTGGTCTCCTCACCTCAGGAGGCACCCCACGTTTGTCTGTCTCTGCGCCACCACACACAGGGACATCACCATGGGGTCAGGGCAGAGTAAACCTAACGGTTCTAGAAACCATGATCAAAAATTTCAAGAAGGGTTTTTCGGGAGACTGTGGAGTCAGGATGAACCCCGGCAAGTTGAGAACCCTATGTGAATTGAAATGGCCCACCTTTGATGTCGGGTGGCCTTCAGAAGGGACATTGGATGTCCCAACGATTCGGCAAGTATGGCGAGTCATGACAGAAGAACGAGGACACCCTGACCAGTTTCCGTACATTGACTACTGGCTAGGAATTGCTCAGACCCTTCCCCCCTGGGTGCGATACACTTGCAATAGGCAAGGACAGGCCAGGGTCTTCATCGCCTCATCCAAGCAACCTAAAGAAAATCAGCAAAAGCCCCAGTCTCCACAAATCCTAGCCAGAGATCCCGAGGACAAGCCGACCCTGCCCCCACCATTCATACCCCCAAGACCGCCTACACCTGGCCCTTTAGCTCCAGACACTCCGATGCCATCGGTTTCACCAGCACCCCCAGGCCCAGAGGATCCACCGGCGCCCCCAGGCCCAAAAGATCCGCTTTCTCCAGGACCGGCAGCCAGGCTGAACCCCAGACCGGGTGCAAGCGCCCTCCAAATGCCGATACAAGAGAAGTGGGAACCCGAGAGGCACGATGAAGATGGGACGGTCCAATCCGGCCATTCCATGATGTATTATCAGCCCTTCTCTACCACTGACCTCCTCAACTGGAAACATAACACCCCATCCTGCTCTGAGAAACCACAGGCTTTGGTAGACCTCATAGATTCCCTCTTCCAGACTCATCGGCCAACCTGGGAAGACTGCCAACAGTTACTCCGCATCCTGTTTAACACAGAGGAAAAAGGAGAATAATGAAAGGTGCACGGCAGTACCTGGAAGAGCGCGCACCAGCAGGAGTCATTGACCCTGCTACCTGGGCTAATACGGCCGCATCCGAAGAGTGCCCAGCATGGGACTTCACCACAATGGAGGGACAGGCCCACATCCACCGGTACCAGGAGGCCCTCCTCCGGGGAATCTGGAAAGGGGCTAAGAAACCCATGAACATGACTAAGGTATCCTCGGTCCCTCAACAACCAGGGGAGTCCCCTATGTGAAGCCTACAGGATATACACTTCTGAGGCACAGGAAAGCCAACAGATGGTAAACACCTCCTTCGTGGCTCAGGCCACCCCAGACATCAGAAAAAAACTTCAGAAACTAGAGGGTTTTGCTGGGATGAACATCACCCAACTAATAGAGATTGCCAATAAGGTCTACATAAACAGGGAGGTCGCAGCCGAATGGGAAGCTGACAAAAAGATGAAAAAGAAAGCCTCCTCGCTGCTGCCCTGAAAGAAAAGGACAACACAAAGATGGGGAGACCCCAGCCACCAAAAGTGGGGAAGCCCAGAATCCCCTTGGCAAGGGATCAATGTGCCTACTGTAAAGAGAAAGGGCATTGGAAAAACGAATGTCCCAACTGGGGAAAGGCTCAAAAGTTCTGCCGCTACAAGGAAGAACCCCGAGAAGAGGACCTCATAGGCCTTGCGGGAATGGACTCAGACTGAGGGGGACTGGGCTCTTTCCTCCTTGGCCCCCATGAGCCCATGGTCAGAATGAAGGTGGGGGGCCAACCAGTGACTTTTATGGTTGAGCACTCTGTTGTCACCTCCCCAGTGGCCCCTTTCAGCAAAAGGACTGCGACCATCCTTGGGACCACCAGGATGCAGGCGATACAACAGCCCTTTTGCCAGGCTCGCCAGTGCGAATTCGGGGGCCACAAGGTCCAACACAAATTCCTCTATCTGCCTACTGCCCCATCCCTCTCCTGGGCCGAGACATACTCTCCAAGCTTAGGGCTCAGATAACCTTTGAGCCCACTGGACGCACTAGCCTACAATTGAATCCAAGGCAAGAGGAGATGGGGTCTCTAATATTAGCAATTACCACGCCAGGGGAAGAAGAATGGAGGCTATTCTGTGCCCAGGCCCAACCGAGCAGTCCGCCGGAATTCAGACTCACCTTCCCTTCAGTATGGACTGAAAACAACCCACCTGGACTAGCCTGCAGTAGGGCCCCTATCATTGTTGAATTGATCCCAGGAGCCCAACCTCAGAGGTAAAGGCAATACCCCCTCCCACAAGAAGCTAAGATTGGCATCCAAGAACATCTGACCAAACTCAAAGAAGCAGGTATTCTAGTTGAGTGCCAGTTGGCCTGGAATACCCCACTCCTGCCAGTCAAGAAGCCAGGAGGGGGATACCGACCAGTTCAAGACCTGCGGGCCATCAACAACGTGACCATCTCTCTGGACCCAGTGGTCCCAAATCCATACACCCTCCTCGACCAAATCCTAGGGTCAGCCAGATGGTTGACTTGCCTAGATTTGAAGGATGCCTTCTTCTGCCTCTGCTTAGCTCCCCAGAGCCAGCCACTGTTTGCCTTTGAATGGTCTGAACCTGATACAGGGCGCCAGATGCAACTGACTTGGATGTGCCTCCTGCAGGGGTTTAAAAACTCACCAACCCTCTTTGGGGAAACACTGACCGCGGACCTCGCCAGCTTCCCAAGAGAGGCTACATAATGCACCCTCCTCCAGTATGTGGATGACCTCCTCCTCGCCAGTGACACACAAGAAGACTGCACAAAAGGCACAAAGGCCCTCCTACAGCTCCTGTCAGACTCAGGATACTGAGCCTCATGGAAGAAGGCACAAATCCGCCAACAACAGGTCTGATACCTTGGTTTCTCCTCACCCAAGGGAAAAGAGAACTAGGGCCGGAGAGGAAAAGGGTCATCATCTCCCTGCCACAGCCCCAGACAAAAAGGGGCCTATGAGAATTCCTGGGGTCTGCAGGATTCTGCCGCATCTGGATCCCTGGGTTCTCGGCAATAGTAAGACCCCCCTATGATCTCTTAGGGGAACCAGATCGAGAAGCCCCTGCCTGGACTGAGGAAGCAGAAGCCACTTTCACAGAGATAAAGATCACCCTGGGGTGGGCTCCAGCCCTGGGCCTACCAGATGTAGAAAAACCCTTCAATCTCTTCGTTCATGAAAAGGAAAAAATAGCGCTTGGGGTACTCACCCAGACTTTTGGACCCTGGCAATGGCCAGTTGCTTACCTGTCAAAGAAGTTGGACCCCATGGCTGCGGGATGGCCATTGTGCCTCAGGGCGCTGGCAGCCACAGTCCTACTCATCAAGGAGGCGGACAAACTTACCCTGGGGCAAGAACTTAACATCAAGGTCCCTCATGCAGTTGTGTCCTCATGAACGCACAGGGACACCACTTCCTTTCCAACTCTCGGCTAGCACAATACCAAGGGCTCCTCTGTGAAAACCTGCGGGTCACCCTCGAAACAGTAAGGACATTAAATCCAGCAACCTTTCTCCCCACGAAAGGGGGGGAACCAGACCATGACTGCTCCGAGGTGACTGATGAAGTCTATGAGAGCCGTCCAAATCTGCGGGATCAAACCATAAAGAATCCAGAGCTCACACTGTTCAGTGATGGCAGCAGTCACCTACAGGAGGGTACCTGGAAAGCGGGTGTAGAAGCTAAGACATTACCAGCTGGATGGTCAGCTCAACAGGCTGAATTATATGCCTCAGTCCAAGCCCTCACCCTCGGTGAAGGCAAGCGAGTCAACAGCTATACTGACTCTCGGTACGCCTTTGCTACTGTACGTATACATGGAGCCATGTACAAGGAAAGGGGCCTCCTAACTGCCGCAGGGAAAACTATCAAGAACAAGGAGGAGATACTGAGACTCCTCAAAGTCGTCTGGCTTCCAAAGGAAGTAGCATCTCTCTCTCTCTCTCTCTCTGTCAAATAAATAAATAAAATCTTAAAAAAAAAATTAAAAATAAAAAGGGCGCCTGGGTGGCTCAGTTGGTTAAGCGTCTGCCTTTGGCTCAGGTCATGATTCCAGGGTCCAGGAACGAGTCCCGCATCGGGCTCCTTGCTCAGCAGGAAGCCTGCTTCTCCCTCTGCCTGCCTGTCTGCCTACTTGTGATCTCTCTCTCTCTCTCAAATAAATAAAATCTTAAAAACAACAACAACAAAAAAAAAAACAAAGGAAGTAGCAATCCTGCACTGTAAGGGACACCAGAAAGGAGATGACCCCAGAAATCATCTGGCAGATGAGGCAGCCAAGACTGCAGCCAGTGAGGACATAGAGCCCCTTCCCTCACCATGGCCCTAACACCCCCAGAAGTAGTCCCTCTGCCCAGTTAATACTAAAAAGGAAAAGGAATGGGCCATGGGTGAGGCGGCCACCCTTACTGAAGAGATGGTGGATAATGCCAGACGGGCGCATCTTCGTTCCAAGAGCAACTGGAGGGCATCTAGTCAAAGAATACCACCACTCACTTCTGCAAAAACTGCATTAGAGGCTCGTCTCAAGAAGCCCTACTACATCAGTCAGCTGCCAGCACTATGCCAAGCAACGAGTGAACAATGCATAACGTGCTAAAAATAATGCTCGGTCTGCACTACGGTCCCCGCCAGGTGTCCAGAGGATGGGAACAAACCCCTTCAAAGACCTAGAGGTAGACTTCACAGATGTGCAGCCGAGCAGGGGGTTCAGATATCTCCTAGTAATAGTATGCACATACTCTGGGTGGGTCCTAGCCTTCCCGACCAGGATGGAGCAAAGCTGGGAAGTAGCTAAAGTCCTCTTGCGGGAGATCATGCCCCAGTTCAGCCTGCCATTAACAATCCATAGTGACAATGGACATGCATTTGTGGCAGACATTGTACAGGTCTTGACCAGATCTCTCAACAGCACCTGGAGACTCCACACCACTTACCAGCCCCAAAGTTCAGGGAAAGTAGAGCAAATGAATCACACCCTCAAGGGAACCTTAGCAAAGTTTTGTCAGGAGACTAACTTCCCATGGCCGGATCTGCTACCCCTAGCTCTTCTGCGTGCTCACTGTGCCCGGGACATCAGGTTTCTCCCCATTCGAATTAATATATGGACAGCCTCCCCCGTGCTTGGGAAGCCTTCCAGGAAACTTGCATCAGGTTGGAGATAAAGGGATAAAGGAGCAGCTTTTACACTCCTTCCAGACAGGGACTCCGTTTAGGTCAAAGATTGGAAGAAAGACCCCCTCAAACCACAGTGGACAGGGCCCCACTGTTGTTCTAACCGCCCCTACTGCCCTCAAGGTCTCAGGTGTCACCCCATGGGTCCTCCACTCAAAAGAGTGAAGAAAGCTCATCATTCGGATGAGGAGCCGTGCCAGTGGAGAGTCCACCCAGACTTCACGAACCCACTCCGGCTTCACCTTCGACGAGACCCCACCAACTGATGGACACCTGCTCACTGTGGTCCCTGGCTGTCATTGGCATGATTTCCCTCATCTTGGGATTTGGACTCTACACTGTTGCCCCTCCTGACTGGACTTCCCCCCAGAGGCTTAACTATTGTCATTGCTTATTGGGTGACCCTAGGGTGTATTGCGGCTCTTACTTGTCCACAGGTTTCATCTGCTGACGGGTTAGCCACGATGGCTCCCTCTACCTAAGGTCATAGATCCCACTTTTACTGGCCCTCTGCTGTCTACTCCTGAGCGCATGTCACCATGGTTTTCCTGGCCCCAGTCCGTCCCGGTCTTCTGCTACCTGGTGTGCTGTTCCTCCTCACTGCCTCTAGCTTGCCTGGCCCGGCAAGGGGGGCAAACTCTCATTATCACCGTTACTGGCAAATGGACTTTCCAGCTTATCCCCCTCAATCCCGCACCAGTGCCCGCACTGACTTCTTCCACCTGGGATGGGCACACACCAAAGGTTAACCTCCATTTTGATAGATGCCAGCTTCTTGATACTTCCTGGCAACCTCATAGACGGTGTTCCTACCATGGCCCTCACTCAGGTTACCGGCTGGTAGATACCCACATCTGTGGAGGCCCTATACGTCAATAGCCAAACACCTGCCCTCAGTTCTGCTCGCAAGCCTGGGGATGAGAGTCATGGGTGGCGACTTGGCCGGGAATGGAACGATGGTCCACCAGGTGGTGGCACCTCAAACAGCACAGTGACATCCAGATTTCCTTGTCACACAATGCCACCCCATCCTCTTGCTCTAACAATCACTGTATACTGCTCACCCTCTCAGTCTTAGAACCCAATGCCACATCATGGGCTACAGGAATCATTCTCCTGTTAGGCCAATATCACCCTATGGGAACCGACCCCATGGCCAAATTTATGATTAAGTCCATGTTCACTCCAAGCCTTACAGTCAACCCCCAGAGTCAGACAGAAAATAACTCTCGCCCTGGCACATCCCTGGGTCCCCCAGCCACATGCAGCAAGCATCTATAGCGCCAACTGTTGGGTATGATTAACACCTCCCACCAAGCACTTAACCACTCAAATCCACCCCTAGCATCTGACTGCTGGATCTGTATGAAGCCTGGTCCCGTCCAATACCTAGGTGTCATGCTCAACCAATCTACCATGTCACCTCCCATCTTGGCCCGGGGACTGCAGATTATCCCTTTCTGGCTCCTGTACCCCTGTATGGCAACTCTTCCTCTCCCATCACGGGCCACAGTCAGGTTTGTGCACCTAACAACACTTTTCTGGCTTGTGATCAAGGTGTATACATCTGCATTACCCCGCACAATCAATCATGCACGCTTGTCAGTCTCTTACCCGATCTTTCAGTCCTCCCCGGGAGTGATGCCCCACTCATACGGAGACCTCCTAGCCGCCCTCAGTGCTCCCCCACGGCCATCCCTCTCATCGTGAGCCTGCTGGCCGCATCACGTGTTGCCCTCGGCCACTGGCATCGGGATCTCAGGTTCAGTACCAGGGGTTAACTCAACAACTCATGGCGTATTTTTCTGTCCTCACTCAGTCGGCCCTGGCCCCACAGTGCCAACTTGATTCACTGGCCTCAGTGGTCTTCCAAAACAGGCGTGGGCTTGACTTGCTCACAGCTGTGCAAGGGGGGCTCTGACTTTTCTTACAGGAGGAATATTGTTTCTATGCTAATGAGTCGGGGATGGTCCAGGAAACTTTGACCCAATTACAGGAACGAGTACATCACCGGTGGGAATCACTCCAGCGGACAACTTGGTGGGATACCCTCTCACAAATGTTCCCTTGATTCGCCCCCCTCACCGTCCCCTCTTATTGCTTCTGATAGTAGTGTTTGGTCCTTGTATTCTTAATGCCTTCACTAGATTTATCACTACTCAAATTGCTAAAATCAGACTGCAGTTGCTCCTTACTCACTATCGCCCCTTAGAAGATGAATATGATGCCCTCTAAACAGGTGTTCAAAGGGGCATCAAAGGGGGGAATGATAAGGAAAATCTGTGTCCTAAGATGGCCGATCGAGCCAGTGAGAGAGTCCCAGTCCTTGCCCCAGGGCTCTTCGGGTTCTCCCTGCTCTGCTTCCCACGCTCACCAATCCGGGTCCTTCTCCCTGCCCCGCTTCACGCATGCCCCAAAGTGCCAAGTATGTGGAAGTAGAAGTGTATAAATTGCCCCCTTTGTGCTTGGGGCTCAGACCTTTGGAGATCTCTCTCCTCTGAGCCCGCCGGCGTTAAATAAACCACCTATCCTCCAAAATCTCTGGGTGCCACTTGGTTCTTACGTCGGCAATCCAGTCCAGGTTCCATAACAACATGAAAAAGACTGAACATTCAAACTGTGATAATTCAAGGAAAGGTTAATGAGTGGAGTAGGAGCAAAGGTGTGAGCTGGGTATAGGGAACCCACAAGGCATAGCACCTAGAGGCTAGTAGCAGAGGCATCCCAAGGGCAAGGGGAAGGATTGATTGCTGGAACTGGAGAGACAGAGAGGACTGTGTGGAGAGAACTACCTTACAGGAGCTGAGATCTTTGGTGGAGGGAGGAATCCAGCCCCTTGCCACCTCCATATGGAGGAAACGAGAATAATGCTCTGACTACATTTCCCTTCCTCTTATCTTTGCCAGTGCTCTCCACTGGCCAGTATTCACTTTGGTGAACACTGCTCTATATACATTTTTCTTCATTAGTATTGTTTTGAAAATGTGGAATATCAAACTGAGCATGCTATCTCTCATGTAACTAACCAGTTTAAAAAAATCCTGTTGTAAGATATAATTTCACATTTATTAAAACAAAGTCCTTCAACACACTAACTGAGATAAATCTTTACTTTTTTTTTTTTGGTACCAGGAACCTTGGTCTGTAGCCAGCCTCTATTCTGATATTGGGGGGCGGGGGGACCACACATGATATAATAGGCACTGACATTTTTTGAGCACCCAAATTTCTTAGGAACATTTCCTGAATAAAAATAACATTCTTTTTTAAAGAGCACATTTTATAGTTGATAGAAATAATAGGGATGTGGGGATTAATTTTAAAAATGCTGAATCAAGTGTTTGTATCATAATGCCAGGAAATTCTCTCTCCCTTTGTTTTAACTCTGAATAAAGTTGCAAGATTTTATCACTTAGCTTCCCACTGATTTAAGCTCAGTTTGTTTAGGTTTCATATAGGCCTGTCTTTGTGGTTAGATTTAACATAAATACTGAACCAAAAACCCTGAATGATAGACTATAGCTCTCAGCTTCCTGAAAACTGTGTTCCTTTATTTACATGTTATTTTTTTCTTTCTCCTTCCTTGCCTTGTATTTCCTAAAATGGTCAGAAAACTCTAGTTTGAGCTATTAAGTTAATAGCACAAAATGGAACCTTAGGAGTTCAAAACTGTTTAGTTTTAAACTTTTTTGAAGGAATAATGGGTTTTCATTTCCCAGTTTGTCATGTTACAGAAGTTAGCTTAAACCTGTAATACACCTAGTAATCACAAGCCCATTTCATAATACCAAGGACCCAATTCTTAGCAGAAAGGGTATGTTTTAATACTTTACATGCTTTTATCTTCTTGATTCCTCCTTTCCCACTTAGAAACTACATTGAAGTTGCTTGCTATGAGATTATGGAAAATATATGTATTGTTGTCTACCCCTGGTTCCTAGCACAAGGCTCTTGAAAACTCCTATAATTTCCTAATTGGTATAGAGTGCTATGAGCCTGTCTTTTTCTAATATTTGTCTTTCACCCTGTCCATGACCAAAGGCTCTGAAAACTCTTATAAATTCCTAAGTGATAAGAGGACTAGGAGCATCTTTTGTTCTATTGAGGTGACTCTGGGTGAGCTCCTAGATGGGGGCTGGTCACCAGAAAGACCAAGTCCTGATCAGAAGCTTGGAATTTTAAGCCCCACCCCTCATCCTCAACCCCGGGAAGAGGGGCTGGAAATGGAGCTGATAATTGAACATGTCTACATGATGAAGCCTCCATAAAACCTAATAGTACAGGGTTCAGAGAGCTTCCAAGCAGGCGAATATATCCACCAGAAGGGTGATGCACCTAAACTCCATGGGGACAGAAGCTCTTGCACTTAGGACTTTCTGAGACCTCACCCTATGTTTCTCTCCATCTGGCTGTTCATCTGTAGCCTTTATCATATCCTTTACTAAACTGGTAAGCAGGGGCCCCTGGGTGGCCCAGTCGGTTAAGCATCTGCCTTCGGCTCGGGTCATGATCGCAGGGTCCTAGAATCAAGCCCCTCATTGGGTTCTCTGCTCAGCGGGGAGCCTGCTTCTCCCTCTCCCTCTGCCTGCCGCTCTGCCTACTTGTGCTCTGTCAAATAAAATCTTTAAAATAAAATAAAAAATAAACAGGTAAACATAAGTGTTTCTCTGAGTTCTGTGAGCCACTCTAGCAATGGAACCTGAGAAAGGGGTCATGGGAACCCCTATTTGTAGCCAAATTGGATGGAAGTTGAGGGTAACCTGGGGACCTACTACTTTTGATTGGCACTTGAAATGGAGTCAGAGTAGTCTATGGGACTGAGCCCTTAACTTGTGGGATTTGGCATTATCTCCAGTAGGTAGTGTTAGAATTGAGTTAAATTATAGGATGCCCAGCTGCTGTCACAGAGAATTGTTTGGCATGGGGAAAACCCCAACACACACATTTGGTCATGTCAGAAATGTCATAAGTGAAGCATTCTGAGTAGTAAAATAGAAGAGAAAGATAGGAGGGGAAACTGAGGTTTTTCCAAAAACTCTTGCCAGCAATCTTATTGGGAGCATAGAAAATGGTGTCAAATTAAAGGTGAAAAATGAGGGGCACCTGGGTGGCTCAGTTGGTTAAGCGTCTGTCTTCAGCTCAGGTCATGATCCCAGAGTCCTGGGATAGTATGCCTGTGTTGGGCTCCCTGCTCAGCAGGAAGCCTGCTTCTCCCTCTCCCTCTCCCCCTCTCCCCCGCTCGTGCTCTCTCACTCTCTCTCTGTCTCAAATAAATAAAATCTTAAAAAAAAGAAGGTGAAAAAATGAGAGAAAATTCATAGGGGTACCCTCTCATCTTCCATCAAAAAGGGACACCCACAGAGATCCATGGAAAAGATAATTCCAGGTACTCTAGGGCCCTGGGATAGGGTGGGGTGACTGATGGCATGGCTTAAATAACTTCGAGAACATACTGGTATGGTTTTTGGAGTGGTGTGTTGTTGGGGTCCAGAGCCAATGGCCAAGAAAGAATTCTTGAGACATCTTTGGTGCAAAAAGATGGTTTTATTAAAGCACAGGACAGGACCTGTGTGTAGAAAGAGCTGCTGCCCTGGGATTGTGAGGAATGACTGATTATATACTTGGGAGTCGGGGAAGATAAGGAAAAAGGGAGATGTCCAAAAGGATTTTCCTATGCTAAAGAAGACTCTCAGGATGCTAGAGGCCTTGCTATTGTCAAACTATGGTGGTTTTTCTCTCTAGCAAAGCATTAACAGTAAGACAGCTGGGAGTTTCCTAGAGGAACGTTATACTCTGCTGCCTCAAGTCCTTCTCCAGGGGCTGCAGGTTATGAGGATGTTTAATTTTATCTACATTTCCTTCTGCCTTTGTTTCCCACAGCAATACCACTGGACTGAGTCAGGATTTCTAGAACTGAGTCAGGAGAAGCTGAAGGGTTCATGAGATTGCTTACCCAAGATTGAGCAGAATAGAACTACATAGGACTGACTGAACTGAGGAAGGATGATGATGGGTTTTGTTTGTAATATCGTAGATGCTGTTCTGTTTTTTGGATATAAGGAACGCTTTTTCTTTCACTATCTATAACTCATAACAAATTAATAAACAATGCTTTTGTAAACAAATAAAAAATTTGTTTTTACCCCCTTGCCTGAACCCTCCAAAATTTGGAAATTCTGATTGAGTGTTCTTATTTTCATGGCAACATAATTATTTGCATAGGTTAAATAAGAATCTTTCCCCTTTGTTAACAGTACATAATTGGAAATATTGGTTATATATCCAAGGCTTTGACTGGAATGTCATATTTGAGAATGATAGTCACAGAATCAGATATGACCCAATACTTAAAGGAGCTAAGATTAGTTTTATGAACTAATGCCTACAAAGAAAGGTCTCTTGGGAAAACCCAGCCTGGTACCAGACTTAAAGAGTTTCTAGCCTTACATGAGAGTAAGAAGGTCACATCCTAGCAGGTCCAGGAAACTGATGATATTTTGGGGACCTTGAAAAGAGAATGATTCATCCAAATCTAAAGGTATTATAGGTAAAATCTGGGGGTGAGTTCTTGGCTTGGCTTCCCAGTCTTGTGTGATATTTAAAAGTTAAATCTGAGATTCCTTATGAAAACTTCCAGCAAAACAAACCTTAAAAGGTCTATCATAGTAAATTACCATTCTTGTTATACCTATGTACATAATCAAGCCAAATCTGATGAGATTGGCCCTATTTTATGATAAAAAATAATCCTTCTTTGAGATTATCTTTGATCAAAGTGGGGGGGGTGAGGTAGAAACTGTTGAGAGGAATTTTTTTTTTTAAGATTTTATTTATTTATTTGTCAGAGCACAAGCGGGGGGAACGGCAGGCAGAGTAGGCAGAGGGAGAAGCAGGCTCCCTGCCGAGCAAGGAGCCCGACGTGGGGCTCGATCCCAGGACCCTGGGATCATGATCTGAGCCGAAGGCAGATGCTTAACCGACTGAGCCACCCAGGCGTCCCGAGAGAAATTTTGTTTCATTAGAAAACTATATCATTCCTGTGGGTTATCAGATTCTAATCCTATGTATAGTCTTTGAGCTATATTGAACCTTTTTATTAACTGGAGGTAACTGATGGCTATGAAAAAATATATCTAAAACATGTTACTTACCTGTAAATTGAACTAGATCCTGTCATCTTTCACTCATTGTCAAGTTTTACCAGAGTTTCAGTTCTTCCATTTTTCTTCACTGTCTGGCCACAGTCCTCCAAACTAATGTTTCCAATTTTTCTCCCTCCTTTCTTGACTTAGTGTTGAGAATTAAAACCTGACTACTCAGGGGGCTCCTGGCTGGCTCAGTCAGTAGAACATGTGACTCTGGATCTTGGGGCTATGAGTTCAAGCCCCACATTGGGCCTAGATAGGCTCACTTAAAAAAATAAATAAATTTAAAATAAACCAAAAAAGGGGGGGAGCGCCTGGGTGACTCAGTTGGTTAAGCATCCCAACTCTTGGTTTGGGCTCAGGTCATGGTCTCAGGGTTCTTGGACTGAGCCCCACCTCAGGCTTTGTGCTAGGCTGAGAGTCCACTTGAGATCAGCTCCCTCTACCCATCCCCTCCACTCGCACACGGGAGTGGGGGGCACTCTCTCTCTCTCTCTCAAACAAACAAATAAATCTTCAAAAAATAATGATAATGAACTAAAAAGAAAGACCTGATTAGTCAGATCCTTATTAGAACTCTTACAGCTGGCCTTTTTCTTTAAGATCTGAAGAAGCATTGGGCGCCTGGGTGGCTCAGTTGGTTAAGCGACTGCCTTCGGCTCAGGTCATGATCCTGGAGTCCCTGGATCGAGTCCCGCATCGGGCTCCCTGCTCGGCAGGGAGTCTGCTTCTCCCTCTGACCCTCCTCCCTCTCATGCTCTCTGTCTCTCATTCTCTCTCTCTCAAATAAATAAATAAAATCTTTAAAAAAAAAAAAAAAAGATCTGAAGAAGCATTGAGAATTAAAGCCCTACTGTTTCGTATGTACTTGGAAGGACTCATCACAGTAGCAGTCTGTGCATGGGCTAGTTTTCTCTTTGGACAAGCCACTTCCGGGCTACTGGGAAGTCTGGCAAAATGCTCCAGTCATGCATCCCCTGATATGAAAAGTAACCATGACTGGGGACAGCACTGCCAAAATCATCTACTTCTTAGCTTTAAGGAACTCAGTGAACACTGCCAAATAACTGAAAGATTTTCATCTACCAAACTTATACTGTAATACTACTTTTTAAAAGATTTTATTTATTTATTTATTTGACAGAGGAAGAGCAAAAGTAAACAGAACAGCAGGGAGAAGCAGACTCCTCACTGAGCAGGGAGCCCGACGCAGGGCCAATCCCAGGACCCTGGGATCATGACCTGGGCTGAAGGCAGATGCTTAACTGACTGAGCCGCTCAGGCGCCCTTGTAATACAATTTTTATATTAATATTTCTTCTTCATTTTAGGCATCCTTCTTTTAAGATGCCTGACCCTAAAACAACTGACCTTTACCACCACCTCTTAATAGATGTTTCGACTGATTTTGCAGGAACAACACCAACAAGAGATGATTTCTTAGACACTGCTTCACCCAGTCAGGAGATTTATGATCCCTTGGAGTGGTTCAGTTGCAAATGATGTTTGTCCTGAACAAGACGGGGGACTGACAATGTTTAGTGTTACCTAAACCCAGTGTTAAAAAGAAAACCACAGGCACAAGATGGAGTCTCATGCTAGTCCAAGTCATCACACAGGCTTAATACCTAACCTAACTGCAGTTTCAACCTCCCCCAGAAATGTAGTCTTAACCGGTCAGTCAGGAATTTTCTGGTCAGCACCAGTGAGGTAATCTGTCACATGTGTCCTCCCCATCCCCCAAAGGAAGATGAGGCAATATGCATGGTAAAACCCCCTGCTCTTCCACCCTCCCCCTCCAAGGGAAAGTGACCTTGCCTGAAACAATTCCTTTTCTTTTGCTAATAAGTTCCTTGCCCCACCCTCCCTATAAACACCTTTCACGTTTGTACAACTCCTGGGAGATCCCCTCTACTTGCTGGGTGGGACGCTGCCCAATTCATAAATGGATTAATAAAGCAAATTAGATCTTCAAATTTACTCAAGTTGAATTTTTGTTCTTTAACACTAGTGATTCTGGAAAACAGATTAAAGTTAATCCCTATACTCTGTGTTGTACAAATCTGCTTACTGCAAAGAACCAACCTTCCACGCATAATTTAGGTAAAACTCGCTGATGCCCCCTAATAAGGCCAGACACAGACCCGTTGAATTTCCTTACTCTGTCTCATAAAGGACTAGCTGAACTGCTTGTCCCATGGAATTAGAAAGTGCTTGTTAATCGAATTTAGGTTGTTTCCCTTTTTTCCCCAGGCTCCTAAACTTTCACCCACCCTCAGTTTGAGCCAGCAAAACCCTGCTTTAAGGACCCAGCTGAAGGGGCACCTGGGTGGCTCAGTCGGTTAAGCGTCTGCCTTTGGCTCAGGTCATGATCTCAGGGTTCTGCTCAATGGGGAGTCTGCTTCTCTCTCTGCCCCTCCCCCCTACTCATGCTCTTTCTTTCTCTCTCTCTCTCTCTCTTTCTCTCTCAGATAAATAAATAAAATCTTGGGGGAAAAAAGGACCCAGCTGAAAATAGGCTGACCTCAGGGTAAGACATTCTGTGATTTACTATCCAATCACACCAGCCCACTCTTTCATCCCATTCTTGTTTATACGTCCCTATGAAAGAAAAATCCTGGGCTACCTGGGTGGCTCAGTCGTTAAGCGTCTGCCTTCGGCTCGGTTCATGATCCCGGGGTCCTGGGATCGAGTCCCGATCGGGCTCCCTGCTCAGCGGGAAGCCTGCTTCTCCCTCTCCCACTCCCCCTACTTGTGTTCCCTCTCTTGCTGCGTCTCTTTCTGTCAAATAAGTAAAATCTTAAAAAAAAAATATAAGAAAAATCCTTTCTGTCTAACCTTTGAGACACTTTCATACTGTCAGAGAGTTCTCCCTATTGCAATGGTCCCTCCCATCCTTCCCACCTGGCGTTAATCTTTTTGAATAGTCTTTCCTCACCTAAATCTGGAGGTTTTTTTTTTTTTGGCACCATAAAACTATTTTATTCACTTGAAAGCAATGACTTGGTGGAAACAGATATCACTATAGTGAAAACTTCCAAGTATGCAAGAGTGAAAAGTTTCAAAGATCTGCTTATGGTAGTGATGAAGGACAGTTGAAAGAAAGACAGGCAGGGACAAGAGCCCCTGGCCTAAGAGGAAACCACCCTTAAAAGGATTTTACACCACCTTGGAAGGAGCCCTCCACCCTTTCCCATGTGATAGATAGATAACAAAAACCCAATTGGATGACAGGCACAGGGAGGGTTAATCAGATTAAAACAGCCCTCCAGGGGTGCCTGGATGGCTCAGTCCATTATATGTCTGCCTTCCCCTCAGGTCATGGTTCCTGGGATTGAGCCCCACATCGGGCTCCCTGCTCGGTGGGAAGCCTGCTTCTCCCTCTCCCACTCCCGCCTGCTTGTGTTCCTGCTCTCGCTATCTCTCTCTGTGTCAAATAAAATCTTAAACACACACACACACACACACACACAAAAACAGCCTCCAACAAGCCCATAAAAACCCCTAGACTTAGAAACTCTGGTGGCAACCCTCTTGGGTGCCCCCCACTTCGGGAACTTTGTACTCTCAGTAAACCTTGCTTTGCCGCCCACCACTCTGGTCTACCTCTTCATTCTTGAAGCAGCATGACCAAGAACCATGGGTACTGAAGGAGAAGGAAATCCTGCAACAGTAGTAATATTAAGAGTTACACCAAAAATAAGCAGTATAACAGAAGTCTATTAGAATAGGATTTACTGACAGAATTGGTAGTTCTAGTAATAGTATAAATACTGATATTTTATTTTAAAATATTTGAGAGGGAGTCGGGGGAGGGTGGGAGGAAATGGTAGAAGGAGAGGGGGGAAGAGAATCTCCAGCAGACTCCCCGCAAAGCCGGGAGCCCGTCAGAACAGGGAGCCCCTTGCAGGGCTCAATCTTACTATGCTGAGGTCATGACCTGAGCTGAAATCGAGAGGCAGACGCTTAACTGATTGATCCACCCAGGCACCCCTAAATACTGAGATTTTAAGTTAAAGGATTTAACTTTTTCTAAAAAATCTCCTGGAAATATTTTAATTAAAAAATTAAGTTGAAAACAATTTTGTATGGTATTAAATGGGGAGGGTGTCATTATACATTTGTCAAAACCCATAGAATGTACAACACCAAGAGTGACTTCTAGGGTAGCCTATGGACTTTGGTTGATAATGTTGGCTCAAGGATTGTGTATAACAAATGTACCATACTGGTACAGGATACTGAACATTGTGAATGCTTGCATATCCAGTGGAGGGTATATGTGGGAACTCTGTACTTTCAGTTTAATTTTGTTGTAAAGCTAAAACTGGTCTAAAAAATAGTCTTTTTTTAAAAGATTTTATTTATTTATTTGAGAGAGAGAGAGAGAGCACATGAGAGGGGGGAGGGTCAGAGGAAGAAGCAGACTCCCTGCTGAGCAGGGAGCCCGATGCGGGACTCGATCCAGGGACTCCGGGATCATGACCTGAGCCGAAGGCAGTCGCTTAACCAACTGAGCCACCCAGGCGCCCTAAAGTCTGTTTTTTAAAAAATAAACTAGAGCTGGGAAAAAAATCCAAAAAAATTAATTTCAATTGATTTTCAAATTAATATAACAAGCTAATTTTATACTACCATATAAAAAGGATATAATGAAATAGAAAATTTATGGATTGAGTTTTTAAAAATTGTTACTTAGGCAAAATAAATATACAAAGAAAGTATTTTTTAAGGTTTGAAACTATAGTTAATACCCCACTTAACTGAGACCCTATTCAAACAGAATTACTTTGCTATAATTTTAAGCACAATATTGTTTTAGTACAATCAGTCGTTACATCGAAAACTATAGATGATCTCTACATTAAGCAGGTAAATTTTCTGAAAGATGGCAATTCTTTGTTTAAGAATTCAAATTCTTGAATCATGTGATTTTTAAACATTTATGTTAGAAAATTGGTGAGGAAAAACTGACATCATATGTAACTAAAAATACAAATATATACCTGTGTATATATACATATATTTTTCTCTCATTGAATTTACCAATGGGTAAAGTACTCTTTACAATTTTTCATGATAAATAATTTCAAAAATTTTTAAAAATTGCCAAAAAATTGTACAAAAGAAGAGTACAATGATTACTAGATTGATTGATTGATTTTATATATAGAGAGAGAGCACAAGCAAGAGGGGCAGAGGGGAGAGGGAGAGAGAATCTCAAGCCAACTCCAAGCTGAGCACGGAACCTTATGTGGGGCTTGATCCCCCGACCCTGAGATCACAACCTGAGCCAAAACCAAGAGTCAGATGCTTAACTGACTGTGCCACCCAGGCACCACTGATTACTATATTAAATAACTGTTACCATTTCACCATATCTTCATTATCATTCTATGTGTGCTGTGTGTGTGTACGAAGGGGTATCTATTTATCTTAGTCATTTGAAATTAAGTTGTAAACATTGTGAAACTTCATCTAAATACTTAAGTCTGTCGTACCCAAGAGCAAGGGTATTCATATACCAGTGTCTTAATTACATATACTTAATCATACACCAGTGATGCAGGCTGGCTGTGTCCGAGGACCCAGAGGGCCTTCCACAGGACCAGCCAAGAGGGTCCTTGGCTCACAGGATGGAAATCATCCTCAAACCAGCAAGAAATGAGAGCAGAGTTTATTGAAAATATAGAGAGAGCAGATACAGATGTTGGGAGTTAGTTGGACAGTTACGTAATCACAGTCAGGGACCCCAAGAAGAAAACATGAAGTCGGAACAACTAAGATGAAACAGCACTAACATCCTATTTTGCAGCTTAGACAAGACCACCAGCAAGTGAACATTATCCAAATAAGTAAATGCATGATCAAAGCCCTGATTGGCACCCCTTAGCACACCCTGGTTGCTTAAGATGGTTCTATGTCACTATCACGAGCTGAGGCAGTTAAGACATAAGTCCCAGATGTCAGCCCAAAAGACCATCAGCCTGTGAACATTAACCTGATAGGTAGATGGGTGTGTGATCAAAGCCCCGGTTGGCACGCCTTAGCAGCCAATCCACAGAGGGCCCACACCCTGGTTGCTTAAGATAGTTCCACAAAAGAGCCCATAAAAACCCCTACATTTAAATGCCAGAACGGCAACTCTCTAGGGAGCTCTGTGCTATCGCTCAGTGAACTTGGCTTTGCTGCCCACCGCTCTTCGTCTGGTCTACGTCTTCATTCTTTAAGGTGGCATGACCAAGAACCTCAGGCACTAAAGGAAAAGAAATCCTGAAACACAGTATCTAGGAAACTTGGAAAGGAAAAGGAGCATGAGTCTTGGCTTTGCTTGGGGGTCTGGAGTTTTTATTGAGGAAGGTGGTCTGGGATAGGAGTCCTCTCAGGCATCTAGGAACTGGTTGAGGAAGGACAAGTACTCAGGTGTCCTCCATAAGTCACTTATGCCCTGGAGCCAGGGGTCTTGATGTCAAGGTGTTTGGAGTCAGTGGTCTTAGAAAACATTCATGATAACCTCGCCTGGGCGCTCCATAGATGTTACCTATTGTGCTGGAAGTCTCCAAAGAAATTATTAACTCCTTGACCTTTTTAAGGACATACATTAAGGCATGTGCTAAGACAAGGGTGCAGGTCCTAACAAGAATAGAAGCAGGAAAAGGAGCCAAGAAAAACAGCTTTTTTTCATGGGGTCCCTTCAGTTTCTGTGCCTCAGTATTGTGCTAACTTAACAGTGAGGCGGCAGAGTGGTCCGCCCTGGGTGCAGGCAGTAACGGTATATTGTCTGAAAGGATAAAAAATCATGATAAAAACCTACCATGCACTGGCAGTTCTAAACAATGTCAATGATAAAACACTCTCCCTAAAAATTTTTGTTTAGTTGTAAATAATTGCTGGATACAAATGAATAATATATATTTAAGCTTCAAATTAGCACTTTTTACTACCTGTTTTTCTTTTTCTTTTTTAATTTATTTTTTAAAAGATTTTTATTTAGGGGCACCTAAGTGGCTCAGTGGGTTAAGCATCTGCCTTCGGCTCAGGTCATGATGCCAGGGTCCTGGGATCAAGTCCTGCATTGGCTTTCTGCTCAGCAGGGAGACTGCTTCTCCCTCTCCCTCTGCCTACTTGTGCTCTCTCTCTCTCTCTTTCAAATAAATAAATAAATAATCTTTAAAAATTAAATAAAAGATTTTTATTTATTTCAGAGAGACAGAGAACACCAGTGAGGGGAGGGGCAGAGGGAGAAGGTGAGGAACAAGCAGACTCCCTGCTGAGCAAGGAGCCCGATGCAGGACTCGATCCCAGGACCCTGAGATCATGACCTGAGCAGAAGGCAGACACTTAACTGACCGAGCCACCCAGGTGCCCCTTTTTGCTACCACTTTTTTTTTTTTTAAGATTTTATTTATTTGAAAGAGAGAGCACAAGCAGTGGGGAGAGGGAGAAAGCAGGCTCCTCACTGAGCTGGGAGCCCGACTTAGGGCTTGATCCCAGGACCCTGGGACCATGACCTGAGCTGAAAAGCAGATGATTAACTGACTGAGCCACCCAGGCACCCCTTTACTACCTTTTTTAAAATAAACATTGTAGTTAGAGAATTCCCAGTTACACAACTGGCCCCTGGCATTCCTAATGGTTTGGAATCATTGAGCTAGTTTGGGAGGGTTGATGAGGGAAAAATGGCTTGTGTCTGAAACCCCTGGGAGGTACTAATATTCTTGCATCTAAACAGATTTGAAATGAACATTGGCATAGTCAGTGTAAAGATGAAGAAAGAGAATATGACTTCAATTCTGCTATTCTGTGTGACCACTTGGAGTCATTATTTGGGTTTAAAATTTAAAACCGCAAAACAGAGTTCAAACTGCAAGGTGAAATATTTTTGTTTGGTAATTTTACAACATTTTCTAATATCTAAACAGCTTTAGTTTTGTGGACAGAAATCAGATATGGGCCAGTCCTGGTTTCATAAAGACTAGCTCTCAAATGGTTTGTGGCAAACATTGAAACACGTGACTTGGAGCAGACTGGAACTCTTGAGCAGAAGGCTAATAAGTTTTAGTTCATACATAAAACATCTCAGTTAAGTTGAATAATATCTTTATTTTAGTTGGAATTCTTATTTAATTGCAATTAAACTCTCATGTTATTATTCAAATAACATTATACACAATATTCAGGTATAACTTTTTCCCTTACAAATTAATGTAATTCATAGAATTAATCCATTACATTTTTTTCTTTTTTAATGTAATCTTTGTTTCATTTTTTTTTTTTTATCTTACTGGCATGTTTTATATACCCAAAGTTTAATAAAATAAAAATTCACTATTTTTCTGGCCATTATTATCAGTTTGATGTCATGATTATTACTGAAAATAATTTTGTTGTGTAGAGATTTAGGGATTTAAAAATGATCAGCTTCAGGGATGCCTAGGTGGCTCATTCTGTTAAGCGTCTGCCTTCGGCTCAGGTTGTAATCCCAGGGTTGTGGGATTGAGTCCCGTATCCGGCTCCTTGCTCAGCGAGGAGTCTGCTTCTCCCTCTGCCTGCCGCTCCCCCTGCTTGTATTCTCTCTCTCTTGTTCTCTCTCTGACAAATAAATAAAATCTTAAAAAAAAAAAGATCAGCTTCAGATGTCGAATGAAATAGGTAGGCCACTGATCATGTCTAAAAAATTAGCAATAATTCCCTATTGTTATCAATATCCAACCAAGCAGCACTTTTTAGGCTCTAGATTTTGCAGAATTTGATCAGATTCAGGGAAAGGGTGAAGGAGATTGCATATTTCTACTATTTTAGTCCCCCTAGAAAATAAGGTAGAGCAAGAGAGAAGCAAAATTACCAAAGTACTCATAATATGATCATAATAACAGTAACAATGGCCACAATAATAATGTATTTAGAAAGCTCTTGCTGGTTGGTCTAGCAGAAAATAAATCACAACAGTTTTGCAGAATTTTATAGCCTTGTTCCATCTAGAAATAAAGGACTGCCCAGAATAGAATGGGCAGACTCTGGGGATTTGATAAATTGGGAGTGAGGTAGGGGCTTTTGGCTGCTGCCCCAGTACTAGCCCAGGGTAACCACATATTCTACAGGCAGCAAGAGGATAATTCTAGGAGGCAAGAATGTTCTTTCTGCTTCCGCCTCAAAAATCCCTCAAGTTAGTGAAGAATAAAAAATGATTCAGTTCCTTCCTTATTTTCCTGAATTGTAGGCAGTAACTCTGGGAAATCCATCTTGGCTTTGTTTAACATTTCTTCCACTTTGTCTTTTTTCCCCCCACTTGGGGAGTGCAATAGGGAGAGAATTCTGGGTCGGTTTGAATCTTTACTTACTGGACAAATTGTAGAGGCCACTTTTATTTTATTTTTTTTAAATGACTTTATTTGAGAGAGAGAGCACAAGCAGGGGGAGGGGCAGAGGGAGAGGGACAAGCAGTTTCCCTGCTGAGCAGGGAGCCTGACATAGGACTCCATCCCGGGACCCCGAGATCACGACCAGAGCCAAAGTCAGATGCTTAACCGACTGAGCCACCCAGGTGCCCCAAGGCTGCTCCTAGGCAAGAGGTTTGAGCAATGGAAAATTGAGCAAGGCAAAAGGGCCAGTGACCACCAAATGGAATGCAAACAGGCTCGCTAAGGGACCCACTTGAAATACCCATAGGCCCTAACTAATCGATGGGCTACTTACGACCAGGCACAGTTTCTAAGAATACCGAAAAAGGAAAAATTCCTTACATTCCCATACCCCTTCACTGCACCCTGTAACTATAGCCCCTCACCACTGCCTTGAGGCAGACACCTCTCCTTAGCTGTCCTGTGGCTCCTGGTTTGCAGGGTATTCGATAAACTTCTATCTCTTTTGTTGGGTCTTGGGTGAATTCTTTCACTTCCTGTGCCACGGGCCCCCATCCAATTGGAACACTCCACATAAATCACTTCCCCCTCCTTCATTTGAAAAGAGCATAATAATGGTGATAATAGTTAACATTTATTTTTTTTTTAATTTTATTTATGTATTTGACAGAGAGAGACACAGTGAGCGAGGGAACACAAGCAGGGGGAGTGGGAGAGGGAGAAGCAGGCTTCCTGCTGAGCAGGGAGACCAATGCGGGGCTCGATCCCAGGACCCTGGGACCATGACCTGAGCCGAAGGCAGACTCTTAACAACTGCGCCACCCAGGCGCCCCAATAGTTAACATTTGTTGAACACTTGCTGTACATCAGGAGCTGCAGAACCATTATTTTTACAGAGAAGAGACTGAAGGTAAGTAACTTGCCCGAGTTTGTCTTTTTTTTTTTTTTTTTAGTGGGCAGCAAAGCAAAGTATACTGAGCGATAGTACAAAGCTCCCAAAGAGGGAGGGGACCCGAGAAGGTTGCCCTTGCCTGAGTTTGTCTTATTGGTATCCTCTTAACCATTCCATAGACTTATGTAAGCAGAGATGTTGAGAGGATTAAATAGGATAATGCATGTAAAACTCTTAGGCTAGTGCTGACAGTGTTGAATTTTACCTGAGCCCTATGATCCTGGAAAGCAGCAATGGTTAAAGAAATCCCCCCACCCACTGTGTTCTGGAAAATGGTTTCTTGCAAAGAACCATCGTTACCCCATAGGACTTACCTAACACTCATGAATGCTCCCTTGTTTACTTGTGATAAAGTCCAGACACAGACCCTCCAAATTCCCATTCTTTGTCTCATAAATAATTAGCTGAGCTGTTTTCTCCCCACTAATCAGTCAGAACAAAATGCTTGTTAAACAAACGTTGATTAGGATTGTCTCTTTACCCCAGGCCCCTGGACTTTGACTCATCCTTGGCCTGTACTAGCATGCAGCCGTTCCTTAACAGCTTCTCCCAAAAATAGGTGGACCTCAGGGTAAAACATTCTCTAATCTACTATCAGATCAGGCACTTCACCCTTTTATCCCACTTGCCCACTTCAGGTTCCTTCTAGCCGGCTTACCCACTCTAAAAGAAAAACCCATTTTGCCTCGCCCTTGAGAAACTTGCAAATCTTATTGCCAGAGAATTCTCTCTTCTATTGCAAGAGTCCCTTCCTCCCCTACTTCTCATCTTTGCAATAATCCTTTCAAATGAAGTCTGTCTTAAGCCTGGGTTTGTTGTTTATTTCGCATTACTGGCATATAATAAACACTCAGTAAATATTAGCTACTATTACTGTTATGTACTTGCCTCCTCTTCTTTGTTCTGTGTTTAAACTTTGCCACTACAGGGAGGAAGCCATGGGGGAACTCAGCTTGCTCCTTATTATACCTGATGGGTGTGTATTAATCTCAGTCCCCAAAGGAAGTAAGATGGCATCATCAAATCTGGATAATTTAAGGAGCATTTATTCACAAAGAAGACTAGTTTAAGAGGTGTGGCTGGAAAAAAAATAAAAGTTGTGGCTGGTGTAGAGGACCACAAGTGATAGTGGCAATAACGTTTTCACCATCTTTAGGTTTGAGGGGACAAAAGGAGGCAGATGTTGCCAGAACATGAAAGGACAGAGTCATGTAGAATAGGCCAATTTGACAGCAGCACTGACCCTCCGTCAATGAAATGACACATCCCACTTGGGTCAGGGAATAAATATCCAACCTTACTCTTCTCCCTTCCTCAAATCTTCTGTGGCACTCCAGTGGCTAAATCCAACAGAAAGCCAGTGGGCAAGGAACCCGGTTAATGTTTTCCACACAAGTGAGCCTTCCGGGGCAGAAAGTCAGGTGGGAAAGAGTGGAGATCTGTAAGGACAAGGGGAAAATATCTATGACAAAGGGGTTCACAGGTTTCTTTGTGTCATAGATTGGGATCCTCGGGAACAGACTTGGAGACAGAGTCACAGACAAAAGATTTATTAAGGAGTACTCTGAGGAGATACCCCTGTAAACAGTGGGGCAGGCAGACCTGGGACACGGGGAGAAGCTGACTCATGATGCAGTTGCAACCCCAGGCCTCAGCCTATTCCGTGAGGTGCTGTGGAACTGGGGTGGTTCTTTAGAGGGGTCTCTGAATTGAGGCCTCGGGGATACCTCTTTGCCCTTATGTATCAGCCAGCCAGGGTACAACCTTGGGCTAGGACTGGGCAGTGCCTGTGACCTAGAAAAATTCACAGGGAGGGATACAGGTATGAGCCGTTAGCACCTGGAAGGTGGGGGAAGGAATCTGTGGAGCACCACCGTGTGAGGGTGAAGGCAATTAGCTGATCAGACGGCCGAGGACAAGTGAGGTAGTGAATACAGAAATACCAAGAGACATTGCTGAGTTGGGGTGAGAAGGGTTAAACAGAGTAAAATCAGATGCTGAAAGGCATTTGAAAAAATTCAAGTTCTATTCCCAGTAAATACAGAAATAAAAATAAACCTCTTAATAACATAAAAATACTGTGGATAGATACCTCCTCAACGTGGCAAAATAACCCTATGTATCAACCCGAGAGCTGAAATCATGCTTCATAGGAAACACCAGCCTCCTTCCCACGAAGGTCATCATGATTATTTTATATTGTTCTGGAGGTAGTAGCTATTGCAGTACAAGAAGAGAAACAAGATGTATAAAAATAGGAAAGGAGGAATAAAATTTTCACTTGAACTACAAGATAAAAAATTTTTCTCTTATCCAATTAGCTGAGACAACAAAGTTTGCTAACATACTTGATTGGTCACAGAGTGGAGAAACAGGCACTCAGACACAGTGGTAGTGGGATAGTGATGACTACGCCCTCTGGGAGACAATCTGGCAACGGTCATTAACATTAAACACAGGCCTATTCTTTCACTAGTGATTGCACTTCTAGAAATTGATCTCATGGATGTATTCACATATGCAGGCAAGAAAAATACAAGGATACTAACCTCAGCTTGGTTTATAATACAAAGGAAACAGCCTAAATGTTAAGAGTCTAACCATGAGATGCAATGCTATGGAACTTCTATTTGTTTATTTATTTTAAAAGATTTTTATTTAAGAAATGTCTACACCCAACGTGGGCCTCGAACTCACAACCCCGAGATAAGAGTCAAACGCTCTACTGACTCAGCCAGCCAGGCGCCCCAGTATGTAACTTTTATTTATTTATTTTTTATTTTTTAAAAGATTTTATTTATTTATTTGAGAGAGAGAGTGCGTGCATGAGCGGGGTGAAGGGCAGAAGAAGAAGCAGACTCCCTGCCTAGCAGGGAGCCTGATGTGGGGCTCAATCCCAGGACCCTGGGATCATGACCTGAGCTGGAGGCAGATGCTTAACCGACTGAGCCATCCAGGCATCCCACAGTATGTAACTTTTAAAATGAATGCAGGAGATTTGTTTATACTAATATGAAATGATGGTCAAGGTATGCTGTTGAGTAAAAAGAATCAAGAAGCAGGAAAGGTATATGCTCTGCTATTTTTGTTGTGTGTGGGGTTTTTTTAAAAAAATGTATGCATAGAAAATCTTAAGAAGGATACATAAGAAAACTGGAAACAGTGGATACTTCTGGAGATCGAAATGGGATATTTGGGGGGATATATAAGAACACATAAGAAGGAAAGATTTTTTTTATTACGTTTTGTACCTTTTGAATTTTATACCTATTCAAACATTAATGTAAATAAATCGACCAAAGACATGAACCCAAATCAAGCAAAGACTTAAAACAACACAACTGACAACAACTTTTTATAAATAGCATCTATGTGAAAATATGTCAGAGATGGATTACAGAGATTTATCATCTTCTAGCCTATAACTGTGGGGGAGAACAGAGATTCCTTCTGTGTTTTGTCTAAGAAAATGACTGAACATTCTCAAGTCTACTCAATTTTTTATTTTATGGCTTATAAGGCCAGGTCTCACAATGAATGTGGGATCAGCACCAGGCTTCACCATTTTTGAGCAGGTTGGCAGGTACATCAGGCTCTCGGTGTTTGCAGAAAGGCACTTTGGGCTGGGGTGTGTCTGAACCCACCATGGGACCTACCGTGGCAGCAGACCGCGACCGCCATTGGGCTCCTGTTTTATGCGGCAAGCATAACAGTGTCTCATATGGCTCAGGGAAAAACGTGCCTTGGCAAAAGCAGCCTGAACATAGGTGGTAGCTGTCCAGAGCCTGGAGACTTTGCAGGGGTCACCACTCCCACCACTAGCGGGAAATTGACTTTGAGGGTAGCCCTTCCCCCTGAAAGAAAGGTTTGCCCTACAAACCAGTTCAAACCCGTTCACTCACCAGGCAATCCTTACTGTTGGTCTTCACAGGGCTTAATATAGATCCCTAACTATGAGACTTTAAATACCTTCCTTTTGATGCCCTTTCAAAATTTAAGGGAGCTGAGAAAAGGTTGTGAGCTCAAACAACAGTCTCTAGGAGGCCACTTTTTGATGACTAGAACACGGGGGGTTTTTTGCCAGAGCAAATCATACAGCTATGCCTCTGTGTGATTTTGATGTAGTTTCATAGCATGTATTATGGGCTCGGGGGAGGGGATCTCTATAAACAATTGTTTCTACTACCTAACTTCTGCCAGAAAGAATGGCTCAAGTTTCAATTGCTGCCTTCTGTAGTCATTCACCAGAATTCAAAGAGCTCCACGTAGCAGATCAAGTTATGCAGGTGCCTGGCTATTTTGCAGCTAATTCACTCTGGCAGGCACTTCAGGAAATTATGCTGTTCGGAATCAAATGTTCCACAGGAACAGTACTGGACTTTTTTTTATGGCTGAGTGGCAACATTGATGATACCTGCTCTGAAGAATTTCCAGGTCAAGCTTGTGTACGTCAGGCCCTACCCAAGCATGATTGCTAGGAAGATAAATCCCATGACCTCACCGAGGTCCTAGAATGGAGGCAAAGGTGTTTCTTGAAGAAAAATTCTGGCTGTGGCTCAGGTATTCTGCAGTCCACCTTCCCTCAGAGCAGAAAGTTTGGGGAGGCGTTTTCAGCTTGCTTACTAGAATGGCAGCCTTGCCACGGGCTTGCTTGATGTACAGATTTATGTATTCTCTCTCAGTCAGCAGCATAAAATTCTAACACTACAATTTAGGTGGAGACAACCTTGAATTATAATGATGTCACTCTTTTCAAACCTAAGCAGAGAAAAGTGACACTGACCAAGATTATTTAAGGGACTTGTTATCCATCTCCTTTTTGGTGACTTAAGATCCATCCTTGTATCACATTAGATTATTGTAAAGCTATGTATTTGTATTTATGCAACATTAACTTAGTCCTCTCTGGAACCCCCATTACTGAGTTTATCTTTTTTTTTTTTTTTAGATTTTATTTATTTATTCCAGAGAGAGAGCGAGCAAGCGGGGGGAGGAGTAGAGGGAGAGGGACAAGCCGACTCTGCACTGAGCACAGACTCGATCTCATGACCCTGAGATCATGATCTGAGCTGAAACCAACAGTCAGACGCTTAACTGACTGAGCCACCCAGGCGCCCAAGTTTATCTTTTAGAGAGTGCAAGGACCAGATTTTCTATAAAACATATCCTACATCTCCTTACATAAGGTATCACATGATGGGTTTATTTTATCTTAGGGGTTAGTATTAGGGGAAAAAAACCCTCTGAAAAACTGGTTTCCTCATTTCCCACTCCAAGAGCAATACATTGTATACTCTTCCTTTTCTGGTTGGCAGAAATAGAATTAATAATCATGCACAGTTACCGTGCTAGCCTTTGGGGCTAGAGTATATGCTTCTTCCTTGTTTTTATGGTTTCGGTATTATATTTCTATCCCAATAAATGTGTTATATATTTATCTCTTATTGGAAGCTACTATATGGCCTAAATTTATTTTATAGAAAAAGTAGTTCTATGTATTTATATTACCATAAAATACTCCCATAAAAATAACACTATTCTCATTAAAAATATAAAACAACAACCAAAAATCCCTCAACAACAACAGACTATACCCAGGCAAGGAATAAGATTTTGAAAATTTAAAAAGTCTGATAAAGAAAGAGGAAAAGTACTCATTATTTGTTATGTTTTTTCATTCATTCTTTTATTTTATTTTATTTTTTATTTTTTTATAAATTTTTTTTTAAGATTTATTTATTTATTTGACAGAGACACAGCGAGAGAAGGAACACAAGCAAGGGGAATGTAAGAGGGAGAAGCAGGGTTCCTGCTGAGCACGGAGCCTGATGCGGGGCTCGATCCCAGGATCTGGGATCATGAGCTGAGCCGAAGGCAGACGCTTAACGACTGAGCCACCCAGGCGCCCCCATTCTTTTTTTTTTTTTAAATCAGTATCTTTATTTATTTATTTATTTATTTATTTATTTATTTATTTGACAGAAAGAGAGAGACAGTGAGAGAGGGAACACAAGCAGGGGGAGCGGGAGAGGGAGAAGCAGGCTTCCCACCGAGCAGGGAGCCCAACGTAGGGCTCGATCCCAGGACCCCGGGATCATGACCCAAGCGGAAGGCAGACGCCCAATGACTGAGCCACCCAGGTGCACCTGTTTTTTCATTCATTAATTCTTGAATTCATTCATAATAGTTCTCTAAATGCAGTAGTAAATATTGGTTATGCCAAATTCCATGCTGGAGGCTGGCATCTACACCCTTTTGGGAGATCCCAGTAAAGGAAAAGAGTGGGGAAAAGGATGGGAGTGGGGAAGGGTGTGGTTGTCCTATGTTCACTAAACATGCATGCTCCTCAATTTAAGCTGCCCTGGGAGGTCAGTCCTGACTCCTCCTGGCCTGGTGAAGCAATGATGTAAACTCTGTGAGGGCAAGAATTTTTACCAGGCACAAATGAGCTCAGGTTTTCTATTGAATGGATGGATGGATGGATGGATGGATGGATGGATGGATGGATGAATGAATGAGTGTACCTCATTGTGATGATGGTGATACAAGTGTCTGGAAACTGCTTCCCACAAAGTCTTTGCCTCAGTGGGTTGTAGGTCTTAGAAAAGGGATTCACATCTTTTCTCTACCGAAACTCCTTGCCTATAAATATAAATAAATTTGGTTGTGTTTTAAAATATTATGCTCTTTAAAAAATACCCACAAATGCCCAAATACCTTTCCCCTAATTTTTCGTAGCTATATACAAAACAATGTAATGTGAACATTATTTTGGGTTCTTTGAAACATTATGATAAAAACAACACATCATCCATTTAAAAAACATCATGACGTTAGAGAATCAGTCTAATTCAATGGCTTTCAAATTTCAGTGTGTATCAAAATCACCTGTAGGGCTTGTTAAAACTCAGGTTGCTGGACCCCACTTGCAGAGTTTCTGATTCACTAGGTCTGGAGTGGGGCTAAAGAATTTGCTTTTCTGACAAGTTCTCATGTGATGCTGAAGCGGTTAGCCCCGGGATCACACCATGAGAACCATGGCTTTAAAACCAGCTTTTCTTACCCAACTATCTGCCTGGTGTGACCCTTTAGTGGCTTCTGTTCTGAACGCTGTTGGCAAATGTGCAGAATGGTCTCAGGAGTGTGAGGCTGACTAATCTGGTGACTGTGACCTGCATTATCTGCAGCTGGTGGCTGATTGCAAAATGGAGCAATTAAGGATTAAGACATAAATCACAGGATATTAAAATGAGGCACCACTGAGTAGAAAACCCATAAAATTGCTAGCATTCATCTGCTTTGGTCATACACGTGCATCCTGCTTTGCTCGGCTGTTCTCCCCAACATGGATGAGACCACACCCAGAACAAACAAAAAACTGTTTTTGCTATCAGAGAATGATCAGGTCAGAGGCAGGCAAGAGAATGGAAGTAAATTCAATGAAAGAAGATTCTGGTGCTGATGATAAAGAAAAATGCCATTATATTCATTTAATTTTATAAATATCCATACTCAGTCTGTAACTGTGGCAGAGTAGAAATCAGAAATTTTGTTGCCTCGAAAAAGTGGCTTCTTTATGTCCAAATAATTTCTCTCCGAATTTTTTCTAGGAGTCAGAACTTCATGTAACTATTTTATATGGATTAATTATTGATTTTGATGGTACGGCTTCTTTGAATAAAAACCTGAAGCATACTATAAAATATGAATTTGAAATGTAGGCTGATGACAAGGAAACAAGCTGAAATTTCACAATGCTGATTAATAATTCATTTAACTTCTTGGAAATCTATATTTGGATTTCTTCTTATTACCCTTGTTAAAATAATAAAAGTTGATTAGCACCAAGTAAAATGAATTGATATAATGTCTAGAAAATCTGGTAGGACTGATTTGACAAAATTAGTTTGAAAACTTTCTTCCTATTATATCCCTTCTATGAGGTCACGAAGTCACTTTTCATATCACAGACTTCTCCAAATGGTAAGTTATTCTTTGATGTTTTCTTTGACTAATCAGAACAAGATGACAGTTTTTTTTTTTAATTCATCCTACTAATCTCCGAGTACTATTTACCCAAATCTGCTCCCTCTTCAATTCATGATTGCATTGATGCACATACTTTAGGATGGAATTGATCTAAATAAAATTTATTTAAATTTAAATTGCTATTCAGGAAGATGGAATGTAATAAATTTGACTGCAGCTTCCTATCTCTTATCTGATTTAACCATAATATGGTTCTCAACTCATAAATAGGTATAGCTTCATTTTTAGAAGGCCTACGCTATACATTTCAAGTGGTGATTGATTTTGATAGTTTCTCAAACTATTTTTGCCATCTAATCAGGAAAATGAAGCATTTGAAACAAATCGATATGAATTAATTGAGAGGGCTAAACACCTCTGAGTTAACAGGTTTATCATGATTTTGTTTGGCATATTTTATAATATGTTAACATATCAATCAAAACAAAGAACAATGTACATGTACCTAAATGTTTTATTTGATTAAAACAAGGCATGCAGAAATTTTTCTGAAGACACACAGAAATGTTGAAATTCACATGACCTGGAGAACAAATTTTTCACCCTCATCCCCTGACTTCTTGGGCACTGGGTACAGGACAGGGAGTTATGCAAACCCATACTTGCAGTCACTCCTTCACAGAAATTAACATAGGGGATGAGGGATATTTTGTGGCAGAATCTAATCTTGCTTAGGGAAAAAGAAGAAAAAAAGGCTGCAACTTCAGAGTTTGGGCCGGTTATGCATACAGGATAATGAGCTCGGTAAGCTTAGAAGCTTGGGTCTAGCTCAACAAACAGATGCCAATGTGGCTAAAGAGTAATGTGCCGGACCATCTCCACTGTGCACCTGGGTCTCTGTACTGATCTTTATATATACAGAGGGCTTTCTGTTCTCTTAATATACTTTCCTATAAGTATACTACCTTTGAAAATGATTGTTTTTCCTAACAAGAAGGTAGTACATGTGTGTGTATTTTTATGTTATGTTATGTTATGTTGTGTTGTGTTATTTTATGTGTGTGTTTCATTTTAATAGTCACCTCCAGGATGCTCTAGAAGAATGAAGGCTGTATCTTCAGATTACACTGAGAGAAAGACCGAAAAGTCCGGATCTTGGAATGCTAAAGTTCATGCTGGACTGTCTTGGACCATTTCAGACATGTAATTCCCACACACTGATTGGACTTAAGAGATTTTTAAAGTTTTCTTAGCAAGACGTTTATAAACCATCTCTCAGGGTGAGTTAATTTTGCAGAACTAATGTTGCCTGTTAACAACAGCTAACATTAAATGCTTGACAAGTATTAATTCCCAGTAGGTCCTTACAACTACCCTGTGAGGTTGATTTTCATTTTTCAGAGGAAGAAGCTGAGGCACATAAAGGCTAAGTCACTTTCCTTTGTCCCCCCAGTACTAAGTGGTAGAGCTGGGATTAGGCCTTTCTCAGTCTGGTTCAAGAGCCTGCGCTCTGTGCTGTGTGTGTGTGTGTGTGTGTGTGTGATACTTTGAAAAAAGAAAAGCTCATCAGAGTTGGGGCAAGTTCATCTCAGGGTAGCAGATGTTTTTATCCTTGAGGAGGAATGGCTTTTTGGTTCTTTTTGAAAGTGGGTAAACTGTTTTAGGAAGGACAGTAGGCCTTTACCTGGGCCCTGCTGATGGAGATATTCAGCCAGACTATGATTTGCATGCCACATCTCAGGAAAGCCAGAACCTCCCAGAGATGGGCAACAAAACTAGCAAGGACATGGAACAGCTTCTACATGAAGCAAGAATTAGAAACTCAAGACACTTCCCCTTCACGTCCCCAGTGCCCAATCCAGTCAGAGTCAGCAAAAGATAGGAGAAGAATTACTGTTGTAGAAGCTGGGAGTTTCAAGGTTTTTTCTCTTTCTTTCTTTCTTTCTTTCTTTCTTTCTTTCTTTCTTTCTTTCTTTCTTTTTCTTTCTTTCTTTTCTTTTTTCTTTTCTTTCATTCTTTCTTCCTCCCTTCTTTCCTTCCTTCCTTTCTTTCAAGATTTTATTTATTTGAGAGAGAGAGCATGAGCAAGGGGTGAGGTAGAGGGAGAAGGAGAAGCAGACTCCCCACTGAGCAGGGAGCCTGATGTGGAACTGGACTCCATGACCCTGAGATCACGACCTGAGCCAAAGGTAGATGCTTAACCAACTGAGCCACCCAGGCGCCCCAGTTGTGTGCATTCTTTTTTTTTTTTTTCAAAGATTTTATTTATTTATTTGACGGAGAGAGACATAGGGGGAGAGGGAACACAAGCAGGGGGCGGTGGGAGAGGGGGAAGCAGACTCCCCGCTGAGCAGGGAGCCTGATGCGGGGCTCCAACCCAGGACCGTGGGATCATGACCTGAGCCGAAGGCAGACGCTTAACCCGCTGAACCACCCAGCCGTCCTCTTTTTTTTCTTTTAAGATTTATTTATTTGAGAGAGAGCAGAGGGGAGAGGCAGAAGGAGAGGGACAGAGAGTCTCAAGAAGACTCTGTGCCCATTGCAGAGCCTGATCTCAAGACCCTGAGATCATGACCTGAGCTGAAACCAAGAGTCGGCCGCTTAACTGACTGAGCCACTGGGTTTTCTTGACAACTCCTTTAAGCTACATGGATGTAGACAAGCTTCTTAACATTGCTGGCCTCAGTTTCCTTATCTGTAAGATGCATTCTGGGTTTCCAGGGAAGAGTTGTGCAGCCAGGCAACATAGGGCAGCAGTTAGGAGCATTGAGCAGCCCACCTGACTTTGTAACACAGTTCTTATTTAACTTCTCTCCGCCTAGATTCTTCACCTATAAAACAGGAATATCAGTTTCTATCTCACAGGGTTGATGGGGTGACAGTGGGTTAGTACATATAGGTACAGTACTTGGCACTTTGTAAGCTCTCAATGAATGTTAGTTATCAACACTATGAGTATTTAGTACAATGTCAAGGGTCCAGCTTCATACAACTGAGATTATTTAGATGTCATCATCTTGGATTCTTTTTCTCGGTCTTTCCTAGCTTAAGAGGCTCAAGAAATCAGACTCTGTTTTGCAACCCCATTCTGTCCCCACTCCTGTCCAAGCAAGGATCCCTCCAGCTCTGAGATATTGTCTAGGCAGCAGTCTGAGCACGTGAAGTTGAGAGTTGGAGCAAGAGAAGAAGAAAGAAGTGGCATTAAGGCCAGATGAAGGGTGTTAGTACAAGTTGTGTCTAAGTTGGGAACCACCATGCTAATATGTGTGAAGCTTGATTCCCTTATGCAAAGTCAACACTGATCATGAGCTTGGGCAGCTGGAGGTGTCACTCTGTCAGGTGGGTCCCACTCTCTCCTCTGTTGCCACCCATCTTACTCCTACCTGCCTGCATTCCGCTATTCTCCATTTCCCATCCACCCTGGCCATCACCACTACCTACATGTCATAATGTCAAGGGAGGTGTCCACATGCCACAGCAGAAAGTGGCCTCTGTCTGCTCAGCCTCAGGAGAGGAGCTTCATGAGTCCAAGGATGGCCAGAGCTGGACTCATCCTCTTGAAAAGGGTGAATGAAATGAGATCATTTTATAGTTGAGATTTTACCAAAATCCAATGTTTTAAAGCCCTCTAGGAAGAACAAACACAAATCCTACAGGGTTTCTTTAAGGTATACTCAAGCTCAAACATTTCATTATAGACTAAGACTTGTAATTTAAACTATGACGTACTCCTTAATTTCAAATATATGCTCCTTAATTCTGAACATATTTTTTTTCTTAAAACTTTGAATTTTAGGAATGAAAGGAACTTTTGAGACCATTCATTTCTATGTCAGCATTTTTTAGATGCGGGAACTGAGAGGTAATGAGGTTAAGACCCTTGTCCTTGTTCACAGGGCTAATCAACAGAGCTGGGAAAAGAACAGACTACTCAGTCAAGAATTATTTTCCTAATGTCATGGAGGACTCCTCCTCCAAAGTAATTATTGTTATTGCATGGCAGAGGGTTCTAGAATGGGAGGACAAGTGAAACTAGTAGCACCAACAACTCATGCAGAATGGTGGTTAAGAAAAAAAAAAGAGTACATGGCCTAGGGCCTAGGGCCATAGCAGCAGGGTCAGAATCCTGTCTTCCCCACTTACTAACAGTGTGATCTTGGGCAAGTTCTCTGTGGAGTCACAATTAGATATTGTGAAGTCAAGAGTGACCTCTCTGCAGAGTCACATGCAGATGTTTCAGTGTGTTTGTGAAGTGTTTCACTCTATATTAGGGACAGAATCAGTATTAGATGCATGTAAATCAGGAAACATTTCTGTGTTTAAGTGCTTAATTATTGTTTTTTTTTTTTTAAAGATTATTTATTTATTTGAGAGAGAGAGAGAGAGCATGAGCAGGGGGAGAGGCAGAGGGAGAGAGAAAGGGAGAAGCAGACTCTCCACTGAGAGACTGCAGACTTCTCCAGGTTAGGGGTGTCAACAGATAAAAAAGATACATTAATACCCAATTTACCTCGAATTAGTCCATCTCAGGTCCCATGTTGAGATTCCTCCTCCATTGCATGGAGATTGTATCCCAGTGGTGGTATCTACTGAGACAGAGCTTGAGCTCTGCTATCTTCATTCACTCATTTATTCACATATTCATACATTCGCATATTCATTCATTGGTGATTTCAAGGGCTGACATGAGGGGACATTAGCCACATCTCTCTCTCTCTCTTTTTTTTTTTGAAGATGTTATTTATTTATTTATTGAGAGAGTGTGCAAGCAGGGCTAGGGGTAGAGGGAGAGATAGAGAATCTCCAGTAGACTTCCTGCTGAGTGGGAGCCCATCGCAGGGCTTGATCCCATGACCCTGAGACATGACCTGAGCCGAAATCAAGAATCGGACATTCAGCCGACAGAGCCACCCAGGTGCCCCTAGCACATCTCTTTGATCACCATCATTTCCTTTTTTTTTTTAATTTAAGATTTTATTTATTTATTTGACAGAGAGAGAGCGGGGCGGGGGGGGGGGGGGGGCCGCCCATGAGAGGGGGGGGAGGGGCAGAGGGAGAAGCAGGGTCCCCGCTGAGCAGGGAGCCCAACCTGGGGCTTGATCCCAGGACCCTGAGATCATGACCTGAGCAAAGGCAGACGCTTAACCAACTGAGCCACCCAGGCACATTTCCTAGAGCAAATGCAATCTCAATTCAAGCTCTCTAATCTTCAGTCCCAATCAGATGATCACCTCTAAGTCATTTCCATATCACAATTCTAGAGATACTACTGCATTAATCTTTCACAAACATTTCTTTTTCAGGCCCTGGGCTGGACACTGGGGATGTGGCTTAGATCAGGTTCTACCCCGGTCTCTGTCCTCAGGATTACTGGGTTGGGAGAGTGTCTGCTTGGGCCAAGGAAGAGAATTCTGGTTTCTCAAGGTTCTTAAATTAAGAAAGACCTAGAAAAGGATCCAGGATATAGACAGCCCTAAACATTCTCAATTTAGCAAGGCTAGAAACTGTAACTGTGCTAGATACTCCTAGTGGGCCTTTCAGAAATAATATTTAACAATAATTAAGCACTTAGGGGCACCTGGGTGGCTCATTCGGTTAAGAGTCTGCCTTAGGCTCAGGTCATGATCCCAGGGTCTCTCTCAGCAGAGAGTCTGCTTCTCCTTCTCCCTCGGCCGCTGACCCCTGTTCATGCTCTCTCTCGCTCTCTCTCAAATAAATAAAGTCTTTAAAAAAAAAAAAAGATTCATGAGTCAGGCAGCATCCTGTCTAACAAGTAGAGGGGGGCTCTGAGAATTTGTACAAAATGGAAGGTTTTTACAGGAAGGTGGGGGCAAGAAAGTTACTAGCAACAGAAAACATTGTTCCAGGCAAGGTCAATTTTCCTTCGTGGGAAAAGCAGGGGTCTTATGCAGATTACTTCATCTTTCCCTGGGGGGTGAAGAGGGCCCCTGTGGCACACTCTTTGGTGATCAGTAAACTCCTGACTGACTGGTTAAGACTACCTTTCTGGGGGAGGTAGAAACTGCAGTTAGATTAGGTATTAAGCCCTGACTTGTGGACTTGGCCTAAGTGACAGCATTTGGGGCCTGTTGTTTTCTTTTTAACAGACCTAACATCTGTAGCCCGGTTTATTTTATCTTCATCTTCTTTTATTTTATTTTATTACTGAAGTATAGTCGGCACACAATGTTACACTAGTTCAGGTGTACAACACAGTGATTTCAACAAGCCTATACATTAGGCTGTGCTCACCACACGTGTAGCTACCGTCTGTTGCAATATCACTGGCTACGTTCCCTATGCTGTACCTTTTATCAGCATGACTTACTCATTCCATGACTGCAAGTCCATATCTCCCACTCCCCTTCACCCATTTTGCCCATTCCCCTTCGGTAACCATCAGTTTGTTCTCTGTATTTATGCCTGTGACCCAGTTTAGAAAACAATGTTCTAGATTATATGTACTTACTGATGGGACTGTCATCACTTTTTCAATTTTCCTCACAGTGGTATGAGATTAATGAGATAACCATTTGACATCTTGATGTGAAAGAAACTCATATATATAAGCTGTTATTGTCATGTTTATATATGATGAAGTAGTATATTTAGATATCCAAATGATAGTGGAGAGTTTGTGTTAAGTTTTTAATTTATTTGATTGATTTGTTGAATTTTTAAATTAATTTGGGTTTTTAATTGGACTACGAGTATTAATGCACATGGGACCAAGAATTATATGTCTTCTCTTTGTTGACAAGCTCTGTCTTTTCCATGTAATCTTGGTCTCTATGTTTTTTTGCATTTATTTTTACTTCTATCTGGAAACTTGTCTGACTGGTCTTTGCTTCTGAAGACATCAGGTTATGCAAAAGTCTTGGCATACTTTGCTTGATGATGGCACAAACGACTAATTAAGTGCGAGGCAAATTCCTGTCAGATAACTTAGTCACATAATTCCAGAGAACCACTTGTACATATTAGTCATTAAAGTGTTTCTTTCCTTTAAAATGACTACAAAAGTTATGGAAATAGCAAAACGCTTTGTTCTTTTTCCTTTCTAGAGCTTTTAGTTTTTCTGCTTCAGTCTTCATGGCTAGACTTCTTTTAGAAGCCTGAAAATAATTTTTCTCTTGTTATTGGGGTGTTTTTGGCAAACACTGGAGTTGAAGTGTGGCCTGATTTATTTTTATTGTTTCTGAGTTTGTTTATCAACATAATTAATATTATCAAAACTGTTCTTGGAACAGAACTTAATCCCTCAGCTTTTGTTTCGGATGCTAGGATGATTAGCTTTGGAGAAATAAATGTTGAAAAGTTGAATGCCGGGGTGCCTGGGTGGCTCAGTCATTAAGCGTCTGCCTTCACCTCAGGTCGTGATCCCAGGGTCCTGGGATCGAGCCCCGCATCAGGCTCCCTGCTCCGCGGGAAGCCTGCCTCTCCCTCGCCCACTCCCCCTGTTTGTGTTCCCTCTCTCGCTGTCTCTGTCAAATAAATAAATAAAATCTTTAAAAAAAAAAAAAAGTTGAATGCCAGGCATAATAGCAGCCGTAGTATTCCTTGCCCTTCCTGTTTTGCCCACGTGTGTTTCCACGTACATCTGTCTGATTTAATTAACTCTGAATTAATCCTGTTCTTCCAGTCGACAGAAAATTGAGAGTCCTCTTTTCTGAGCCTTTACAAATGAACTTCTTCCTACAAAGGAGCCACAAGAACCACTCACTGACACACATTCCCTTTTCTAAGAAAAGGAAGTCACTGTTTTTAACATGGCACTCCTTAGGCAATCTTAGCTGGGACATTTTATTGAAATACCCAATTTAAAAAGCTTGGGTTCTATGGAATGCCTGGGTGGCTCAGTCGGTTAAGCATCTGCCTTCGACTCAGGTCATGATCCTGGGGTCCTGGGATTGAGTCCTACATGGGGCTCCCTTGAGCATTGAGCCCACTTCGCCCTCTCCCTCTGCCCCTCCCCTGCTTGTGCCTTGCACGCACGTGCGTGCTCTCTCCTTCTCTCTCAAATAAATAAATAAATTATTTTTTGTCTTTTTAAGATTTATTTATTTGACAGAGAGAGACACAGCGAGTGAGGGAACACAAGCATGGGGAGTGGGAGAGGGAGAAGCAGGCTTCCCGCCGAGCAGGGAGCCTGATGCGGGGCTCGATCCCAGGACCCCGGGATCATGACCCGAGCCGAAGGCAGACACTTAACGACTGAGCCACCCAGGTGCCCCAATAAATAAATTCTTAAAAAAAAAATCTTGGGTTCTTCAATAAAATGAATTTCAGCAATGCTGTTTTCATTCCCCTCTGTCTCTTCTTTCTTTTAATCCCATGCTTAACCCTCCATGACCCAGTGGGATTTTCGGGTTCCTTAGTAAGAATATGCACACACCCTGGTGTGCCGAGATCCTGGACTAACAGGACCTCAGGTGTCGAATGTCCTGTCAGAACTTAGGTTCCACTGATGACAGATTGTGCAGTAAATAGTGCAATAGTGAGTTGCTATTGTTTTACCAAAAGGGGTCATTTCTTTTGTCTTTAAGAGTACCTGATTTTAAGTTGCTAAGAGACTACAGCTCTGTCCATAAAGGTTATTCTGTTAATTTGGCTGTTTCCTTAACATTCCTACAATTCATTTATTTTATTGTCTGTCCTGCTATAAAAGTTACTGCTTTATCTCTGCCTGACATCCACTCCTTCACACTCCCCACTCTGGTTTCTAAAGAAAACCTGGAAGAATAAGGACAGAAGTCCATGCAAAGAGCCTACAGGCAAGGAACAAAGAAGAGGGAGAGGCTGGGGAGGGCGAACAGCTGGTGAGTGGGGTGGTTAGACCTGTCAGTGCTCCTGGGCTCCTTTTTCCTCATTTACTTAACCTGCGGCCAGGACTTGGCCACTGAAGCTTCCTTTGGCTTCTGTTCCTGAATTCAAGACCATCCCCAGGGCACACTGCCTTAGAAAGCAATTGGTTATCCTCCTTTTGGCCCACGGGGTGATTCTGCCACTGTACCGGCTGGCCTGGCATCATGGAAATCTGACAAGTCTGCCTTGCAGAGACAGAACAGATGGGCTTCTCTCCCTTTTTTCCTTTATTACAGTGGTGAGAGAGGGGCCTAGAGGAGGAGGAAGCTGCTGGTTGCCGAAGTTGCCTTCTAGAAGGGAGCTCTTGTGAAATTCACTCTGCCGGGAAAACAATCCCGTGGGAGTGTCATTTTCAATTGTGCTGTTGCTGGTATGACCATTTAAACTGTACTGGTTCGGGCGCCTGGGTGGCTCAGTTGGTTAAGCGACTGCCTTCGGCTCAGGTCATGATCCTGGAGTCCAGGGATCGAGTCCCGCATCAGGCTCCCTGCTCAGCGGGGAGCCTACTTCTCCCTCTGACCCTCCCCCCTCTCATGCTCTCTCTCTCTCTCTCATTCTCTCTCTCAAATAAATAAATAAAATCTTAAAAAATAAATAAATAAATAAATAAACTGTACTGGTTCCACTCCTCCATAATGCACACATAAGGTTCTCTGCACCGTGGGCAGCAGGGATCCCACGGATACCTGTGCCCGCAGAGCTGCAGGGTTTTCTAATTTAGAGTCAAGCAAAATCCAAGATACATATTTTTTATTTTATTTTATTTTTTTAAAGATTTTATTTATTGGGGCGCCTGGGTGGCTCAGATGGTTAAGCGTCTGCCTTCGGCTCAGGTCATGATCCCAGGGTCCTGGGATCGAGTCCCACATCGGGCTCCCTGCTCCTTGGGAGCCTGCTTCTCCCTCTGCCTCTCTCTCTCTCTGTGTCTCTCATGAATAAATAAATAAAATCTTTAAAAAAAAAAAAAAAAGATTTTATTTATTTATTTGACAGAGAGAGATAGCGAGAGAAGGAACACAAGCAGGGGGAGGGGGAGAGGGAGAAGCAGGCTTCCTGCCGAGCAGGGAGCCCAATGTGGGGCTCGATCCCAGGACCCTGGGATCATGACCTGAGCCGAAGGCAGATGCCCAACGACTGAGCCACCCAGGCGCCCCAAGATACATATTTTTTAAATCGTGTTTTTATTGCTCAAACAATATATCAACACGAAAGATCAATTTTAATTATTATTATATATTTTAGCTATCCAAAAAATACATCACTTCTCAACTCTCTTTGAGGGGCGAGAACTCAGTGCTCATTAGAATTTCCTGGGAGCTTTTAAAATGACAGAGGCCCAGGCCTTACCCTAAACCAGCTGACTCTGAATCTATAGTGATGGGGCCCAGGCATCTGTATTTTTAATAAACTCCTCAGGGGAGTTGAGAACCACTGGTAGAAGATAATATTGTTAAATAGTCTGTCTACTCCCCAGTGAGTTTAAGAAGTCATCTCTTCCTGGTCACATTTCCCTCCCTAGCCCCAGAAGTAGTCACTAGCCTAAATTTGGTGTTTAGTGTTTCCATTCAAATATTTAAACTTTTATCACATATGTGTGTATGTTTGCAACTCCAAATAATACATAGTGTGGCATTTATAAGTTTTAAAAACTTTGTATAAATGGAATCATGCCATATATATCTTTCTGAAACTTTTTTTTGCTCAAGATGTATTCATATTCATACATGTAATTTTAGTCCATTTTCATTGCTATATAGCATTCTACTGTATAAACATAAAAACAATTTTTTTTGAAGTGAACTAGTGATTGTACCATTTTAACAGAATTATTTCCATTTTGGAGGTATTTTCTCCCAGTTTTGTCTTCAAGCATACATGTTTTTAATAGTGATAATTTCCATTATAACTCAATTTTGGGTTTTCTTTTTCCATTTAGTATCATAAACCTCCTTCCAGGGCACCTGGGTGGCTCAGTCGGTTAAGCGTCTGCCTTCGGCTCAGGCCATGATCCCAGGGTCCTGGGATCGTGCCCCGCATCGGGCTCCCTGTTCAGTGGGGAGTCTGCTTCTCCATCTCCCACTCCCCCTGCTTGTGTTCACTCTCTTGCTGGGTCTCTCTCAGTCAAATAAATAAATAAAATCTTAAAAAAAAAACCCAACTTCCTTCCATGTTTTCATATGTCATAATGTTTATTTAATTAACTACATAATTTTCCTGTCTATTTATCATAATTTATCTAGCTATACCCCTAATTTT